>NC_041403.2:65137940-65741690 GCF_900747795.2 Erpetoichthys calabaricus
ATCTATCTATCTATCTATCTATCTATCTAGTTAGAAAAAAACCTATATAGGAGTACATTGAATTATACAAATTGAGCAACTGACATGTATTTCTCCCATAAAAGTAATTAGTCATTTCAAATTAAATTCCTTGGGTAACTGGGAGGATCTACCTATGCACTCTTCATGTACATCAATAACATTATACAGTAGAATACAAGCAAGTACAACACAGTATATACAGATGTACTTTTCACATTTGTTAGACTGGTACAGCATCTTGTATTTGACCATGAAAGATTGGCTAGCTAATGACACGACTCCCGTTCTACTGAGGGTAAGAGCATTACTCTGGCACCATACAACCACCACATTCCAATAACATACAGAATTAATTTTCTGAATCTGTTCCTCCCAGTATGAGAAAACAGGGAGACAGAGCCTCTCCCAGTAACATGGATTTTAAAGCAGGACCCAGTGTTAGACAGGGTGTAAGTCTGTTGCAGGATATACTCATTTACTGGAATTTAGCAGGAAACTGGACTACCTGAAAGAACAGAAGTAAGACAGGCACTTTAAATATTTAGCCAACCTTTTACTTCTCAGCATTTTAGCTGTTCTCAATTACTTTAATCGGATTATTTGACAGTTTCTTCTCCTTTATTGTGCCATTGGACCAATTATTTCAGAGCTTTTAAAGGCAGGTAGATTTCAGTCTAGCAGAAAATGTCCCTCCTTTCAGAGAAGGAGATGTTTCTAAACTCCTTTTTTGTCCGGGACAGCATTTATACTATACAGATTCCTTGCGCAGCTCAGTATGATTTGTTGTCTCCCTTTAGGCCCATAGTTTCAATTTACATCATTCTGTCATGTTTTACTTTATGCATGGAGTGTCTATTACTTCTTAACATAGGCAGTCTGCCAAACCCATACTCTGTTTTTTCCAAGTCGATTGTCAAAAATTTTGGTCAGGCAGTAGATGGCTCTGATTGCCATGGGTGAACCAACTTCTAAGTTGTTTGTGAGTGTCAGCTCTGTCCAGTTTATTTTGACTGAGCGTATTCTAGTCATGTGGAAGTTCTGGATTGAGATGCTTATAGTTAAAGCATTTATAATTTTAACATTTATAGCATAAGATCTCTACAAGTAAACACTCATTCTTTTTAGCACATTCGATCAATGTGGGTATTAAGAGTGGTGTGAAAAGAAAGGCCACAATATAAAAAGACCAATGCTACCTTGGTCCTAAAATACTTACAAAAATACATGAAAAAGAAAAACATGAGCATTTGGTTTGTTTCAAAAACAGTTTAACTTTCCAATGCTGATTCAATGGCTGACATTCAAACTCCTTTCCTCTCCTAATAAACAATGCCTGGCTTTGGCTACTCTTCACACTCAGCAAGGTATACAAATTTAAAAAGTACAACATTCTACTTCTCCTTCAGCTTGCATTTATTTTTGGTACCTGTTTTTTCCCATTATTATTGTTATTTGAACTTACGGATAAGCTTAAATGTCAGAGCTTACATGACATCAAAAGCCTTCAGTTAATGTCACACAAGCACTTATTTCCAGACTAGCTGCTGCCTTTGAAGATTATACGTCCTATATACAGAATGCAATATCACGATAGCTTTTTTTGACATACAGCACAAGGAACCAAGTGCTGTCTCTGTATCCTCTTCCAAGAAAATGTCAAACATGTAGTGGAAAGTCACTTATCCCCTGACCCAACAGCCAGTCCCTAGTAATTATACTTACTCCTATATAAAGCTACTCAACACTAAATACAGATGCCAGCAGCAGCAGAAAGCAAAAATGTTTTAGTGTGAAGGTTTTTTTTTTTACTTTCTCTTCCATTTTAAAAAAACCCTATCCTGGCAACAGCTTACTAAAGCGGATGCCGCATGTGGTTCTATTTACTGTACTTTATTATAAGGGATTAGTCACTGTTAGAAGTAATTGGATTTTTTCCATAAGTGCCTAAACTCGCTGTCAGTATTCATAATATTTGCAAGAAAAACACAGGATGCTTTTACTGCTTCACTTTGTTCAAGTGTATTTTTCTCCTTCATTAGAAAACACATTTCATTTTTCAGCTGGCCACACTGCATTTTGCCTTTACTAGAAGATATGTGAATCAAAATGTCATAACCAGTTATTTTGCAAATGACCTGAAGTTGCTTTGTCAACTTTAATTGCTTATAGAAGATGAGGGAATGGCATTATTGCTTTGAGCAAAGAAGTGTGACACACACAGAAATTAAAATTTCAATACATAAAAAGCATGAACAAGTATATGGGAATGATACCACTTAAAGAATGAAAGAGGCATCTTCAATTTAACTTTAATTTGAATTAGACTTGCTTGTGTATACAAGAAATAATCTCCAGAGGATGTTCATCAGATTAATTTTGACACTCTAATAGAGTGGCATCTCTTGCTATTGACTGTCTTCTTATATTCTCTTACATCTTGTCTAACCTCAGTATCTGAGTGTTATTAACTTGCACAGAACTATTACACTGCTGCTATAAAACGATCCTAAAACAAGTGCTACTAGTGCAACTACTACTACTACATGGTGTCGATGGGCCAGTCTGAGCCAATCTTACCTTTCGAACACAACATTACTGTAGTATGAGACACTGAATCAGACTTCCTGCAATCATTACAAATTTCAAAGGAGTAGAAGATAATCCCTGGGGATTTCCAACCTGATTTCACAGTCAGGGCCCTTAAATATTGTCTGACGCTATTTGATTCCTAGACTCAGCACCAGCAAACTAACAGAGGTTAGATACAACTGGACTGGTGCTTAGATGTCTGTGTGTGAGCAGCAGATTATTGGAAATTATCCTGAATGAAGCAGACAGCCATTTTAAGTGGGTGCTCCATCATCAAACTTTTGTCATATTTTGAGTCAAGTAAATAATGATCATGATCAGGTAACACCATACAGCCAATTAATTATAAGTGAAAAATGAACAAAAACCACTGAAAGGCTATATAGCCCTAAATCCTGGTAACACATATACTGTATACAGTATATTGGCTGTGTTACCCATTTAAGATGAGTTGAAATCTAAGCAATCAACCTAGACCTCAGTGTTAATGTTTGCAGTGCAGTGTGTTCATCTGGTTGCTATGTCTCTGTTACATACCATTTAGTGCAGGATTTGTACAAAAAAGTGCAAATGTTTGTGATGCACCATCTGTTGGATGGCAGAGACATAGCAACTGGATGGACACACAGACAGATACTTGACCTTTTATTAAAGCAGATGTACATTATTTAAAACTGATTGCATCAGTACTAAAAGAAAACTAATAAGAATGATAATCTTAGAGCACTGTTCTAGCCATTAATTAATAGCTGTTGGATTTACTGTGGCCAGAAGAGGATAACTCCAAGTCTCATTGTGGATGAGTCCTCCAACATACAAAAAGTTGGCAGTAGGCAATAGCCATGAAACTGAAGATTCTCTTATAGCTGAAGATCTAATATTTGTTGCTCACACTATGTACAGTATATTTAACAGAGTAACTTTTTAAACTTCACAGTTTTCAAAAACTAAATCCTTAATTTTGTGATAGTGGGAAAGACTGAAGAGGATCCTTAAATAAAGTAGCCAATTGGAAAATATGCCAATGGCAAAATATATATTATTAAATCTGATTAGCATAGCCAGAACATATAAGGATGCACGTTAGTTTGTCCACTGTATTTCTTGTATCTTAGTGAACTCATAAGGCTCTTTGTATGTCTGATTATAAGAAATTTAATTTATGATCTGTCTTACCTATTTAAAATACCTGTGACCTATAGCTATGGTGCATGTCTGGGTTCTCACTTTGCTAATATGAGGTCTCTCATTGATATTTCATAAGCTACTAGACACAGATGTCAAGTTCTAGATGCATGCTGTACAATTTTTCTATAACCGTTTAATTCATTTTATTATTGTTTTGTTTTTACTTTCCATGTTTACCATCACCTTCAATGACTCTCAGGTTTGACGCAGTTGTTTTCAAGCATGCATTAAGCACCAGCAGGTACGTTTCTACAGGTATCATATAAGGACAAGGGCTCTTTGCAAATCTTATTTCAACTTTAAAACAAGAAGTTTTTTCTCTCTTTTTTGACAGTAGCAGTGTGCAAAAAAATTCAAGAACTTGACCCTGGCTTGCATTTTGAATTTATGTTTAATTTCACGTCTAATAAGTGTTGTTTACTTGTTTGTCATTAGTAACAACCCCATCCTGATTATCATTTCCAACTTTTCTTTTTTTAGTCTCTGCCACACAGATACACTTTAAAATCTTCACAACTTAGCAAACTAAAAATACTCTATGCTTTTAAATCCAAAACTGTGGTTTTTAAACAAGATGAAAGGTAGCACATTGTACTTTATGCTTGTAAAAAATCACAATGTAAAATTACAAATGTGGCTACATGGACTCCCATGCAAAGTGTTGGTGTAAAATGTTTTAAAAATGCACATGTGAAAGCCAATGTGAAAAGATGGTGATTGACCAGAAGTGGAATCCAACTTCTCGTCTCCAAATCTAATCCCCATGATGCAGAACTGTACATTCTGCTGCAGAAAAGGGAAAACACATAGAGGTTGATTAAAAAAGAAACATATAAATAAATAATTTAGACACAAATAAAACCACACCTACAATGGGTCTGCATTAGATAACTAGGCCTTCCACGGATGCCTCGGATAATGCTGCATTAGGAATCAAGACTTAAGATGCGTTTGTGATATAATTTAAAATGTGGCATTTTACTATAAATACTTACTTTATGTTTGGCATTGTTATGAGGTTTTTAATAAACTATTTTATAAAGGTGTTTTTAATCCAAAATGGAGAATCCAAAATGCAAAGATCAAATTTGGAACATTACATAATTAAATATACCATTCAACCCAACAAGCCTGCCGATCCTGTTCAACTAGATTCTTCAATATAACATCAGGTCGAGACTCTTCACCACATTATTTAGAAATTTATTCCATGTGTCTATGTTTCTTTGAGGAAATACAATACTTTTCAAACTTGGGTGAAATTTGCCCTTAACAAATTTCCAACTGTGTTCCTGCGCTCTTGTTGAAGAATTTAACAGCTCTGGAATCCAATGTACTAATTTTATAATTTTAAACACTGTGATCATGTCACCTTTTAATCTCTGGTTGCTTAAACTGAAAAGATTTAACTCCTTCAATCTCCCCTCATTCCTGGAATTACCCTTTTCATTTCTTTTCTTCACTTTTTCTTGCACTATTCTCTTGTTTGGAGAAAATGGAAACCAAAATCGTACACAATATTCTGGTTGAAGCCTCAGCAGTGCCCTGTATATCTTAAGCATGACCTCTCTTGATATCTACTGTACAGTACAAACATTTTAGGAGCAAGAATCTTCAGGGACGTGTGCAGACATTTAAACTAGAATACGTGAGGGGAAAAACTGAGGAAGATACAAAAAACAGTTAAATCAACCTAAAGAAAACTCAACCGAAACAAAAAGTAACTATCCTCATTTAAAATGTTTACTCCTTAATGAGAGAAGCATTAGAAATAAAGCACATGAACTAGAGGAAACAGTATTGACTTGGGACAATGATATTGTAAGAATTATGCACTCATGACTAAACGAGAGTGATGGAGAGAAATATATTATTAGTGGCTACACATATTTCAGGAGAGACAGACAAGGAAGGAAAGGAGGGTATGTATCGCAAGTTTACAGTGAGGAAATTGTACTTATAAAAACAAACACTTCTACAAGGAGCACTTGATGGATTGATTGAGTGCATTTATAGTTCTTGGGTTGAAACTGTTTCTGAACCACAAGGAAAGGCTCTGAAGCATTTGTCGGATGAGAGCAGTTCAATAGACAGTATGACTGAGGCAGCGTGTGTTTGATGCTGTATACCGATAATTCTCTTTCAGATCAGCTGCTGTACAGCTGTGATTCCACACTCAGAGTAATATGGGAAAAGATGATCTGCTGTGGCAACCCCTAACGGGAGCAGCTGAAAGAAGAAGAAGAAGGTGCAGTGAGAGTAACAACGCTAAAGCAGCTATTGTATTTAGAATAGTTTGACCATTCTGTGGACCATTATACTGTTACAGGTTAATTACAATCAGATGCATTAAACTAATAAACAATATGCGGTTAATTTCAGTGTATTTATAAAGCCGCGTCAGGGATGTGGATCTAAAAAAGAAAGGGAAACCACACTGGAACAGTAGCACTGTTTTGACGCTGGGTGCCGCCAGTCTGCAAAACAGAGCGGAGAACTTGCGTACGCCAGGGTATGAGCTACCGTGGAAATGTGCGTGGCTTTACACCAAGTTTAGGTTTTATACATCGCGATTTGAACGTGGAAACGTTCATACGCAACATTTTTGTACATACGCACCGTTTATCCATGATGCCCCTGGTCTTTAGACTGTTACAAGATAGCATTGACAAAGCATACACATATTTTTTACTTTCTTTGAATATACAGAAGAGTTTGGAAACTACTCTGATATGGTCAAAATGTCTACTTTGAACTTAATTTACATGAACACAAATTAATGAATTTGTGAAGGATGACTTTCTGTGTATGCATCTATGTGTCCAAATGATACTTCACATAGTTATCAGCATGGTGAAATTTTAATATTGATGTTGAGCAAAAATGCTCAAGTAGATTTTTTTACCATAGACATACTGATTTTGCATTTTATCTTCTCCATATACAGTATAACATTTTAGATACTGTATGCAAACATCTACAGTATATGATTTTTTTTTTGATAAATACATTTTCAGCGTCAAGGAACATGTTTTCAGCATTGTCAAACTGATGTCTGCTTGAGTCTTTGTGTGTGCTTTGTCTGTCTGTGTGTCAAGATTTGAATCTATCAACATCATAACTGAAAATTATTCTTCTGACCTGAATGAAATTTGGCATAATTTTTAGGATTGTAAAATGGCAGAGACTCATTGATTTTGAGCTAATTTGCTTTAGTAGAAATAAATATTGAGTATTTTTGTGCACATTGGCCTGCAATATTTTCCTACTAAAATCACTGCTTTATATTGGGAATGTCATGCAGGATACATCCAATTCTTTAATTTTCCAGCCTATTTCCAAGAGACAGCAATTGCAGTGAACTGATCTGTTTCTAAATGCTGTTTAGGTTGACAGTTTTGTTCCTCCCATTTTGATTGATGGGGTGACATATATTTTTAGATTAAATTCCTTGGAGACAATTGTGGAGACATAACATAAACGTGTATTATTATTTCAATTATCCCCCTCATGTAAGTGACCACTTATAGATTTTTGGCAGCCCTCCTCAGGTTCAAACAAACAATTTTGCTAGCTGCTGCTGGTGGCACAATTACTGAACCTAATGTCTGTGCCACATCCCTTCTTTGAAATGTCCCATCAAGTGTATTATATTTTTGCAGTATCACTGTAATGCATTTGTCATTTACTCATTTTGCTGGCAGTTTTCAAAGATACCAAGTATTGATTTTCCTTTTCATGTAGTACACAGAGCACAACTCCAGAAACCTTGGGGATCTGTATTGTCCTACAAGGAATCTAAAACTTTTTTCAGCTGGAAGAACTCAGTAATCCTCAGGAATGGCAGCATGTTGGGAGTTACATTTACACATACAAGTAAGAATTTCACTGTACTCTCTATACATGAAAATAATGACCCTATAAATTTATAAACCTATAAACTTTTCCATTGTTTCCTATATACTAAAGCTGTGGGCTGCCTTTTCAGTTTTCCTTCTAACTTTTCCTTCTAACTCTTTATATGACCCGGAGTAGGTCATTTCACCAATTGCAGAAAATAAATACATTTGTATTTACAATTGTACTGTACTTGTAAAACACTTAGGTTTGGCCTTCACTATAGAAAACTAAATTGTTTATACATATAAATTAATATATATACTATATTTATATATTGTGCTTTTACCACTTTGAATACATATTTCTTTCCACAATAACAGTGTTTGTTTACGGCCATTAGGAAACATGAATGAAAGTTATATTGTATACAATTCCTGTGTACCAGCGTATTGTATGCACTTTGGATATCCCATAACTAAACTTTAATTGATTTACGTCTGTTCCAGGAGGATTAAGGACTGCTAAACACTTCTTGAAACAGAGAAAAGATTAAATGAATTAATTATTGCTTCCACCTCTGATTATGTCAGACAACCAACATTGAGAATCCAGAAAAATTATTCAAACTATTTTTCCCACATTTGTTACGTATTTGGTGTTGATTAAATATTGATCTTAGTCTTTTATTTTTACATTTTGTTCACTTGGATGTATTACAGTAGTTTTCAGCCATCCTTTGCTGCTCATTTTAATTAATGCTTCACTTTGTTACCTCCCATTCAAGAGTCCAGAGAAGCCTTAAACTGAACTGTTCAAAGTAGGAAATGAAAATAAATGGAATGTTAGAACTAAGTTTGGGACTCTTTACCGTAAATTAGAGGGAATCTTCTGTAAGTGATGTTAGTGTTTGAGGCGGTAGATAATCCACCTTAGTAAAAGAACTAGTGTGGGTGTGTGCGTGTTATCTGTGTGCCAGTCTAGTTGGTATGTACTTGTCATATGCCACTTGGTATGAGATTCATAAAAGCAGTGCTAATGTTTGTGAATCACCATTTGTTGGAATGAAAAATGCAATGCATTTTATTACCACATGCATTACAAAATCATTCCAATAGATGGTGCACTGCAAACATTAGTGCTGAATATGACCAACAGAATAACTGCCGGACGGACAGAAATCAGCTTATCTACCTTAATAAAAGCACAAGTGTCTGTGTGTATGTTTGGTTGCTGGTGTTAGGAAGAAAAATTTAAACATAGGCAAAACATATAGAAAAAGGGTTAACAAAATCATAAATGATAAAAATACCAAATTTAAGGGAAAATTTGTCTCACTGGCCTATTCTGTTGTCTGAAGTTATACATTGGCAAAGGTGGCATGGTAGCGACTTTTAGGTTTATAGGTCCAATGACTGATAACTTTGCATGGTGAGCATTGTATGAATGAAAATAACAATAAATTGATGTGCATGTTGAGAAACCAAAGCCCCAACACTACTATTCTACAGTCACTAAACTAGGCCAATTTGGTAGCGATCACTGCCATATTTCCCCAGTAAAACACTTAAGACTATAAGAGTGGTCATTTTGACAAGTGAGGCTGAGAGGAAGCGGCAAAAACTTCAAGGAAAAAGAATTGGGTGCATATTATTGTACCAGGCCACATAGACAAGCCATGTATAAACTGCAAAACATGAGGTCTGCATTGATTACTTAGATCTCAAATCATCTCACAGTAGATTGGTAGCACAGCTAGTACAGAATTAAGTGTGAGGGTCTCCCCATGTCTAAATAATTCTGAGTTAAACTGAGCTGAGGTTGTAATTCCTTTTGCGCTATCTTCTGAAAGATGCTACTGTGTATTTCGACACAACTGAGTTTATTTTTAATCAACAGTGCCCATTAAAGGTATTCACCCCTTGGATGTTTTCAGACTTTATTGTTATGTAAAATTGAACGACGATGAATTTGGCTGTTTTGACACTGACCAACAGCAAAAGACTCTTTAATGCCACAGTGAAAATGGACCTATGCAAAGTAGCCTAAAATAATAACAAATATAAAACACCAAATCATTTATTGCATAAGTAAAATGACACACTTAAATCATGCAATTGGTTTTAGAAGTCATATAATTAGTTCCATGGAGATCACCTGTTTGTAGTCAAGGGGTTTCAATTAATTGTAGAATAAATGCCATTTAAGGAAAAAATAATTAATTCAGCAGTCAGAGTCTCCATAAAAGTCAATTAAAATAAAGGGAAATAGTTAATTAACAGCAAAAACTGGTCACTAATTAAGAAAAGAGTTAGAATGAAAACTTGCAGCCACAGTAGCTCTCCAGGACTGGAGTTGGAGACCACTGCTAGGGTGAAATCTAATTGTTTTATCCTTTTAGTGTTAACATAATAGATTGGAGAATATAGTTCTTGTACAGTATTTATTATATATTTAATGGCTAGACTAATATAAACCTCATCGGCAGTTGATAGTCTTAGGGGTTATATAAAGGTCTTTTTAAATAATAATATTTTTGTAAATACTGATTTAATTAAGAATTATTATCCATTTAATAATATTAGAAGTATCTATGTCTATTTTAAGGATTAATTGAATTTAAATTTAATGCTCTTCTTCCAGTGAACCCGTGCATTCTGTGCCCCTCTGGGGACAATCCTCCAATAACCCGAACCTAACCTACCGTCCTTCTGGGTAGGGTGGGGGGTGATCTGACAGTCTTGTATGCATTTTATCATCCAGTTGACACTTGGAATGACCACCAGAGGGCAGACTGGAGGTGGCTGCCAGCATTCTTTATGTTTGAGCAGCACTGTGCCCTTCTTGCTTTTGAAATTAAATAGAGTTTGCGTCTTCCGATCGTCAGCTGGATGATAACATACTGTACATACAAGACAGCAAGACAAGCACATTAGTGAGTCTTCATTCTTTGTTAATTTATTTTTATTTTTAAAGTTGTGTTTTCTTTTTTAATTATGTTTTTCTCAAACAATTAAAAAAAAAAAACACTTTATTTTCCTCCCGGGCAACGCTGGCTATTTTAGCTAGTAATATATAAAAATAAATAAAGGCATATAACTTGGCAATCGGCTGATGAATTACATTAAGTTGAAAAGTAATCTTAATTATTTGTCTTAAAATGTGGATTAATAAAGAGGCAGGATTGGCTCATTTCCCCAAAAATCTCAGCTTAATCCCTGTTTAAGTTAATCACTCTAAATTGGCCAGGCATAAATCTGCATGGTTGTAGGCATGAGGGCACATGTTACACGTATGTTCACGGAGATTTTGGCCAATTTCCATCTGCATACTGAGATATTTGGTGGTGTGAAATTGGCTCTTTTTGAGTAAGTGTGGCTGTGTGCCCTGTGACACCCTGCCATGCTCTCAAAATTATTTCCTGCCTTGTTCAGCACTCCTGCAAGAGGTGCTAATCTTTTGAATGTCTATAAATGAAACAAAAAACAGTGGCTAAGAAAACAATGCATTAACAGATTTATGTTATTTTAATTTATAATCCAAAGAGGCGCAGTGAGTGATTACTGCATTAGATTTTTCCTGTCATTGCTATCTACTATGAATGGTTTAGTGCTGATTGAGTGTAAGGATCTTTCCGGTTAAATGGAGAGCAAATCATTTATTTTTAAAGTAAAGAAGGCTACTGTCTTTTGTAGGTTTAAGTCTTCAGCTAATTTACTGCCAAGGAGAGAGTGCTATTTCAACAAGATGTTCAATAAAGGATGAGCTTTAGCAAGATGACCAGAGGGCATGGTGGAAAGCAAAGGGACAGAGAATCCCAAATGGCTAATCTGACAAACACACTGGTATACCACTGGCACAAGGTAAGGAGCTTCTGCTCTTGTTTCTTTGCTGATAAACTGTCAGTCTTCTATTAGGGACATTTAATCTAATCTAATCTAATATAATATAATCTAATGAATTTCCTTACTCAAAGGGAAGAGAGTTCTTTCATGGAATGTAGCTGACATAAAGACAAAAAAGAATGACTTCTGCAGAGGGATTTCATGCTATGTATAAATCAAGTGATCATTACAGATTTTAAGCAGCATTAATAAAACACTTCACTAGAATACCCAGCATTATCTGTGTTTCACTTACCAAATCTACTCTTTCATGCCTTATGTCAGACAACAGTCAGTGTGCTCCATTGCTCAGTTGATGAATAAATTAAAACAGAAGACCGAGCCCACGATCACTTTGTTTCATGACCGTCAACACTTTTCCTAAAGGATACTTTAATTTAATTAATTGTCTGCGCTTTAACAGTTGTTACAAAAAAGTGTAACCAAGCTCAAAACAGGAAAAAAAAAGCAGATAAACTGTCAGGTTTAATGGATAATGCTAAAGGTAAGTCAAAAACAAATTTGAAAAGTTATTTTTGCCAGTGTTTTGCTACAATATTTGGGCACTGTTTAATGTGTGCATCCATCTTTACAGCATGGATGCTGCAGTATCATGAATCACATGGTATATGCATCACATACCTAGCCAAAGATATGTTTGAAGCACTTGTTACATTTTTTACACATCTTCCCTCAATATCTAAAAATAAAAATGGGGGTTTCCAACACACGTTATTTGATTCAGTGCTTACTTTTGTTTTTGTTGAATAATTTGTGCTGTGTTCACCAGCCTTTTGAATTATTCACAGTCACTGATATTTTGTCTTCCCATCCTTTGGGCAGCTTCTGCATTGTCAGGGGCAATCCCTCAGAGTTTTTGACCTTTGTCTAACGAAGCGACAGGTTTAAAAGGTCATCCTTGGGATTACTACCTTATTCGAGTTTAAAAATTCAAACTCCATTTTGCTTTCGAAATGTTCTGTTATTCTGCAGTCCTTTTTGTTTTTTTCTGACTCTTGCCTGAAATTTTTGACCTCTATTTTGTCTCTCATTTTGGTATTGGTAATAATGTGGCTGACTTTGACCTTTATTTTCATCTTGACTATATCTTTTTCTCTTGCTTACTTGAAAACTCTTTCTTGCTAGTTTGCTAGCAAAACAGCTACCATGTGATTAAAAGCTTTAAAAGAATGAAACCCATAAAAGCAAACAAACAAACAAAAGAACAAAATGGTAGTGCCCAAGAAGACATAAATGCACATAATGTTGACAATATGATAAAGCTGAAGTAATTATAAAATACTAAAGTGGACCATTACTTGTGGAGTCCTGACACTATGGATAAAAACAATTTTTGAAATGACACCTGAAACACTTTAGTTGGTGCCTTGGACTAAATTAAAAGTAATTTCAAGAAAAAAGGAGCTTACTATGTTATAGCCAGAACTATTTACACTCGACAGATGCTTTTATCATCTCATCCATTCGCACTTCATAGATCATTCCTCAGTTTTTCAGCCCCATATCTGCCTGAGCCCTCAGGACAAAGGAAATGCACATTTTAATTGCGGACCACATTAAGAAGATGGTAGTAATTCCATTTATTAATTCACTTGCCTAATGCAGTGCCATGCACTAGAGGTGCTGCTTTGTATGGATTTTGTAATATTCAGACTCATATTTTTTATTTTATGCGTCTTTAAATCATAACGCACAGAGAAAACACACACTAATACATTGACTGCTTCACATATATTTATTTTCCAGATTTGGCTCAAAGTTAATTGAACTGAAGTAGCTGATGTATTTATTATTTTTTTGTGTCTAACACTTTTGATCTCTGTCATAATTCATACAGAAAATGCAACATTTTATCCTTGATAATTTTGTTTTTAGTTTTGTTTTAACTGTTTGGTCATTATGCAATGTTAACATCATCACTTAGCTATTTTGGATTTTGAATGATACGATCCTGTGTGGTGTTAGGGATAGTTGAGGATGTGTTTACTGTACATGCGTGACCCGTCATGATGGCCGTTTTATTAAAGTCCAATCCGCATGGCCTGGTACTGTATGGAACTTTGTCAATGAGAAGATCTTTATAGGTTTTTGTAGCAATTTCTTTTCTTTTTTGTAAACTTTGTTGCTGATTTTGCATTGTATTTTGAATGCCTGTTTTTGTGAATCCTGTATATGAGCTCTGCTCAGTCCTGATTATGTTTCTTCTAAAGCCTTCTTAATTTGCAACCTAACTCAGATATAAACTTGCGTAATTGAGTTAAATTTACAACATGTTAGGCAGATATGTTACCCAGTCAGATAACAAATTTAACATTAATACTTGAAGGACAGGCAGTCATTACACAGGCAGTCCTCACACAAAGAGATGGAGGTGGGAACACTTTTTCAATGTTAGTCACCACTACACCCTAATGTCAGCCTATTAAAGTTTAACTTGTCCCAATCAGTGCTGGTACAGTTTTATAGAGCTGTCATTGGCAGCATCTTCACTTTCTCCATGCCAGTCTGGTATGGCAATGCATCTGCTCACTCTAAACATAAATTTCCGTGTGTTATTTGGACAGCAGAAATGATTGTGGGACTGAAACTGGACTTCATTGAGATGATCCTGTATACATCCCAGGTCAGGAAACGACCCAGAAATACAATCTCTTTCAGTAATTAATGAAACATTACTGGTCACTAAAGACAAGAACTACTAGACATAGAAATTCCTACTATAGTCACTCTGGTTAAACACAGTGCCTGAATCATCAATGTCTTTTCCCAATTTCTAAATTCCTCTATCCAATCTAAATTATATTTATTTCATGTTTAATTAAAAAGGACTTCCTTGATATATTATTCTGTGTTACTGTATTGTTTTATATAATGTATCTGGGCTATACATTTTTTACTACTGCTGTATATAAGGTGATGGTGTCATGTATTGCATATTGTTTTAATTGTATTTACATTGTTATGTGTATGGATTTAACACCCATGGAAATTCTAAGCAACTGTGTTGTCTGGCAATAATGTTCGAGTTGAAGAAAAAACTGTGCAGTGTTTCATGGAGAGTGTGGAAGAATGTGGAGAGTATAGGAGATTTCCAAGGTATCATCTGCTCATGTAAAGTTGCATGACTTCCCACCCATTTGTCAATTTCTCATTTCACTCTTGTTGTGTTTACATGAGTTACTTTTTAGCTCATCAACTGCAATTTCTGTTTTCTGTCATCCCTCTTGCAAATTGTCTTACAGCAATTTAGCATACTGCAGCTAAGCAAAGCCTCGAGTTAGCCTGAAGTTAGTGTATTATTTTCACACACTTCATTAATACAGCTTTTCTTAAATAAAATAATTTTACAGTAAGATATTGAATTTTCTTTTCTGTAGGTTGATTTTCCACCATGTGTTTACTTTAGAAAAATATCTACAGTAGGGGAATATATTTTAACTAAGCTATAATCCTGATGGCATATCAATTATGAAGTTTCAAAAACAAAATTTGCTTGTTGAAAAAATTCAAATTCAAATTCCAGGAGTTGCACACACACATTTATTTTCTTCTCATCAGAGGTCCCAACAATCTGCATATCTAAAACGTAAGCATAACTAATGCCAAAGCTTATATACGTATTGTCAAAATATTAAGTATCAGTTTAACCAGGCAATGTTGTCATTTCTTCCAGCTTGCTTAAATGAACATTTCAATTATAGGAAAAAGCAATAACAAATAAATAAATATTTTTTTAGAAAGTTCACAATTCTAATGTTCTGAGTAAAGCATAAATGCAATGATTAAAATAAATGGGTGACATGGTGGTGTAATTGCCTCACAATAAGGTTTTATCTCCCAGGTGCTCCATGTTTAGAATCTTCATCTTCTCCCCATGTCTGCGTGGTTTTCCTTCAGGTGCCTTGGTTTCCTCCCATAGTCCAAAGACATACAGGTTAGGTAGATCAATGTTGCAAACTATGATCCCTAATGAATGTTTTCACCCTTTGTTAGACTGGCGCCCTGTCCAGGTGGTGTTCCTGCCTTGTGTCCAATGATTATTGGGATAGGCTTCAGCTTCCCCTGCTTTGGATAAGGAGCTTAAGATAATGGATGGATGGAACTCTAGAACTAAACTATAATATTGATGGCATATCACTTTTAAAGTCTTAAAAGCAAAAAGTGTTTCAAAAAAATGTAATGAAAGTAATGCTGACATAACTCACTTAGCCTTTAAGTCTCTTTGAACTCTTTCCTTCTTATATTCTTCTTATTGAATGAGAAAGTTAGCTCTTTGTCAGTGCAAATCTAAAACATGTGTTGGAGATCATTGGTAAGTGTGGAACTCTATTTATTTTAGATATTATTCACTGTTTGAGAATACTGACTTACCTTGATATGTGGATCCAAACATAGTAAAGATGTGTACTACCACTTTAGCAAGAACTCTTAATGCCACATTAGCTTGCAGATCAATCAGCTCATTCTGGAGTGATCCAGCATACAACTTAAAGGTCTTCTTATCCTCCTTAGAAAATTCCAGAACATCTTAGATAAGAAATCGGGGTAAAATGAACAAGAGAAGATGTTGTCCAAGATTGAAACTTTCAAAACTATTATGGAAAATTTCAGTTGTCTTCTATGTGAATTGATATATGAGGACATTTACACTTCCCTCTGAAAGTAGTGTTTTTCCTGTTGGAAAGTGTAAACTGTTTCCTTGAAGTTCAAACTCAAAAGCTTCCAATTTCCTCTGGAAAGAGTGGACAGCTGTCATTTTTTGATTTGATAAACTTTATTAATCCCCAAGGAGAAATTGTCTTTCTGGATGACCTTTGGGGGTCAGAGTTGAGGGTCATGGCAGTTATCAGATCATATACTGAATTGTTCTTTCATTGTAGCCTTAAATTAAGGTCATTGAGTTATGAAGTGATGTCTACCAGAAATGCGTCAATATTCATGTTCTCTCCTTTTGCAAAAAATATGTAAATTGAGCTTCCTTTTGGCTCTGCAGGTGTTCTAAGAATGCTTTTATTTTGTCTCAAATGGCTCAAAATGCTCCAACCATCTGCCTTTACTCAGCCATCTTGTGTTATTGTGAGGCAGTAAGTCAACTTCTTTTAGGAACTTTCAGCAAGTGGTGATGGTGAGATGATGTTATACAGTAGTTCTTATAACAGCCATAGATTCTGTACATAGTGGTCTTGCATTTGATTCAAGGATAAGAAATTTAAATTTCTTAGTCCATTTGTCTCTGAAAAAAAATTTCTGCAGTGTCAACCTTTCATTTCTTAGAACTAGCCATCGTTCAGTCATAACTTTCTCCTCACAATCCTTACACTTTATCCGAGGAATGAAATGAGTGGAAGTTTTCAACCACTTCTTGCTGCTGTTTTAAGCCCAAATAACTGGGTGAGGTAAATTTCAAAATTTAATAAAACATATAGCTGGGTAAGACTAGCAGAAACACAGCTCTGCCAGTGAAATTTAAACAAGCTCAATATGTAGTGTAAAAACTGTGGCTTTTAGAACATCACATTATTTATTTAGGCTTTCTAAAATGGCTTGCAGGTCTGTAGAGATTCTTCTTTTGGTCCAGACTCAGACTAAAGTCTTCTAATTGGCAAATATAGATCAACAGTCATATTGTAAACTTACTACCTGTGACCAGGGATTAGAATAAGTTCACCATCCCTCTTGCATGTCTTAAAATATGAGCAAAGGAGCTTGGTGCCAGGATGGGCATACATCCTTAACAATTTTTGCTCCAATACCCTCTTGATGATAAGTTACAAGAGTTAGGGACAACCATCTAACCTGGGTAAAATCAGAAAATTGCCATTAAACTAGTGGTGATGATGAGGTACATTTTAAATGACTAAAGGCTGTTAAATTTTACATTTTTAAACAATTATAGCTAAACATTATCTATTATGTGTCATGGTTTGGTATGGGTCTTGCCACTGGGTTTAGTTTTTTATGTCTTTTGTACTTTATTTTTGTGTTTTTCACTGAGTCATTTTGTTTTGTTTGAATTTTCCAAATGTGTTTTCCTTATTGGTTAATTGTTTTGTGAATTACTGTGATTTCTGGAATGTCTGCAGCTGTCATAATATTCTTGAACTTGGGATATTGAAAGACATGAAAGAAGGATGGATTGGGAAATATGAACATAATACAGAAAGAGGTGGGTGTAACAAAATGTTCAGTATTTTTATTGACAGCATTCAAAATCAAATAAAGTGCAGAATCTTTAATAAATAAATAAGTTAATAAATAATTCATAATAAAAACAGTGATTGGTGGAAGTTAAAATCAATAAATAATAAGCAATAAATATGATAAAATCAAAAGGTTAAAACACAGGAACTTCTTCTTTAAGACCAACGCTGAGCCTCAGTGCCTCCTTTCCTCAGATCACCGTTTTTTGGGTCTCCTCAACATGAGGAGACGTCCTCCAACAGGCACAATCAACCATTAAATCTGGATCATGTCCCTCGCTACCATCCCTCTGCTTCCAATGGGGAAGCCTATCACCATTTCTCAGCCTCTGCGGGAGCCCACTCGGAGTGATTGGTTGCTCCTGCTCCTTGGACGCTCAGCACATGTGACCCAGCCCCATGAGCACTATCTGGTCACTCCTCTCAAGATCCTATTCCATTCCCCCTGCCTTCTTTCCATAACAGCATCAGCTCCACCTTGATTGTGTTGCTGTTTGCTCTCGTTTCTTTTCTTTAACCTCCAAACTCTCTCATTTTCCTTCATCTTTCTTTTTTATCTCTCTCTCAGCCTGTCCTTTATACCTCCATGGGTGTAGCATTCCAATCAGCTGCAACCCATGGAATGCCAGTGTAGAACATCTGAACTAAGTAAGCCATCAGCTCATCTCCACACTGCACACCCTACGGCCATCCAACCCTGCAAATGTATGCACCGACACAACCCGAGTCTGAGTGCACTGTTTTTAAATAAAAACTTACACTTTGTCATAATTACCCTGTGCTATTTTTTTTTTTCAATTACTTCTCCTCCACCTTTCCTTAACTGCATAATTTATTATGTCATTGTTTTTGATGATGGTTGGGTAGGTTTTAAATGGACAATGGGTTTCTGGTCATCTCTGCAGTACCAGGGTACTATAAAAAGGATAAGAAGTCTCTCCAAGGGTGGATTGGCATTAGTTTCATCTAATGTCCTTGTTCTTTGTAGTTTCTTTCTTTTGAATTTAGTTACTAGCAATTAAGTCATTTTGAAGCTTGTATTTAGAACCATTGTTTTTAATTGTATTGTTCATTACATTTTATTTAATAAGAATTATTTTTAAACCATTTTATTGATGATTTTCCTCCACAATTGCAATAACAATAACAAAATGGGGGCGGCACGGTGGCGCAGTGGGTAGCGCTGCTGCCTCGCAGTTGGGAGATCTGGGGATCTGGGTTCGATTCCCGGGTCCTCCCTGCGTGGAGTTTGCATGTTCTCCCCGTGTCTGCGTGGGTTTCCTCCGGGCGCTCCGGTTTCCTCCCACAGTCCAAAGTCATGCAGGTTAGGTGGATTGGCGATTCTAAATTGGCCCTAGTGTGTGTTTGTGTGTGTCCTGCGGTGGGTTGGCACCCTGCCCAGGATTGTTTCCTGCCTTGTGCCCTGTGTTGGCTGGGATTGGCTCCAGCAGATCCCCGTGACCCTGTGTTCGGATTCAGCGGGTTGGAAAATGGATGGATAACAAAATGGTGTTTTAGATGTAAATGTTAATATGAAGGTATACAGACTTATTACAGTGTGTGTTGGGAAATAAGGTTCTCTCCTGTATGCTATTCATGTGTGTGATGTAATTAGTGATGGCTTCCTTTTCTAATTTATCATCTTTTATTATAGCACAGTGATTCAGGTTTTAATGTTTTATATGAAGTTTTCAGGTGAATAAATATCACATTACTTTAAATTTTACATCGATTAACATACATTAATTCTTTATGTTGTTTAAAACAACATGGACTAAGTTAAACTTGTTAGTAAGGTTTTAATCAATAGTTAGCTTTGCTAAATTTTGGCTCTTCATTTATGAAGATTGACAAGATACAAGATAAAACACATTTATCAGGCAGCTTGAAGATCAAATAAAACCACTAAGATATTATTTTACAGAATCTAACATAGAATGTCACATTTTTTCAGAATGTATTTTCTATCCTTCTAGTTAGATGGACCTTAAGCCCCCTAAAACCTGCTAATGGGCTCCTCATAAAGTAAATGAAATCTCCAACAAAAGTATATTCATAATAATCAATAGTGAGAAACGTCTTTCGTCAAACAACTGTTTCATTTGTCTTCATCAGCAGGCCAGTCTTAAAAGCATGCTATGTGAAGAATGACTTGCATATTAAATGAGAATCCTTATTTGTTCTTCTTCTCTGGTGTATTTCTCTTTTAAAACAGGCTTTCTTATGTTTGCTCATATATAAGGTAATGTCAGACCATGTGGGACTAAAGCAATGCCACAGATGTGTTGTTGCCATACTGAAGAAAGTTCATTAAGAAATGCATTTATGAATGGTTTTTCCAAGTACCACAAGAGCCCAAGGCAATCTTTTTGTTTTCAGTAACATTATCAGCAATATTACTAAAATCCATCATCATCTGCCTACATCCTCTTTCTTTTCCTGTGTTTGGACAAATACATGTTAAAGGCAAACTTTAGAAACAAATATCCATCAATTCATTGAGCAAAACCCCTAAATCTAATTTTGTTTTATGGTCACGACAGGAACCAACTATAGAAGATGCCAAGTCACATAACTACAATTGCCTTTCAATGGAGTACACATCATTTGGATGTAGTTTTCCTTATACGCCCCAAAGGCTAATAAGTGACAATAAATTAGCAAACATAAGTGTGCGTGGTTAGTCTGAGTATATGACTCTGCACTGGATAAGCTGCTTAGGAAAAGAATAGGTCTATATTTTCTTGGATGTAGGTATTATCAGTGAATGTGATTCTCTGCTCATTTCATACTATTGAAGGCAAAGACATGTTTTTTAAGGCTGTCAACTTATAGCTACATTTTTTTACCATAACATATACTATAAAATGCAATGTAATTTAATAAATGAATGGCTAAAACATTATAGCAGTTCAAAAACCTTTCACCTTCAGATTACAGTATATAGATAAAAAATGCCTGCACCTTGTAGCATAATTTTACAGAACTGTTGCATCAGAGTGGCAAAGTGTTAGTGCTGCTGCCTTGCCATAAGGAGAGAGGGGTTCATGTCCTGGGTGTTCCCTGCATGGAGTTTGCATGTTCTCCCTTGTGTTCCTCTGGGTGTTCTGGTTTCCTCTCACAGTCCAAAGACATGCAGGTTAGGCGAACTGGTGTTGCTAAATTGGACCTGCTGTGTGTGTGTGTGTTTGTGTGTACAACCCTGCCCTGGATTAGTGGGTTAGGAAAATGTCCAGATAGAGGTTTTATCAGAGAAGAAAACCTAGTACTGTCAATATTTTAAAATAATGATTTATCTTGCAGACTAAAAGAGGAGCATCACATTGGTTAGCACTCCTGCAAGACTGATTGCTAATTCCTATGTCCATCAGGGTTTCCTCCCTTTAGTTTGGTTTCCATCCAAATTCCAAAGATTTGCTGGTGATATTAATGGGTGCCCCTGGGTGTGGGTTTTGTATAAGAATATAAATGTTTCCTTCAGAGTTGGTTCCTGTTTTTCTGCTGGGATGAACACCTTCTATCTACAATCCAACAATAGACAAAGCAAGTTTAGAAAACTGACAGATGTATACAGATAGTTAGAGTTACAATAATATTCCTTAAAACTTCTATATATTATGGTGGGTTGTGCTTATTACTCTAAAATCAAGGGACTTGATGGCTTAAGAACAGTTCACTATTAACTTCACATCATCATTACCCGCAAGGCTCTCTTCTTCACTGGGAAGCACTTCATTCCAACTGACCTCCAAATTCACCTGACATTTAGCCGAAAAGTCGCCTGCTGTGCAGCTGACATTTCATTTGGAAACATGTTACTTACAGTCACTTTTATGGCCACTTGGAATGCACAATTTTATTCAAAGAGTGAGGCACTGACCCCTTTGTCCCTGAAAATTTAAGTCGTTTCTGCTTTGCACAAACCTTCTGTCATCCTTTCAGGCACTATACTTAGCATCATAGTTACTGTTTCAGAAGATACACTGGAAATTGATTTAGACCTACTACTGTTTTAATGATGATTATTACTCAAGAATTAACAGCAACGCTTATTATAGTAATAAAAATAATTATACATTAAGTGTTACATCAAAGAAATAAACTGTTAGCTCACTATACTGGAAAATGTATTCTTTATCTATTCTTAGAGACTTCTTTTAGAGACTGGACCGAAAATGACTGAAGCGATCTGCTGGGCTACTTTAGTCTCCAGTCTAATTTATTTTAAAGATAAACTAAGACAGACCACAGCTAGGCCCTAACCTGAACCATTATGCTAAGATTGGGAGAGAACAGCATCATGCAATGTGCCATCATGCCACTTGAACACAATACTTTTTTTTAATAGTAAGTCACACATGTTACATAGGGTGTGTATCAACTGCTTCAGGTGAACCAGAAGGTCAGGAATGACCCTCTCACTTCAAAAATTTTTACTACCAAAAACTTTAATAACCCTTGGCTTCCTTATCATTATATAAACATCTCTGAGTGAAATTACTAACAAAGAGATAGAGAGAGCGTGTGTCATATTATTTATTGATTACACATACACAAGAATGAAAAAGTCAAAAGCACTGCACCTCATTTGCTGTTTTTTTTTTCAAAAGACAATACGGCACCATGTCTGCACTTGAATGACCCAGCCAATTATCCAGCAGTTTATTATCTCAGGTCAAACTTCAGAATAACATTACCTGCATCACTATGTCAATCAGTGATGTCAGATAAATATGAGGTGGCATTTCAGACACCAATCATTCTTAATAGTACAATGAAATGAATACACTCAACACTGAGTTTTTATGTCACACGCTGTATAATAAGACATATACTGTACTACACATGTCATAGTGAGTTTTTGCCCATTTAATTATAAAAATGGTGTGCTGTACTTAAAATACCTTAATTTAACATGTAATTGCAATTAATTATTAGTGGAAAATGTTTTAATCCGAGCCAAGGTAGACTGAGATGTGCACAAGTACTGTACAGTAACTTCTGCTGCCACTGTTGGCAACATTTTGCCAGAAAACTCACAAAAATATTGTGTGTCCTCATTAACACCAAAGGCTAGCCAGCTATATCAGCTTTATTAGCCTGAAGTAAACTGTAGCAGAGAAGCACAAATGTATATATTTTATTGATATGTGAATTTTAGAGTCTTATTTGTGTGCCTTTTCTGTGTTGCCATAGGGTTCTCAGCAGTAACCAAGAGAATGATAAGATAATTACAATTACATTTATTTTGTTTTTTAAGTGTTTGTAAATAAGAAGCTTCTCTTTAAAGGTAAAATATACCATTTATTAATGTGCTGATTGGTCTAAATTAACATACATTTAAATGTTATGTATATAAACTTAAATGATAAAATGACCTGTTCTCTTAGGAGTAACCAGTCTTGCTATAGAAAATTTAGCTGTTCACATGGCCTGGTTCCACTGGCCATGTCTAATAAAAAGACATCCATTTTGAATTTCTTTTGTAATGATGACTCAAGACCCTTCTTTATTTACAGAGTATTTTCTCTGACAAAACACATGAACATTGTGAAAAAATGGCTCACTTATGCATTTTATATTTTGCAAATGGATGCTATAAAATTATCTGATTTATAAACATCCATCCATTTTCCAACCCGCTGAATCCAAACACAGGGTCACGGGGGTCTGCTGGAGCCAATCCCAGCCAACACGGGGCACAAGGCAGGAACCAATCCCGGGTAGGGTGTCAACCCACCTCAGGACACACACAAACACACCCACACACCAAGCACACATTAGGGCCAATTTAGAATCGCCAATCCCACTAACCTGCATGTCTTTGGACTGTGGGAGGAAACCGGAGCGCCCGGAGGAAACCCACGCAGACACGGGGAGAACATGCAAACTCCAAGCAGGGAGGACCCTGGAAGCGAACAGCGCTACCACTGCGCCACCGTGCCGCCCACTTATAAACATGTTTATTTAATTTAGTCACTTGCTATAAACATTCAGTATTGACTATTAATTTCAATGTCATAACTCTGTTTCACTGTGGAGTGTATATCTTGTAGTATTGCATGCATGTGTTCTGCTTTACAGGGTAGAGTACATGCAGTGCATACATTTCAGTGCGGAGTGTACGTGTTTCACTGTAGACTACATGTGTTTTGGCACAGTATATAGTGCATGCATGTCACCAGAGCATGTATATGTCAGTACAGAGCAAATCTGTTAAATTGGAGAGTACCGTATATATTTTGGTAAAGAGCTTTTCACCATCAAGTCTATGTGTGTTGTATTGTTTCAATATCAAGCATATGTTTCAGATAAAGAAATCAAAATTCATATAAAGAACCCTTGTTAGTCTAAAAAGTATAATGCTCTGAATAAAAATAAAGCAGCTCTTTAAGGATATCTTTTACTTTCTACCGCTGATGGTGGATCAAATGTCATTAACTTTTCTGTCTGGAGGTAGATTTATAGCAGAAGCCATGGAAAAGGAAGAGTTATGGGAGGAATCAAGGCTTTTCACCTGGATCTCTGTCTTCCTGGCTATGAGTAGAAAAATAAAAAGTGTATAACTTACAACAGTTACACATCTGACACAGCATACACAACATACAATTTGGTGTTGACATAAACACCTAAAAAAAAGAGTGTCATGAGCGTGCACATAGGGGATGGTGTAAGGACTCTGGTAATTGTAATTACCCACCACTCCAGGGATTGGTGCTGTGTTCTCTTCCTCCCTCTGCAGATTGGATGATTGACAGCTGTAACATCTCTAAAGTCACTTCCAGTGTCCGTCTGCCTGGACCCGCCTTTTCCAGCCGGGAGGACATATAACCAGAAGTTTGGCTATTTTCAGATCTGTTCACTATGTAACTTCAACCTGCATCTTTTGCAATTTTAGTTTGTTTTCTGCTTTTCAATTATACAGGGTCACTGGGTGGTGCCCCAACTCTTTATTGTGGTCCGTCTCATTTCTTACATAGTAAATAATAACCTAAACAAAATCTAATCAATACATTATTACTCATTTATATCTTGATCTCTTTCATATTTCCATATGTTCTGCCAGGAAAATATAAGGTCACATATAAGGTCAAATTTGTAGCATTTGGTTTCATCAGTTAGAGAGGCCTTTATGTGCTGCTGTGATAGTTTCATTCTAGCAGCAACTCATACATTCTTTTGTGAAATTTGCTTTATTCCACTGTGAGACTGCAAGGAGATGTAGCCTATCCTGACAATAGTGGCTACAAAAGAAGAAACAACCCTGGAGGGATATCTGTCCATCTCATGCACACCCATGGACATATACAGTATTTACATTCATACACACTCACTTAGTATTATTATTATTATAATCTCTCTAGTATATAAAAAAATCTTGGGACGAGACAAGATTTTTCAGAGAGACTAGACGAGACATTTTCAGAGAGATAATTTCATGTCCTGCAAGACAAGACTTTGTGTCAAGAGATGAATTGAAAACCTAACAGGTCCAAGCGGGGGCGGAAATGAAAGCCAAAGAGTAGAAAACAAAGTAGAACTTCGTAAAGAGGTTCAAAAACGTTGGTGCGATACACAAGCAAAGCAGGTTAGAGATTATGAAAGTACTAAAATTCGAAAGTCTCAAAAAACTGATAGTAAAGCTCGCATTAGCGCTAACAAACAGAAATTATTATTTGATGAAATAACGGAATGGCGAAAAGAGACAGAATATATAGACATTGGTGATATGACAGAAGATGTGGTGGGTTGGCACCCTGCCCGGGCTTGGTTCCTGCCTTGTGCCCTGTGTTGGCTGGGATTGGCTCCAGCAGACCCCCGTGACCCTGTGTTCGGATTCAGCGGGTTGGAAAATGGATGGATGGATATGACAGAAGTATGTAGATATTGTTTGGCTTTAAAGTTTAAGTCGGAAACTTGAAGATCGTCTAATTCGTGTTGCCATCAGGGAAAAGTAGTGTTTCTTCCCAATGAAGAGGCATATCTGTGAGAAATAAAAGATTTATTATTTGGTGAAAGTGAAATCCACAAACACTACAGGCAAAATATTCAAATCTACAATAATCTGTTCGCATTTGCGTCATTCAATGCTCAAAATGCAGATTTACACGATTCAGGACTATACGCTATGAGAATCTGTGGTCTTGCAACACTTAAAGCTACTACAAGTTTAATTTCAAAGAAACCACAATTCAGTCAGGTTTATATTTATGATCACGGAGAAGTGATGCAACATAGAATCGAAAGAGTTTAATGATCGGATGTATTAGAAATTCTGCAGCCAATAATGGATACAAATACATATGTCCAAAAGTATCACACTTTACACGAAATTTACCTGAAAAACACAAAGACAAAGAAGATCAAAGAAGTTTTCTTGGATTTCTATATGAATCCGAAAGATCACACTCTCATATATAATAAACCTTTCTGTCGAAAGACAGAGTTGATATTCGTGTTTATCCAAAAGCACAGCTCGATTCGTCACAAGCAGCAGATCTGGGAAATGACTAGCGCATAGGGCCCAAATGGGGGTTGGCGAGCAAAGCAAGCAGGGGGCAGAGCCCCCTATTTATTATTATTATTAAGGATGCCTTTATCAATGCTGACTTGCAAAGCAAATAATAGCATGTACAATATCAGTGAGTTTCTGCGGTGGGCTGGCGCCCTGCCCAGGGTTTGTTTGGAATGTTTATCTGGAATAGCCTGCCAGTAGGAATTCGCCAGGCTAATACAGTGGAGCACTTTAAAAAACTACTGAAAACACATTACTTTAACATGGCCTTCTCATAACTTCACTGTAATTTAATCCTGACACTCTGTATATCCAATTCATTATAATAACTATTCATTCAAAATTTGTACTAACCCCTACTCTCTCTTCTGTTTCCTTTTCCGGTGTCCTATTGGTGGTGGCTTGTGCCACCACCATCTACCCAAAGCACCATGATGTTCCAACAATGATGGATGGATTAAAAGCCAGAAGTCTGTATAACCATCAGCATCAAGTGACTCCGTGAGAACCCTAACTACAAAGAGGACTATTTCATTTATGTTAGGTAGAATGCCCAAAGGGGACTGGGCGGTCTCGTGGCCTGGAACCCCTACAGATTTTATTTTTTTTCTCCAGCCTTCTGGAGTTTTTTTTTTTGTTTTTTCTGTCCACCCTGGCCATCGGACCTTACTCCTTTTTATGTTAACTAAGGTTGTCTTATTTTAATTTCTTATTTGTCTTTTATTCTTTTTTTCTTCATTATGTAAAGCACTTTGAGCTACTTTTTGTATGAAAATGTGCTATATAAATAAATGTTGTTGTTGTTTACTGCTTTGCGCCCTGTGTTGGCTGGGTTTGGCTCCAACAGACCACCGTGACCATGTGTTAGGATGTAGCGGGTTTCATAATGGATGGGTGGATGAGTGAGTTTACCAATTAATCTTACATGTAAGATGGAATGGGAAGATAATAAACAGTACCATTTCAGGAATTCATCTCAAGTGCCTAGAGTGTTGAGGCTGCCACAGTGCCACCTTAGCAGTAACTGACATTTCAAAAGACTCTTGTAACACTAAGCATCCAAACATCCCCCTGCTTCTGAACCCAACAAATCCATTTTGGCATTTCAGAGGAGAAACACTGAATAGTGTCTAATAAACATTCAATATTGAAATTGATAATAACAATCTCATTAAATTCATTAAGAGAATATTCTCAGTTTGGGGGAATGCTAATTACATACCTCCATACTGTATAAAATATATTTATAATAAAATAAATTGATACAGTATAAAATCAAAATCCAACCAATATTTGATAATGTTAACCCATTCTTTTGAATATAATACTTGAAAGCTATAACACCTTTAGTAAACCTGAAGTACTCATGGATCGTATCAGATTTATTAAACCTAGAGACATAGGATGTGAAATCAAATTTTCAAAAAAGTATATTTTTTTTTACAAAATGTATCATTATCTCTTCCCATCAAAGGTTTTAAATGAAAACAAATCTGTCAAGACTGATATGTTGACTCAAGTCCAGAGGTAATTCTAGATTTTAAATTGTGCAATATAAATTTAATGGCTATATTTCTAGCTGTTTTTCGGTCTATCCATAGTTAAGATGTAATGTTTTGCTTGTGGCCACGGTACAAAAGCTGGCCACTGGTGGGATTTGAAGCTTGAGCCATTTAGATTCTACTCCAACCAAACTGCATTCATTCAATTTCCATCGGGAGGTGAGGAAAAGGACACTTGGATAATCTTCACAAACAACTCATGAACTTCAACTGTTTCACGTTTGTGCCATGGAGAATTAAACTGTTACTGCAAGATACACAAATGCTTGACGGAATGAGAGAAGTGAAAGGTAAGACCATAATTACGGTATTTCCCACTTGAATTCTTGTTTTGGGAATGTTAGTGTATGCCTTAATATGGAAAAACTATTTGTTCCTTTCTTGAACTTCTTTTAGGTTGATCTATTAAAAAGGGATGACGAAAAGTATTACGAAGGGATTTGAAAAGTTGTGTCTTAAGATGCCTAATGCTCTAAATAATGGCTCTGTCTACCTAATTGATGAATGTGTTCTGTTGAAGACGAATGGAAGATAGGTCTGCGTAATTTCACTTTCATTTTTAAAGAATGAGCAAAGTAAGCTTTCTTTTTTTGTCTTCTCATTTAGAACAACTTGTACTTTAAACTTCTAAAAACTTAAATCAGCACTCTTAAAAACTTTCTTCTAGGTTTAACTTTTTCCACTGCCAAAATCATTCCCCTAAAGGTTTTATTTCAACACTAAATACTGCTGTATTTACCCCTTACAAAGTTTCAGACTCGTAATGTATTATGCATTAAGAAATGCTTTTTCTACTGTAACAGTAGCCACTACAGGTACAGATCAACTTTGAACTTTTTGTTAAAATGTTACTTTCTTTTCCTTTTGCTCCAGCTCAATGATCAGATAAGACTCCACATGCCAAGGTACACACTGCAAAATGTATAAGAAGATATTTACTGAGACATGGTGTCAGCTGACTGAATCTCACATCTACCGAGAGATATCACAGTGATAGCATTTCGTACTTGAGACTCAGTACTGCTTCGCCTTCAAGATACTTGATGTTTCAATAACAGTAATCTTGCAAACACTGCACAAATATATTTCTTTCCTCTATTAAAGCATTAAGGTTGCACTGTTTCTGAATTTCTGGGTTGCTGGGGAAGGTTTGGTGTGATTTACACCATTATTACTGTATTACTTCTCTTTGCTTTAGCTCAATTTTAGTTGCTTTTATTTTAAGTGTGTCGTGATGTTTACAGTGTTTCAAATTCATGATATTGTCAACACTCAACTGTAGGAGAAAAAAAGTTTTGATGTGTTGCTAAGATCTCTGCTTGTTATTGTACCAGTCAGTCAGTCATTTTCTAACTTGCTCAGCCCTGTACAGGGTCACAAGGGGTGCTGCAGCCTATCCCAGCTAGCACAGTGCATAAGGCAGGAACAAAGCCTGTACAGGGTGCCAGTCCACCACAGGGTGAACACACGTACACACACACACACACACCCCAACTACATACTGCGACCAATTTAGTATCACCAGTCCACCCAACCTGCATGTCTTTGGACACTGGGAGGATACCGGAGTACCAGGAGGAAACCCACACAGACACGGGGAGAACATGCAAACTCTACACAGGAAGGACCTGGGACATGAACCCAGGTCTCCTAACTGTGAGGTGGCAGTACTACCACTCCACTACCATACTACTTTTTGTTGTTGGGTTTTTATTTATTTATTCATTTAAATCGCATACAGTACAATTCACATAACAACCTCAATGAAATCTAAAATGGAGCACCCTTAGAACAGCCTGCATGAGTTTGCTTCTCCCACTTTCCTCTGCTAAGTCAGAAAGAGTTTTTTTCTAAATAATGAGCTCCTGCCAGCACAATCAGAAGAAATAATATATATAGTGCAAAAAACAAGAATGTCTTTCTATGAAAAAATAAATTGCAGTTTTGTTTTTCCTACACGTCGGAGATTTGAACATGCTAAAAAAAAATCTGAAACCTTCAGAGAAATCGTTGTCAAGACTGCTTATTGGTAGCCTGAAATTCTTACTGAAATTTTATTTTTTAAGTATTTTGTAGAGTCTTTTGTTTGTTTGTAAGTAAAAATAGAGGCAAAGTTCACTGCAGCCGTTCATTCTTTTATTTGTGGGAGTGTGCCATCACACAACAGCAAGACATCATCGCTTAATGGAAAATTGTGGAAACACAAAATAACATCATCAACATGGAAAATAAAAAGAGCAAAAACAATAAATCAAATACATTTTTAAAGAAACAATTCATCTAGAAAGAGCTAACATGAATTTAACCCGCAGAAAATCTTCATGTAAATTAATCGCAGCATAAAATAAACAAAACCTGTGCAGAATAACATTTGACATGATTGGCTAAACCAAGCAAATAAGTTGCCCAGAAATCCTAAGAAAACATCAAATTCTCTAGAAGACCTGAAAAAGTGGCGGTTTTTATGGATTGCTCTTCTTGGGTTTGAAAAGTGTCTGTCACAAGTTACGTGGCCAATGCATGTGTGCTCATCACAGCAAAGCAAACAGACAAGCAAGGAGGGGTTCCAGGAAAAGTGTGTGAAAGAAGCTACTAAGGATTAAAAGTTGTTTTATTATAATGGCAGGTTATTCATACAGGCGTCTCTCATAAGATAAGGTGAAGTAAGCTGAACTTGGGTAACTTCCTGTAGGAACGGGTCCATTAGACTTCTTTGGGGCCCCTCTTGAACTCTACACAAAAAAGAAATGGTTGGCCGAATTGATGGAATACTTAGATGCTGTTTCATAAGTAAGGGGGAGGGAGGAAAATGAATATTAATGCCGATTGAAACCGGAAATCTTTGCTCTTCTGCTTTGCAAAGCATGAATCCACGTACTAATCTTTGACTGAATAAAGATTGATTGAAATATTCCTGTCTTCCTCGGGGGTTGCTTCCACAAGTGATAAAAGCTTTTTGTTTTGTTTTATTTTATTTTATAGACCTGAGCCATCCATGGCACCTCGATGGTGTGAATGTCATGTGGAGTAGCCTTTACTCGGTAGCTCTACAAGGTCCAATTTTTAAACACATAGGCACAGCTGAAATCTCTAAATGGCAGTGAGAGCCTTTTAAAAAGTACATAGTGTTTACTCTTATCCAATAACTTAAAAAAATGGAGAAGTGTAATGAATGCATTAGGGAATATGCTGATACAGTTCCAGAGAGCACTTTTCATGTGTTTAGAAGCTAAATGTTTTTGGTATAAAAAATGTTTGGGGTTTTCTTCCAAAAAATACAGTAGTATTCAAAGAGGAGTGTAGTGCAAAGAAATGATGTTGTGATGAACGGCCAACAGCTCAATTCGGCCGGGATGATACAGGCAGATCGCAGTCGGCCGGTGGCCACATACCGGAACTCAAATTCCCAGAAGCCCTCATCAGAAAGTATGACTCCCCAGGTCCTTCGACAGCTTCTCCTGGCAGCACCCACGGCACCCAACAGGGATGAGAAACTGAACTCCAACTCCCAGGATGCCCTTCAGGGGAGCTGCCATCTAGCGTCTTGGGGGAGGCAGTGTCCAAAAGTAGCTTCCTTCCCCCATTCTTTCATTCTTGGGGCATCCCAGCCAGGTTGAGCTGTCGACCGTCCATCACAGTGTGTAACTGAGAAGCTGATAAATCAAAAAATTATTTTTTATACCCATTTCTATTCATATTCCTTACTGGCCCAGTACTCTACAGACAGCCATTAATTAAGGCTTGGCATCTCTGTTTCTGTGAATGGAAGAAGAGGCAACTTTTTCTAAATTTATTTATTTATTTTCTTATTTATTTATTCCACTTTATGATAATTGCTTAAGAAATTTACGTCCCCAAGTATTACAGTTTCTGATTTCTGCTTACCATGTAAATTCTTTGTTTTCTACTAAATTTTCATATCCTCCAAGATGCTAATCAGATTTTTAGCTATGCCTTGCCATATTCCCTACACCTAAATGAAACCTCAACAACAGCTGTTATACAATATTGTATTTCTTTTACAGTTGGATCAAAGGCAGGTTACATGAATTGCTTAGGGTCACACACTGAGTGGGAAGTGGAAATTGGATAACTTTGTTCTTGTAAACACAATAACTTTGTGCTTTAGAGTAGCGCTTTACCTGAAATGCTATACTAATTGTAGGACAAGCCTTTTGTGTCAGTTTATTTTCTTCATATTTGACACGTGCTTATTGTTCAAAATCAGTTCAGTGTTGCAGGATATATAAAACATTTTTTCCCTAAGATTAATTATCTATTTTTTTATTTATTTGTTGTTTTTAGCATGGCCTTGAATGAAGCAAATTGCCCCAGACTTTGAACCATAAAGTGATTGGCTCACTTTTTGCCTTCAATGGCTGACTACTTTCAATGAGCCTACACTAAGCTGTCCTCTTAGTTCTGGACTCAACTCTGTGTCTGGCATGAGGATACTTTAAACACCTCATTGCACACATTCTTAAACAAGCCCTCTGTGGCCAATCACTAAATGGTCAGGTTCCCCAGAATGTGCTGGGTCCCATGTAACTCTAACATTCTTGAGGAATCTTCTCAGACATTAAGCCTACACTTTCTTTTATGTTTGTTATTAATGCCACTGTTTTTAATTTTTGAGTGATTTCTGATAAGCTGTCAAAGTAGATATTTTGGTTTACATGTATTTGTTTACTTTTATCATTATGGCAATGACTTCTCACTGCCATTTTGTGCAACTTTTTTGCAGTTTGTGCCACCATTTTGTACTTGATTCTCATGTGACATTATCATGTATCTAGTATTTAAGATAGTGGCATAGTATGCTTTGCATCAAAGCTTTTGGATATTTAAAATCAAACATTCTGCATACAGCATTTGTTTTGTTTGCCCTGAGCATTGGTGAACCTTTGCTTTTGTCTGTTGTTTTAGCTTTGGTGTTAGAGTGTTGATTCTTTAGTATATTTACCTGTACACATATTTTTAACCATGTATTTTCCTGGTCCCTTAAACTTTGTCATATCCTTTTTCTTTTTAATCCCCTCTGTGCAGGGGTGTCCAAACTGCGGCCCGTGGTCCATTTTTAATTGGCCCACAGCAAATTATAAAAATATAATGAAATAGGGCCCACACATGAAACTTGTTCTTAACCGTATTGTACTTCTTAGGTTTAACACAAAGCGGAGCTACTGTCTTGATCAAGGCAGCTTCTTCACAAACAAGCGCAACCAAAGAACAATTTTGCTACGGGTGACCAAAAATGGCAGAACCAAAAAAACGCACAATAGCAAGTGAGTGCAGAAAATTTCAGACACGGTGGGAAAATGAATATTTCTTCCTAGAAGTCAAGGGCAAGTGTGTCTATTTGATGTGCAATGAAACTATTGCAGTGAAGAAAGAGTATAATGTGTGTCGACACTAAGAAACCAAACGTCTGACCTACACGTCCTACACTAGTGCCGAGCGAGAACAGAAAGTTAAGTAAATGGCAGCTAGTCTGCTAGCTCAAAAACAGTATTTTTTCTGTGCTAACAAAACACAAGAAAATGCCACATTAGCCAGTTATGAGGTAGCGCAACTCACTGCCCGACACGGGAAACCTTTCTCAGATGGTGACTTCATAAAACAGTGCCTCACTAAAGTTGCAGGAATAATGTGCCCGGAGAAAATGCTGGAATTCAACATCGTTCGTTTGTCCAGAAACGCAGTTGTGCGGCAAATTGAAGATTTATCAGCTAACTTAAAATATCAAGTGTCAGATAAAGCTTGTGAGTTTGATTATTACTCGAATGCATGTGATGAGAGCACTTTATAATACAATAAATGAAAACCCATTGATGGAGAGCTGTGATGCTGTTTTTTCTTTAAGCATATTCAATTATGATGCATAATCTATATATACAAAAGCCAAATACCACTGACTCACTCATCATGAAATCTCCTGAACCATGAGGACTTGGCACTTGAAATTTAGAATGTAGGTTACCCTTGGCCCATAGGTGATCGCTAAGAAATGGTTATAAAAATTTCATGGTCCAAGCGTGAAATTTCTTATAGTTTTTTAGACCCATTTGCATGTCTGTCCGCTTATCATAGTTCGCTTGCGGTACCGATTTATTAGTGCAAATCTGAGAGAGACTCATTGGGCTGTGGAGAGGCGGGGGTGGGGCCCTCCTCACTCATGCATCTGCCTTAACTCCGCTTAGTTAGCGAACGAGAGAACTACTTAACAGATTTTGATCTTTTTTTTCTGTTATTTGCTTGAACATTCCGGTTGATTTTGCAACTTCTCTCATTGTGCTAAGAATCATAGTTCGCTTGCAGGAGCGATATATTCGCGCTAATCAGAGACGGAGACTGCGGGCCGAGGGGACGGGGAAGGGTAACGTCAGGAGTAGAGAGCTGGGTGGGGTCCTCCTCACTGTCCTCTTTCACTAATACATGGGCGAAGCCACGGGGGATGGCTACTTTACATATATTTGATTGATTTTGCTAGCTTAATACACAGGAGGTGAGGCAATATACTTCACCTCTAGTGAGTGGCCCAGTCCTTTGTATATTTCTCTGTATGTGGCTCCCAGTGAGAAAAGTTTGGACACCCCTGCCTTAGTGTGTACTCTGTCACAGAGATCTCACAATTCACTAAAACAAGGCCAAATATCCTTGGAGGACATTGCATGCTTCCATTCATTAGGACTGCTTCAAAGCCTTTCTCCTGTTTACATTTTGCTTTGTGTTTTTTGTTTTCCTCTTGGTCCCTTACAGTCAACTGGGCCTTATCACAAATTAGGAGTCTCAGGTGCTGCAGTTGCTACAGCTGCAGTTATCTGACAGGCCAACTCATTTTCATTTACTCCTATGTATTTTATGCTATCAGCAGGTCTTTAAAAATCCACTGAATGTATTTTTGTCAATCTATTTTTCCTCAATCCCACTAACATGCCTCCAATGAGGAAGCAGAGCCTGGGGACTCAGAGGTTTGCTCTCTCCTCTCTGGGACTGAGGTCACCGAGGTGGTCAAAAAACTCCTTGGTGGCAGGGCCCGGGGGTGGATAAGATACGGCCGGAGTTCCTCAAGGCTCTGGATGTTGTAGGACTGTCTTGGTTGACACCCTCTGCAACATTGCATGGACATCGGGGACAGTGCCTCTGGATTGGCAGACCGGGGTGGTAGTCCCCCTCTTTAAGAAGGGGGACCGGAGGGTGTGTTCCAACTACAGAGGGATTACACTCTTCAGCCTCCCTGGAAAAGTCTATTCGGGGGTCCTGGAGAAGAGGGTCCATCAGATAGTCGAACCTCGGATTCAGGAGGAACAGTGTGGTTTTCGTCCTAGTCGCGGAACAGTGGACCAGCTCTACACCCTTGTCAGGGCCCTGGAGGGTGCATGGGAGTTTGCCCAACCAGTCTACATGTGTTTTGTGGATTTGGAAAAGGCATTCAACCGTGTCCCTCGGGTAATCCTGTGGGGGGTGCTCTGGTAGTATGGGGTACCGGACACCCTGATAAGGGCTGTTCGGTCCCTGTACAACCGGTGTCAGTGCTTGGTCCGCATTGCTGGCAGTAAGTCAAAGCCGTTTTCGGTGAGAGTTGGACTCCGCCAGGGCTGTACTTTGTCTCCAATTCTGTTCATTACTTTTATGGACAGAATTTTTAGGCACAGCCAGGGCATTGAGGGTGTCCAGTTTGGTGGGATCAGGATTGGGTCACTGCTTTTTGCAGATGATGTTGTGCAGTTTGCTTTATCAGGCCGTGATCTTCAACTCTCACTGGATTGGTTCGCAGCTGAGTGTGAAGCGGCTGGGATGGGAATCAGCACCTCCAAATACAAGACCATGTCCTCAGCCGGAAAAGGGTGGAATGCCCTGTCAGGGTTGGGAGTGAGATCCTGCCTCAAGTGGAGGAGTTCAAGTATCTCGGGGTCTTGTTCACGAGTGAGGGAAGAATGGAGCGGGAGATCAACAGGTGATCGGTGCAGCGTCCGCAGTGATGCGGGCTCTGCATTGGTCTGTTGTGGTGAAAAAAGAGCTGAGCCAAAAGGCAAAGCTCTCAATTTACTGGTCGAAATATGTTCCTACCCTCACCTATGGTCATGAGCTGTGGGTAGTGACCAAATGAACGAGATTGCGTATGGGCTTTCCCTTAAAGATAGGGTGAGAAGCTCTGTCATCCGGGAGGAGCTCAGAGTAGAGCCACTGCTCCTCTGCATCGAGAGGAGTCAGATAAGGTGGCTCAGGCATCTGATCAGGATACCTCCTGGACACCTCCCTGGTGAGGTGTTCCGGGCACGTCTAACTGGGAGGAGGCCCCGGGGAAGACCCAGGACATGCTGGAGGGGACTATGTCTCTCGGCTGGCCTGGGAATGCCTCAGGATTCCTCCGTAAGAGCTAGTAGAAGTGGCCAGGGAGGGGGAAGTCTGGGCATCTTTGCTCAAGCTGCTGCCCCTGCAACCCGATCTCGGATAAGCGGAAGAGGATGGATGGTATTTTTGTTACATTTTATGTAATTAGTTTAATTTAGGGTCTTTTTGTAATGTAATGTTTTCTAATTTCAGATTTATCTTAGTGATTGATTAAAAACAGTAGAGGCTTGAATTCAATTTGAATTACTGATTGTACTTTCTAGTACTTACCCCATTGTTTGATTTGACAGTACATTTGTGGAACTTAGTTTTAATTTGATATTTTTTGGACTTTTACTCATAAGAATTTGTATTCACTACACTGCACAACAAAGTTTATGGTTCTTGAACACTGTTGGGTGTTTCTTATAGATTTTTGGGTGCTGATCACGAATATCACATCAAAATTTACCCATCATGTACCATTTCAGTTTTGTCATGATTTTTTCTTATATTTGTATCCAAACATTTTCGCTCCCGTAGGTGACTTATCAACAACGGTTTGTGCAGCCTGGGCATGACCAGGCATGGAATCAGGCCAGGTTGGAAGCTGCTCTGTGGAAGTTGACATCCTTGGCAGGTCTGAACAAGCTTGATGCTGTCTCAGCATGCTATAAAGGTGGCTTGCATACTCCGATCCTGCTCATTTGGTTAATATAGATAGTCAGTGTGTATGTATAGTATCAGTATAATAAAGTATAGTATCTGTAGCAATATAACAGTAAGTAAGCTTGATGCTATAGATGTTTTGGTGTCAGGCGATATGTCTCGTCAATGTCGTAACAGCCACGATACATTCTGCTATATCTGTGGTGAATATACACTTGCAACTCAGAGACGTTGGATGACTGCTCTTGTGAAGAAAGCTTACCATCTGTATTTCGGCTGCAAAATTGGTGATCAAGACAAGGAATGGCACCTCACATTTACTGTGTGACATGTGCTGTCAGTCTGAAAGCCTGGCTCAGAGGCACTCGAAAGACAATGCCGTTTGCTGTTCCGATGATATGGCGAAAACAGAAAGACCATGTGACGGACTGTTACTTCTGTTTGACTAATGTGTCTGGTTTCTCAGACAAAAACAAGAAGTCAATTGAATATCCTGATCTGCCTTCAGCAATGAGACCTGTGCCACATGACGACAGTCTTCCAATTCTGAAACTACCAGAGGATTGGACCTTAGATGAAGCCAGATGAAGAAACTGCAATGAAGGGTATTGACAGTGACATTGACCCGGATTTTGAACCATGCTCATCTGGCGATCCACATCTGATAACACAGTCCAAATTGAACGATTTGGTCAGAGATTTGGGTCTGTCAAAAGTAAATGCCAAGCTACTGGGTTTGAGACAGCAGGAAAGGTGTGTGCTGTCACCGGGCACAAAAATTGCTGTGTTTCGAGGCCGACATCATGATATAACCAAATTTTTTGCACAAGTCGACAGTCTCTGTTTCTGTTGTGACATTGAAGGACTGTTCTCGGCCTTGGGTTGTGATCACAACCCGGAAGAGTGGCGTCTCTTCATTGATTCGTCAATGTTAAGCCTGAAAGCTGTTCTGCTACACAATGGCAACGTTTATCCTTCAGTACCAGTTGGCTATGCAGCACACATGAAAGAAACATATGAGAATATGGAACTGTTGCTGAAGCACGTCCAGTATAGCAGGTACAACTGGAATATCTGTGGAGATCTTAAAGTCGTTGCTCTGCTACTAGGACTGCAGCTCAGCTATACAAAGTACAGTAATCCCTCATTATATCGCGCTTCGCCTTTCGCGGCTTCACTCCATCGCGGATTTTATATGTAAGCATATTTAAATATATATCACGGATTTTTCACTGCTTCGCGGGTTTCTGTGGACAATGGGTCTTTTAATTTCTGGTACATGCTTCCTCAGTTGGTTTGCCCAGTTGATTTCATACAAGGGACGCTATTGGCAGATGGCTGAGAAGCTACCCAGCTTACATTTCTCTTTCTCTTGTGTTGACTTTCTCTGATCCTGACGTAGGGGGATTGAGCAGGGGGGCTGTTCGCACACCTAGACGATACGGACGCTCGTCTAAAAATGCTGAAAGATTATCTTCACGTTGCTATCTTTGGTGCAGCTGCTTCCTGAAACGACATGCTGCATGGAGCTTCGCATACTTAAAAGCTCGAAGGGCACGTATTGATTTTTGATTGAAAAACAAACTCTGTCTCACTTTGTCTGCTCCTGAAGGAGGGGGTGTGAGCTGCCACCTTCAACAGCTTTGTGCCGCGGTGCTTCACATACTTAAAAGAAAAACAGCCCTATTGATCTGTTTGCTTTTCTCTCTATCTCTGTGACAGTCACTGCTCCTGACAAGCACTCCTTTGAAGAGGAAGATATGTTTGCATTCTTTTAATTGTGAGACGGAACTGTCATCTCTGTCTTGTCATGGAGCACAGTTTAAACTTTTGAAAAAGAGACAAATGTTTGTTTGCATTGTTTGAATAAAGTTCATGTCTCTCTACAACCTCCTGTGTTTCTGCACAAATCTGTGACCCAAGCATGACAATATAAAAATAACCATATAAACATATGGTTTCTACTTCGCGGATTTTCTTATTTCGCGGGTGGCTCTGGAACGCAACCCCCGCGATGGAGGAGGGATTACTGTACTGTTGTTTCATCTGTGAATGGGACAGTCGTGCCAAAGAGTTGCACTATTGCCCACTCCGTAAAAAGCGAGTTCCAGGACAGAAAAATGTGCCACATGAATCGCTTGTCAACCCGGCCAAGATATTTTTGCCTCCTATTCACATAAAATTGGGACCATGAAGAATTTCGTGAAAGCACTGAACAAGGAAGGCGAAGGTTTTCGTTATTTAAGACAGATGTTCCCAAGAATAACTGACACCAAGATCAAAGAGGGCATTTATGTTAGCCCCCAGATCGGACATGTTATGAGTGACAAGTTGTTTGAAGAATTGTTAGTTGGGCTGGAAAAAATTGTCTGGAAAGCCTTCAAAGATGTTGTTGACAATTTTCTGGGCAATTACAGAGCTCCAAACTACATTCAGCTACTAGACAAACTTCTCAAAGCATACAAGACAATGAAGTGCAACATGTCACTCAAGATTCATTTCCTCCACTCACACTGTTTTGGGATTTTGAATCTTGGATTTTCCACTGGGATTTGGTTGCTGTGGATTGCCTTTTAGTCTAATCCATTTGCATTTTGATCTCTTTTGAATATTTTGATATTTTGCTCCTTTTTTGATAAACTACTCTTTTATTAAGATTCCCTTGGTATCCCTTTAAGCACAGGCCAGGGTTTGATGGCTATCCCCTCCCTTGTGGGGCATTGTGATTATTTTTTAGAACTTGCTAATATTTTTTAATTTTTCAAAGCTTCATTTAGCCTGGTGTAGGTTGAAGACAGACTATAGAGCAGAAACTCAGGCAGCCTTGAGTGTTCCTTATCAAGCAAAGCTGGTAGGATTCTAGCCTGCTTTATAGCTACATTTTCAAGAACTAACACCTTTTTCATTGTATTTGCTTCTGAATCCAATGGTTATAGCATTCAGTCAATGTGTAAATAGCTTAGATTATAAATAATAATTAATAATAATAAAGAAAAATAACAATAGTAAGGAATTATTCATCCATTTCCCAAAGCTGCTTATACAAATACAGCAATGTAAGTATTAGTAAAGGTTAAAGTCATTATAAACTAACTTATAAATAATAAATTGTTTTCAAAAAATATACTAAATTAAATTGTTTAGAATTAGACAACCATATCTGATAAATTCATTAAATAAGCTGACTGAACTCTTATTACTTTGACATGAACATTAGCCAATATTAGATTCATTACCTAGTGTGATGATTCCACAGTCCAACCCACATTGGAGGAAAAAAGCATACCAGCATCACAATCAAATAACAGTTTTATTCTACCTACTGGTCTTGTTTAAATATTTTTCTTTGTCATTCATGTGAATCACATACATTAATGTCAGTGATGTATCATTATTTTCTTGCTTTAGCAGTACAGTACAAGACACTAATTTATTGCTTACCTGCATGAATTCCCTGGTCTGTTCTTGACATATATCAGCCTCTGACAAATGTTTTACTTGGACTGATAAATTACTGGTTTTGTTTGTAAGATTGTTCAACAAGTTCTGCATACTTGCTCTGTTTAATGGAATATTTATTCTTCTGAATGTATTTTAGAATATTAAACCATAAACAAAGTTGGTAGCATGATGGTATCAATGTTAAATGGATCTTGCCTAGGTGATGAGTTAAACAATATGCCTTTACCCACATGTACTTACAGTTGGTAAAAAAGGCAGTGCTTAGTTGTGTCCATTACTGACCATCTTACTCTCTGTTTCCTGTTACCATATTATAGACATCAGCTGCCATCCCTGGATTTTGATATTCTGGTTTTAACCGCAAGCTTTTTCTGACTACAATTCAAGACTTACCATGTGCTTACTATGTTGTAATTTATTGTATGAACCTGTAGTCTTGAGCTAAGTTTTTTAAATCTTGACCAGTAACCTTTGTTATATTGTCTAAAACCATTTACTTGTTGTGATTCTTTGCTTTGTTTTTGAAAATGGATTTGAAATGTTCTCAAATTAGTACAACCTGTTTTTGTCAGCCTAAAAATATTACAAAATTAAGAATGTAACCAATTAAATTAGTTTGTAATGGTGCAAAATGCTGAGAAATAAATCAAAGCATTTATTTCTAATACAACTGACTACTGGTTTGTGTTATTCACAGGCAGCTCAAACCATTCTTCATACAGTTAATTCAAAATGCTGCTGCAAAAAAATCATTGCAAGAAATAGAAAGTACAACCACATAACCCCTATTATTAAGTCATTATACTGGCTTCCAGTTAAGCTTAGAGCTAGTTCAAAATCTTTCTCCTTTCTTGTAAACCCTTAAATGACATAGGCATATCATTAAATGCAAACCAGAGGGCACATCAAGATCTCAAGATGCTTGATCTGCTAAAGATCCCAAGGACTACTAAAGCAACAGTGGGAGGTTGAGCCTTTACCTACAGAGCCCCAAAATTGAAATGATCTTCCTGTTTTGTGTAGAAGATGCCTATTTGGTCTGATTACTTGGGTTTCAAATACCGTGATTAGAGCGCTAAGTAGCTGTTCTAATTTCATCTCTATATATTAGTCATTTGTACAAAATTATTAGTATTATGATAACTATAAACCATTACTAGGCCTCAACCAGTCTTTGTCTCTCTTCAAATTCCTGCTGTGGCAATTGGTACCACTGCTCTACCACCAAACTATCTTCTTGCCCATGGAAAGACACCAGTGAGTGATAAGGGGAGCCTTAAAAACTAAGGATGAAAGGAATTTTTCTTCTTATTAAACTGCTCAGCACAAACTTAAGTAATGCTTTAGAATGCCCAGAAGAGTGGGTGACCAGTTCCCCTAGGTTTCCAGGACTGTGCCTGTCTGACATTGCTTCTTTTCTTACTGACCGTGGACGCCCCAGAGGTTTATTTTCTCCAAGAATGCAGGTGACTTAAGTTTTTGTTTTCCTCTCCTCCATTGTCAAATGGCTATATGTCAACAATATTAGTTTCTATGTATTGTCAGGATTCTTTTTTATCAATCAATTTGAAGTTGCTTTGTTTACTCTGTGATTAGAGCCTATTTGTACATTTTTACTGCATTTATGTGCATTTGACTTGACTTTGGAAACAAGATAATTTCTCTATGCCAGTAAACCATAAAGATGGCGATCCAGCAGTCAGAAATTTTTTTTTTATGATTTATACCTATCTGGATTATGGCATGGAAGTGGAACTGACAATACAAGGAAGCAATTAACAACCTGAATAAAATAAAACAGCATTTCCCAACCGTTTTTTCTGTGGTGGCACGCTTCATGTAACAAAAAACATCCAAAGGCACACCACTGTTCTACTAACCACAAACACATTAAATCACAGACACGTGCTGAAATGTCCTAAGGGGCAGGACTACCAAAGAAGCCAGTAAAAAAAAAGCAGCTCCGAGATCAGCGTTCACAGACACAGCAATTAGTGAGCACTTTGGTGGCATCTCCCAGCTGCTTTGTCCTTTTGCTCAATCCTCTCTGCCACTTAGGCAACTCAAATGTCCACTATCCGCCAGTGCCGTGAGGCTCGCTGGTAACCACACACCCAGGGCAGATGGAGACGCATCTGAAGTGCTCTAAGTGCTGTGTCTGCAACATAGCGATCACAGAGCTACTTTAATGCTAGCTTCTCCAGGTAGTCCTGTCCTTCTCAGACAGGTCTCGACCACCTGCGGAGCTTGTCATTCTCTGGTTCAGGTCTGGGTGCGCTACACCATTATTTCCACAGAACTGATTGAAAAACACTGAAATAAACTCATGCTTTCAGGTTTTGTTATCTAAAGTGATTAGTTTTGCCAAGCGACTTTTGTCTTTAAAGGACTTATTTTAGTGCAGTACATGTAAACAAATAGTAGTAGACTGTCTAATCACAGGTCCCAAAACTCTTCAGAACCTTTGAGGGTCCAAAACCCCCTGAACATGCTTTGTGTTTTGTTTTAACTCCTTTGGTTTAGCAAAAGAACTATAGTGTTGCTCACAGATGGAAAGAAATTGGGATGCTATATTAAAGACTGTCCTAGCATAATTATGTATTAAACCACAGAATTATTTGCAATCCAGTTAAGATGGATTACAGAATCAATGTACTAAAACCAAAAAGAAGAACATGATATGTTTTGGGGGAATGGATTAAAGTCATTCTAAGAGTTGATTTTTAAACCTGAATTTTGTTAATTATAGCACATATTATCTATTTATCTGTTACATTTGTCTCTTTTGATAGAAAATGCAGGAACTTGCAGACCCCAATAAAACTATCCTGGAAATGTTTTTAGAGTTTTACAATCTGCCATTTTTTATTTTGTCTGGCTTATTGTATATATCTGGCTGTCATCACACTTAGAACAGTCTTTTTGTGACTAGCAAGTGTTCTTCTTATACAGAAGGCCCATTCAGGTCTTTCAGTACCGCATTTGTACTAATCAGAGTGAAAGGGTGCCGTTCACTATTCATCATTAGTGGCTCAAACAAGGGTGTTTTATTTAGGCTGAACTTACACAAAAAGCTACACTGAAAATGTGCTTCATAAAAAGGAATTCAGAGACTTTTTTCTTTTAATATGTTATAATTAATTTACTGTGACCTATGTTTATAAATTGTAATAAGTTGACAGATATCAATTCACTTATTTCTGTTTAAAACAACATTATTGATTGTTACTTGCCATGTTAAAGAAAGTATCAATCTTGACAACATTTAAAAGTTAATTTAAATTAGCTTACTAAATAAATGTGCCAGACTGAATGGTATCCTGTTGTTTTTAAATTTTCTCATAACTGAGTAGCAGCCTGCATATGTATGTATATATGTCAATTTATAATGGTTTTAGCTTTCAAATGCCTTGTGGACTCAAGTTGGAAAGTACCCAAGTAACTGGTCCTACAAACAGATATTTTACTTCTACGCTCATTCTGTACTCTGGTGCAACAGTCTGACTGATTTAACTGTTCTGTATCACACTGTTTTTGTTGACTGTGTGGTGGACGGCTGGGGTCCATGCCCAGCTGGGATGCCCCTTTGCTATATGCTCGGAGGGAGCAGCCATGGACTGTGCAATACCTCTCCCTGGACGCTAGATGGCAGCCCCCCTGGACTGGAGCGGTGCCTCAGTTTCTCACAGGGTTCCATGGGAATTGGAGTTGGGTGCAGCCCTGTTGGGTCCCGCAGGCGCCACCAGGGGGTGCTGCAGCTGGGACTCCTGAGCCCGTATGGGTAGTATATTTGCCACACCCGGAATTACAGCTGGAACTCGGCAGTCAACCACCTGGAGCACTTCCGGGTGGACTATAAAAGGGGCCAGCAGCCACCACTCAATGGCCAGAGTCGGGAGGAGGAGGATGAAGCTTGGAGGAGGAGTGGTGGTGCCAAAGAAGAGTATTTGTGATTGTGTTTTGTCTACTTGGGACTGTGTAATGCCTGTGGGGGTCACGGGGAGACGTGCCCCAAGGGTGAAGAAAAATAAAAAGTTTTTTGTTTTTATACGTGCCTCCGGGAGTGAGTCTGTGTCAGGTCAGGCTTCTATATAGCACCTTGTTACAACTGTTAATAACTTTTTGCATGTTTGTAACCTATGAAGAACTTCATCTGTATAGAATCTGAGATATGAATACCCATGCTATCCATCAGGGGAAGCTACTAGGGTATTTATGGGCAGTTAGAGCGGTAGTATTGTCACAAGTACAAAGCACAGTGAGATTCTTATCAAAATCTTATCAACTTGTAATATGTCAACTTTTTCCGGCTCAAGGATAAACTTAGTTGAATGAGTGGCATAGGCTTTGTGAATGTTGTAACAAGTGTGTTTACTGGGTGACAGGCAAGATCCAAGAGTAAATAATAATAATTATATTTATAGTGCCAGAATTATGTGCTATTTTACATCTTTGCAATGGTACATTGGAGGAAAGTCAGTCAGGTTCTCCCCAGTACATCTCTAAAGTGAGGGGAAAAAATTAGTAACATGTGGTGCAGCAAGGAGAAGTTCTAAAGAGAAAGTGCCTGCACTTTGGTTCATCAGTGGGTAATCAGAAGTACTTGTGACAATTAAATGGAAGTAATAGTAGAACTGGCTTAAAAGGTCCTCTAACCCAGAGATCTGAGGGCTTAAAGTCAAGAACTGAATGACTCTGGGTGAGGGGTAGTCAACAGCCTTTATTTGTAGTACGTCTCCAAGTGGCACAGAGGTTTGTTATTTTGTTACTTCTTTTTCACCTGTCCTTGTGCATTTATTTGTTTTCTTAATAAATCAAGTTATTTTTCTGTTATACTGGGAATAGGATTGTGTCACAAACACCCCTACCGACCATATATCATGTGGAAGTCATCACAAAAATAATTACTTGCTAAACTTCCACTTTACCAGTTGGGAACTGTAAGAGAAAATGCTCTTGAAACTGTCTGACTGTTTAACAAGGACATCCTGACATTTACACCAAAACAATTAAATTAGATAATTTATAACATTTAACTTATATATGTTGAGAGTGACCACCATATTTTTATTTTTATGGCTTATAAATGCTGCTTCCTATTTGTTAGTTTCTCTTCACTTTCATTGTGTCTTTAATTTTCTAATAAAAAAAGCTATTTATTGTAGCCAGACCCTCATTTCCAGCTATCTTAGGGTGATTAGTTGTAGTGAGCTACTAAGGCTTCTTCAACTGGCTCAGCTACAATTTCCAGCACTCTTTGTAGGAACACTAAGGAATCTGCAAGGGTGAACCATTGCCTCTGAATTGGTTAAGCACTTCTCCCTTATTCATCACCTTGTGATTCAGCATCAGCCTTATTGTGGAAAAAATTATGACAGTGACCTGATATTGTGAGCTAAGGTGACGGCTGGCCTACACAATGAGCCCTGTTGACGGTTTCCTAGGTGGGAGGCAGCTAATTGAGAACATGAAAGAAACCCCACATGAGAAGCTGAAGAAGAAAGGCAAGAAAAAAAATGTTATCAGAAGTGGCAAATTTAATAATAGGAGATTGATCCCAACAATGCTAGTGCCAACGAAACAAAGCCTCAGTCTCTAATTAGCTGACCTCTGTTCTCTGGTTGAACATGGCTTCTGCTGACACGTAAGGAATTATGCATGATGATAATGTGAAGTAGACCAGCTTACAAACCAGGGTTCACAGTTTAAGCTGAGGATGCATATGTTAAATAGTTTTAGAGTGATTATGCATGCAGATAATACAGACTTCACTTTGCAAAGTCAGCTGGAGACAATCTTCCACCATTAATGTAATAGTCTTCCTGATTTTATTTCCATAATCACACAATAGTCATATGTAAATACAAACAATATTTGTTTGTATTCTTATTGACTGCTTTGTTTTCATGAATTTTAAAGCCAACATCACCCTGATGCATTATTCTTAATTTTAAATTCTGTATTTCAGTAACATTCCCTAAATTTAAAACTGTTAGCTATGTTCAGTTTCATAAAATGTAATAAATTTATGAACCTTAATTACTTATGGTATTGACCAATAAATAGAGTGAAACAGCTAATGGGTGGAAGAGTGTGTGATTGACTAGAAGGATTGAGATTGTAATGTTAGACTAGCAGCGTTTTCCCAGTCCATGGCTTATAGGGCAGATATTCTTGATGTATTTATGGTGCAACAGCTATGAGAGCTTTGAAGATCTCAGATTTTATCACAACTTAAGCTGAAGTGAACATTTTGAATTTGTTTAAACCATAAGCTTTACATGTGAAACATATGTTACAGACTTTAATGTGCCCTCACAGATCATCAGAAGAGGGGATAATGCGATAAACAGTTTTAACGTTGACAGAATGTTCAACTGGTTATCTACCGTATGTGAGCAAAAAAAACCTTATAATACCAAAGAACAATGTCATTTCTTGTGAATATTGTTACTATATCTTTTGGTGCAAGGTGCTAGGGGGAGGCTTTTAGTAGACCATTTTAGCTTAGTCAGAGGCAACAACAAAAGCTGTTGGTAGTTGGGATTGACAAAGTAACATGAGAATGGGTTAGATAGAAGATCTCACATGGATGCAATTACCATAACTGGAACTTGTCATCTTCACTGTTGTGACATGAATGTAGCCTCTTAAAAAAACTGCAGCGCTTGTGTTGGTGTATAGTATGAAAAGCAGCTGATTTAAGAGTCTTAGAATTATCCTGGGAATAGTGTAATCAACGTCTTTGGACTATTTTGTTCATGAGATTTGACAGAAAGGTTGTCAGCTGTCTCTTTAGTAAATCATAAATAATTATTATCTGCAACTGTCCAGGGAGCCACCTGCTAAAGCAACCATCCCACCACTGACACAGCTGCCTAACAAGATATTGTAGGACTTCACACTAGTGAATCTTGCTTTAGATATAGAGCTGTTCTTAAATGTCGTGAAGATGTTAGCTTTGCTTTAAAAACACTGTGCATGAAAACGAACACTTTTCTCAATTCAACACGTGGTCCAGAATAACCGCATATAAAGGTAAAATAATTTCAGAAAAAAAAACCTTAAACTGCTAAAAATCAACTTTGAGAAGAAATGTATTTCAGTGTGCTTTTAGTTATCAAATCTGCATATAAATTATATAATATCAAAAAGTTATGTTAAATAATTCACAATTCATATTTTTGTTGGTGTTACTCTTTTTACCTTCCTTTCACATTAGAGTCACTGTTTTAGCAGTTCTGAGTACATTGACCATTCTGCAGTTAATAAAACTATATAAATGCTCTTAAGTGTAGAAATTAGAAAAGATATTTTTTATCCATTAAAATAAATAAATTTTTTCTCCATTTATTCATTTTCTGAACCTTCTAGCCCTATATAGTGCAGCATAGAATCCTGAGTCTAAAAATTGAAAATGAGAATAACAATAATTGGCAGCACTGGGTTCAGATCCTGACTCAGTCAGGGTCTGTTTGATATTTTCATGATTTCACTGTGCCTGGATGGATGTTCTCATGATAGTCCAATTATTCTTCCATATTTCAAATATGTGCAGGTTAGGTTGAAGGTTGATGGGTGACTCTAAATTGACTTTATGATTTAGTGTTGGTTTAGGACTTAGGGAGCCCATTAGGTGTCAGTAAATCCTTCTAGCATGGAGCAGGTAGAACCCTACAGTTTATTTTGAGAGCAGTGAACCTGATATGTCTAGGATTTTAATTAGGATGCAGAAGGCACTCAGCCCTGGACGTAAGTTTAAACACTGCTTGCTGCTAGTGGTTAAACTTAGTTTAGAGTGGGGAGGTATCTGGCAGGGATTTAGTGTGGTCAGAGTTCTTAAGAGAGAAACAGAGAGTTTAGCAGATGAAAGGTGCCTGTGGCACATTGTTTCAAACCTTAAATAGGTGAGTGAGCCAACCCAGCCAAGTCTGGAACCAGACCCTTTATAATTAGACACTGTAATTCAATCAGAGTTTGTTTTCTGTTTATTTTCTATGTTTTGATCTGTCTGTAAGTATCCCTCTCTAGTGGGCAGATATAAGACAGTTATATATTACGCACATCTCGAGACAACTATGAGTGAATTTTAAAACTGGGTGGGAACAGTTAGACAGCTCATTGAATGTCACATTTCTAAATCAATCCAACGCCTCATGAAGAATCAGCACTTAAAGTAGGGGAGTCGATTATGAACTGCAAAGATGAGAAATGCTCTCGTTAATCTGGTCCAACAGACAGATCCTGATTAGGATGAACTGTCTACAGTCGAAATGTTTCCTAGAAAACACCCTATTAGAAATATAAGACAGCACATTGCACATTTTAAAAATAAACATAATCTGTCTTAAAAATAAACATAACAGGATGCAAGGGAAAAACCTTTCTGTAACATCTGATTATACATTGGCAGGCAGCAGCATCAACAAACAAATGGTAAATGTGAACGATACATTGTCGCAAGTGCTGTGTGTGCCCTCTGTTGTTCAGCATTATGACGATAGTGTAGCAGTCGATGTAAGCTTGAAAGAATTGGCAGCAATTATTCATTAAAATATGAACTACAAAATATGCATTTGAAACAAATAGTGCATCACACTCCATCAAATGGACTGCCATGAAGACAACTGATAACAAAAGTACTCAAAGTACTCAGTACTCAAAAAACAAAATCAACAAGTCTGCCTACCAACCCCAGTAGATGCACAGTTGAGGCTGCACAGCATCCACCTTCTGACGGCAGATCAGACGAATATCTAAAGAAATTTAACAGTAATATCTAATTGAAAATGCAAGCATACCGTGACAAAATAGCATGTTGTATATCCATAGACCACAATATTTATATAACTCTATTTGCTGTTGTTATGTTATATAGTGATGCAATCGTTAAAATGACAGAAAGACATAGTAGCAGACAGAGGCACTTCTCATATTTGTGGATCCCAGTAGCTGTTGTGGTCTACAGTGTGTGTCTCTGTCTGTGTCAACCACTGCAGTGCTCATTACAACATGCAAATTAATTATTAAGCTTCAGTTACCTTCTGCTAATGAGCTCCTGAATAGATAACAGCAGTTTTATCTTTTTATTTTCTGTCAGTGTCAAGTCTTTTGTTCAGTATCTTTTGCTCTCTCCCTGAAACCCTGATGGTGGTCTAAAACATACAGACTGAAGGAAATGGGGGCAGGTGTTTTAGGAAGAAGCTCTGTGGGTGTAGCCAGACATGGAGTCTTGTTTGAGAATCACAACTGGCCCTGAGAGACTACACTAGTGTGGTATGAGTTGATAGATAGACAGATAGATAGATAGATAGATAGATAGATAGATAGATAGATAGATAGATAGATAGATAGATAGATAGATAGATAGATAGATAGATAGATAGATAGATAGATAGATAGATAGATAGATAGATACTTTATTAATCCCAAGGGGAAATTCACATACTCCAGCAGCAGCATACTGATAAAGAAAATATTCAATTATTAAAGAGTGATAACAATGCAGGTATACAGACAGACAATAAATAACTTTGTATAATTTTAATGTTTATAATTTTAACGATAAGCTTTCATTTATAATAATAATAATTCATTTAAAAAAATGTAGCAGTCATCAGCAATTGTGTTCTTAGTTTGAGTGACGCTTTGATGTATGCAGTTACAATAGTATAGAATAAAGATATTAGCATCAACATTAATGCCAGTCATGAGTCATTGTGTTTCCAAAATCTTTATTGAAACCTGCATATAAGCAAGGTGCAAAGCACCAGAGTAGAGGGATTGTGTCAGTGTACCAGAGATCTTCCTTTATATGCTTGTGCAGAGGTAATTCTTCCCACTGGTGACATTTATCACTACAATTCAAACTGTGTGTTAAGCTCCAGTAAATTCCACCTGAGTGAAACAGCCTCTGGGTTCAGACAGAAAGGCTATGTAATGTAAATCATGCATTGTCACTCTCCTATATGCTATGAAGAGGAGCTCATTTCTGTATCTAAAGCCACACACAGGTTATGTCAGCACATACTATTTTTAGTAGGGCTTATCTACAACTCAGTACTACTGAATGTGAAGTTCACTAATTAGTGACATTTTTTTCTCTGCTTTCCATCCATTTGCCCCCGTGCACTCCACAGGCAACCCAGTAATTTCTATCATTGAGTAATATTTAATTTACTGTGAGAACTAAGTAATCACACAGGAAAGCAAATGTCTCATTAGTCTCAAACAACATGTTGTGGCTAATTAAAAGTCCTGCTCTCTATCAGTGCCACAGTAATTTGAAGTCACCACAAAGCGAAATACTGGGCTTGATGCCTACCTGTGATTTATAAAGAATTCACACATACTGTATATCCCATCGACTACACTTACTTTATCTAGTTAAATGCCATTAATGCATTTTAAGGGACAATATGTCTTTGTTTTTTGACACAGTCACAACAGCATTAAATTCATTTTGTTTTTAATAAAATATTTTCCAGTCTGTGGTCACCAGTTTTGTAAAGTACATACATGGTCATTTTATTTACTAAGAGCCTCAAGAGGAAAGTTTAAACTTTTGTTTAGCTTTTTCATATTCAAAATACAGCAATTAAACATATTAGGTGTAATAGATAACGCTATAAAAATCAGAAATCATTAACAAAATAACTAATAGTAAAGCTAACAAATAAAAGGCTGATTGTCCACCCATACATTTACTGTACTTGATGTTTTTGTCAAAGCATTGTGGGGAGCCAGAAGCTTGTGTATCCTCACAGCTTCCAATGCAAGGTTGGAGGCAGCAGGGGAGGCCAGCCATGTTATGGGCCCACACACTTTGACTAAGGAAATTTGGATGTGCCATTTAACCTAACATGCACAGCTCTTTGATATGACAATACCTGGTCATAACTGCTGTGTGTCGGTGTTGCTAATTCAGTTAGTTGAAGATAGTTTTAATTGTCTAACTTCAATAATCCTAGTATTTGTTTCATTTGTATGAAGTATGACATTATGGATGCTGATTTGTAGAGGCAATCTTTAAATGAAAACAAGGATGGCAGTACATTTGTGGTGTAAGGTTCCTTTTACCATCTCATTATTTTTCCATGTTTTCAGAAAAGGCAGCTCATTTGTTAGACTCAACACATCTTTTGTAACTTCTGCTTATATCTGATTTAATTGAAGCATGCATTGATTCCTCAAGCCCTTTACTGGCAAATTTATCACCTATACTGACTGGCACTTAACAATGAATAAATGTCCTAACTATTTCCAATTATGTACAAAACAGTAATATTTATAGCTCACACCTTTAGTGGAAGACATTTTTACCAGATGCATTCTACAATTTCCTCAGTGCCTAGATCAACTACAATATTGTACTGAATGTATACACACTGTATGAAATGCCTGTTAGTAATACCCTCAAGTGAGTGTCACTCATCCCTTACACCTGCCTTCTATGTTCATTTTCTTAAATTGACGTGTTCTCCTCTCCAATTGCTTTAAATTATTTTCATTTTTTCCAAAAGACCAACATAATATGTTCTGAATGATATTCATCGCTTAGCCATTTATACTACATTTTAAAATAAACTGAGTTTATACACTGTCCCTTTGTTACTTCAAGCAGAGTTGATGTCGGCAATCAATGCCAAAATAAGACAGTGAAACATTTTAAATGCAAGGAACTTACTGATATAAAATGTTCACTTGCAGCTTATAAATAAAGAAGAATAGTTTAATTTTCTTTGTATCAACAAGAAATAATATTTCTTGAAGATGAAAATTAAACATTAAATGGATTCCTGGATAGTACTATTTACTGTCTGTATTACCCGTTGAAATCTAAGTAATCAACCTAGAACTCAGAGTTAATTTTTGCAGTGCACCATCTATTGGAATGTATTCTGTAATGTATTTAGTAATAAAAAGCATTGTATTTGTAATTCCAACTGATGGCGCATCACAAACATTTGTAGTAATAAAATACATTGCTTCAACTGTTTATGTATAGTGTGATCTGTTGGAATGCAATGCATATGTCTCTATTATATGCCATTTGATATGGGATTCATAACAGTAGTGTTAATGTTTGTGATGCACCATCTATTGGAACGATAAGTGCAATGAATTTTAATAGTCCCAGTATTTTTGGCTTAGTCCAACAGACCACCAAGTCCCTCCTGGGCATTCTACAGCATGATATAAGTTTGGACTAGGTAGTTAAATAACAGTTTTAAATCTTTCCAACATTTCTGTTATCTCTGCTGCCTTTTGCAAGGGCAGGAGTAGCAGCTTATCAGTAGAGCAGTGCCACCAAGAAGAAAAACTGAATAAATGAGGGTCAGTAACAGTTCATAATATTGTCATATATTTTTGTGCAAATGACTAACAAAGGGTATGTCTCCAGTCTTAAAATGTCTTTAAAAGATAAGACTGATGGGACATCTCTTACACAAGCTGGCAGAACATTCCATAGTTTAGGGGTCCTGTAGCTAAAAGCTTCACTTCACACTGTTGTTTATGAATGGTTTCCTAGCATAGTTACAGATCTTGTCATTACTGCATGGCATTGTATGTTGACATTTTTAATTGTCACCTTGGACTTTTGATTTTGGTCCATTTGTTTTGCTTGGAAATGTAAAAACAATTTCAAAATGTTTTACTCCAGGATGACTATACCAGTCAGTCAGTCATTTTACCATAAATATGAAATAGTGAGTGTGAAGTTTCAAGTAGTATAACTGACAATTGACTATGTTACATTACGGTATGGTAGGTACTAAACTGTGAAGCAAATAAAATTAAAATAAACTGAACATTTTTAATTCCTCCAAATGCAGGGTCTTGGAGACTGAAGCCTATTCTGGGCAGTATCCGGCACAAGGCAAGAAGCAGCCCTGGGCAGTATGTCAGTCCATCCGAAGGTGACGTCATGCAAACACCTATAAATGTTCATGAAAGCATTTTCATTTTGCAGCAGTCACTGGTTCCCTGAAGCTTTTTTGATTTTATATGGAAGTGGTTGCTGTTAAAGTTAATAATAACCTAACCTAACACACAGTTCAGTTATTTTACACTAAACGGTTTTATAATAATTATTGGACTATATATTTTTGTTGCTAGTGGCTTTGTAGAATGATAGATATCAATACAGTTGTTCATTATATTTTATTTTTCACATCAACAGGTTTAAGCATAGGAATAGTTCAGGCACTAAACTGTAAATAGCTTGGTTCAAAAGTAAACCACTGTAGGTGGGCAATTTTTTTCTTGACAGTGTTAACTGGGTTCTCAAGGAGGAATCAGAATGTCATCCTTTTTATACTTTATATCCAATGTACTAAACAAAAGCTCTGAATACATGAACATCAGTATCAGCTAATTTGTCTTACATTTGCACACCTATGATAAGATCGTTTGCATAGCAGTCAATCTGAAAACAGAAAAGGGCAAAGCTCTTTGTAAAGAGAGTTTCAGCACAGGGAGGATATCATGAAATTGAAAATTTACAGATGGAAATCGGATTAGGGAGATAAGACATAAAAAAAGCAACTTTTCATGAAAATCCCAATTTGTAATGGGGATCTGATGTAAACACTATGCGGAAGAAATGGAGAGAAATTCATCGGTTTGTCACCCTAATGGAAAAATGTACATGGGCACTGCCTGCTGTCATCCAAATTGACTTTCAGGATTTTTACACGTGAGTCACAAATTATATAAAGTTTTAAAAGATGGCAGCAATGAGTGTATTTTTGATGCAGTTATTTAGAAAGTCAGATAATTTCAGAGGCTAAGGATCTGCGCTGGTATCCAGAAGGTTGCCGGTTCGAATCCCCGTCACTGCCAAAAGAGATCCTACTCTGCTGGGCCCTTGAGCAAGACCCTTAACCTGTAATTGCTCCAGGGGCGCTGTACAATGGCTGACCCTGCGCTCTAACCCCAAGGGGTATGCGAAAACTAACAAATTTCTAATACGAGAAATCGTGTAAGACGAAATAAAGAACAAAATAGTACACCTCTGCATGGCAGTATACACTGATGGAGACTGCTAAGTGCTAGTTAAATGCTACTCAGGAAGTGATTGAACTGAGGGCACAATATTAAGATCAATGCCTTAGAGGAGTCACGGGTGATCAGGAAAGATTCTCCCATAGGCTGATTAAGGCAGTTTCCTATAGTGATTGGTAGATCCCTTCTATGGATGACAGTGAAAAAGCAGACTGGAAAACACCTTGGAGACCCGGATCTTTACAGGCTTCTCATGGCTCAGGGTTACAACAACAACAACAACAACATTTATTTATATGGCACATTTTCATACAATTATATAGCTCAAAGTGCTTTTCAAGATGACAAAAGAAAGTTACAAGAAGAGAAAAAAATAAAGATTACGCAATATATTTAAGAATACATAACAACAAAACAAGGTAAGGTCAGATGGCCAGGAGGGCAGAAAAAAAAAAACTGCAGTTAGGTTGGAGAAAAAAAACAAAAACAAAAAAACAAAATCTAAAAGGGTTCCAAGGCCAAAAGTTCACCCAGCCACCACTGGGCATTCTAGTTGACATAAGTGTTCCTAAACCAAACCTCTTAGTTTTCATGCTTCACATGATAGGATTTAATGAATCTGGTCTCATGGACAGCTGAGACATCCGACTTCTTTCCAACATCTCAGGGGGCTGCATAGTGCCTTGATCAGGTGGTGGTGCAGAAACAGCAGAGAATAGTGGGGATTAGTACAAATAGCAGATCCCTGAAGAATATGATGATTCTATGGCCTTATACTCTATTAAGAATACAACTGAAAAGTAGCTATGAAAAGCCAAATTAAAGTAATGAGTTTTTTAAAATGTTCCACAGTATTAGCCTGATGAATTTCTATTGGTAAGTTATTCCGCATTTTAGGTGCATAATATCAAAAGGCCACCTCACCACTTCTTTTAAGCTTGGCTCTTGGAATTACAAGCACACCTCCAATCAAAGATCGAACGTTGCGACTTGGAGTGTGGTGGAACAGGCATTCCAAAATACAGGACGGGGCAAGATTATTTAAGGCCTTATAAACCATTAGTAGTATTTAAAAGTCAATTCTGAATGAAGCAGGTAAGCAATGTCATCACGCTAAAACTGGTGAGATGTGCTCAAATTTTCTTTTTCTAGTTAAGATTCTAGCTGCTGCATTCTGCACTAACTGCAATCATTTAATGTCTTTCTTAGGTAGTCCTGTTCAGAAAGCATTAAAGTAATCTAATCAACTAAAAACAAAAGTGTACATTCATTTTTCAGTGTCATGTAAAGTTATAAGAAGCCTAACTTTGCTATATTCCTTAAGTGAAAGAATGTAGTCCTAAAGATCTGATTAATGTGTGATATAAAGTTTAGGTCAGAATTGAAGATGACCCATATATTATTTACTTTTGCCTTAATTTTTAAGCCTAAAGGATCAAGTTTATTTCTAATATCCTCACTATATCCATGTTTGCCAATCATGTTTTCTGTTTTTTTCCTTACTTAGTTTGAGAAAATTACTAATAATCCATTTGGAAATACAAGTAAGACATTGGATCAGAGAGCCAAGAGCATCATGCTCATCAGGCGCTATTGATAATTATACCTTGTGCTTTGAGACAAACTGACCTAATGGGAGCATATAGGAAAGAGCAGCGGACCCAGAATAGATCCTTCTGGTATACCATATACAATATCCTGGGTCTCCAAATTATAATCATCACAGCTAACAAAGAGTTTTCTGCCTGTTAAGTAAGAATGAAACCAATTTAAGATGTTGCTGGAGAGGCCCACACATTGTTTAAAGCGATTTAAAAGAATACTATGGTCCATAGTGTCAAATGCTACACTCAAGTCTAAGAAAACAAAAACAGATATATGGCCTCTGTCCAAATTAATTCACATATCATTTACTGCTTTAATCAGCACAGTTTCTTTACTATGGTTTGTTCTAAAACCTGCCGAAAATTATCAAGAATGCAATGTTTAATCAAGTAATCATTTAGCTGCTTAATAAACGCCTTTCCTAGAATTTTACTTAAGAAAGGCAGGTTACAAATTAGTCTAAAATTGTCAAAGACTGAGGAGTCAAGATTAATTTTCTTGAGCAGTGGACTAACAACTGCAGTCTTTAGACAGTCAGGGAAGACCCCCGTATCTAATGATGAGTTCACTATGCCAAGTATACTATCAATAAGGACATTTGAGACTACTTTAAAAAACCCTATTGGTACTGGGTTCAATGAAGCAGGTGGAAGTTTTCAACTGAGAAATGATTCTACATAATTCTGGTCAATCTATTCCATTAAATGAATTTAACTCACTTAAAAGAGCATTCTGGGATTCAATCAGATTAACTTGGGGTGTTATTTCTAATATCATTTATTTTGTGTTTAAAAAAAATAGCAAAGGTTTCACTGCTAGTTTTATGGAGGCATTCTATTGAGTGAGCTTAGTTTAAAGGACAATCAATAGTTGAAAATAAAACTCTTGGATTACTAGCATTATCATTTATAATTTTAAAGGAAATGTGCAATCTTAAGGACTTAAAAATTTGGTGTTCCAATAATGTTAGGGGACAATTCCTGACCCTGGAGATAAAGCTGGTGCTTGGATGGTAACTGAACCTTTGATGGGTTTAAAACCTGCCCATGTCAAAAGCTTCTGTGAGTTTAGACTTGGGCACAGGCTCATTAGCAGGAAAAAGACTGGCCAGAATATACTGTCATAGAAAAAGAGACGGTGGAAAGAAAATGATTACATTTGACACTCATCCGTGGATAGATAGATAGATAGATAGATAGATAGATAGATAGATAGATAGATAGATAGATAGATAGATAGATAGATAGATAGATAGATAGATAGATAGATAGATAGATAGGCATTGGTTATATTGCAATCCAGCATTCACTCACTGGAAAGTACATTCCACATTCATTAGGACTTTACAAATGTGACTTCTGTGAAATGAGGTGGAAAAAATAAACACATGCCAGGTTTTTCAGCTTTGGAGGCCCTAATAATAAATACAGATGTCTGGACACATTATAGAAACCATTTATCTTGACACCTGACAGTCATCTTTAAAGTCTTAGCTTTGCAGGTGCTTCTAAGATGGACCTGTTTTTTATTGATTAAAGTGTTCTGGTGTTTGCACAGATAGTTGACTGTCACTGACCATATACACATTTACCATTTACCTCTGACCCATCAGAGTAATGGCACAAAATTTAGGTTATTGTGCATGGACACTGCTGCATGAATTTAAATACAGAGTGACAGATCCTATTACAGAATCCATTTAGCCTACTTAGGAGAATTTCTTCTTTTAGTATTCATTTTGAAATGTCCAAAATTAATTAGTTGGTTAGGAAACCAGCCATGTTTCAATTTTGCAGCAGCTAGTAAATCTCAGAAAGGGTTTGCTCTTAAACAACACACTTAATTTAGAACTGACTTATCCAGTGATCAATGTGACTGATCAGCCAGAGTAAAGAATCAGGATTGATGTGTACTTGACAAGCTGATTCACTATGTCCTGAAACACTTACTGCACATCTGATTTTTTTTTTCTTTTAATTTCAGCTTTAACATTTAGAAAATCAACTCTCTTTAAAGCTTTCTTTCTGCACAAAATGAATTGTGTGGTGAAAATTTACGGTTTTATGGCACTGGGAGGGATTATTGCCGCACAAAGAAAACCTGCACACATTATTAAACTTTCAATCTTGCCAGTGTACAAGATGAAATTGTACAATGTGAGGCTGGTTTATACATCTTTCCATCCATTCAACCCTGTGATGCAAGTAATTACTTCTGTCATTATCTCCTCACACAGATGCCTGTTGTTGCAGGGAAGGATCACAGAATGTGAAGCAGGAGGCTTTGCTGTTTACTGCTGTTGTTGCAGCTCAATGGCCATTAAAACAGATTTAGGTTCTTTGCCATAATACTGACTGCAGGTTTGTATGCCAAAGCACATTTGTCCTTCTCTTTTTCACAAATCCAAATACCAGATAAATAGCTTGGTGGTTGCTTGACAAAAGGTGTGTCAACTTTAGATGTTTGTTGAATAAACTAAAGTAACTGGAACCCAAATATTACATAGTACACTCTCTAAAATGTTAAGAGAAGAATGATTAAAGACTTTAGCCTTGAATTGATTTGATAATATACAGTAGCTCTTCATAAACTACTATTGTTAAGTGATGTAAACTTTTTGGATTTCACTATACACTGAGGAATTTCTTAGGATGGGTAAATAACCAGTGTGATGCAATTATATTTTACTTTATTACTTAACGTAGCTTAATGAATAACTATAACAAATCTAGCTGTTCACATCTCTATAATCAGCTAAATTAATTTTGGAATAATTAGACTCCTATCTTACTGTTTCTGATTTTTTATCATAATTTTGGGGACAACCTTTTGTTTTATATTTTGGTGTGGTCACCGCCATTTTGTGTCAGTCCTGGCATGGCTGCAGTCATTTTGTTTATATTTACTATGTCTGTTGCCAGTCACATGACCTATCATCATGCTCCATCTATTAAAGATGGCAGTATGCAGCTGCTAGCATTCCAGATCTGTGTCCTGTTCTTTAAAAACCTTTGTTAGAATAGTTAATAGAGACTAAACTAAGGTATTAAAGTTAATTTTATTACACACCTACTGTTTCATCACTCATTATTCAAATGTTCTTTGTAAGATGCAAGGTTAGGACGTTAACTCTCCTGAATGAGAGTCCAGCTATGGTTTGAAAGAGGCTTTTACTTTTTATGAGTTGAAGGGCCACAGCAGGCTTCCGCCCTTAGCATACCAAGGAGCATTTATACCGAGTTAGATTTATTGATTTCAGTCATACCAAGGGGCTTTTATGCCCAGTTACACTGTCAATAGTGATTACTTTGTGCTCCCACATTGCTTATTTTCAAAGCAAACCTCTTGTACATGCATGTCTAATCCTCATACAGTTCTTGATCCCTCTCAGAGCTGTAATGAACAGAAAGTGCATGTGCATCTAATGTAGAAAGTAGTGTATTCTTTACTGTGCAAATAATTGATCTGTTTGAGTAAAATTTGACCCGGACCACCACTGTAAATTTGTCTGTGTCATTTAAGTTTTGTCTCATTTATTGTTTGCAAGCTGAAATTTCATGGAGGAGCTACTGAAAACAAACAAATACACAAAATTTTCAGTCAACCTACAATCCTCCTTTTTCTGTGCTGCTGCTGCAGCTTCCTGCTAAAAGTGTCCCAAATGTCCCATCAACTACACATAAATCACACTTTAAGAAATGATAACACTTCACATCACACATTGTAGGAGTACTGCGAACTATACACTGTTTACTACCAGTTTATTAACCATTAACTTAACTCTGTTTGAAAGTAGAAACATGCAGCAGCACAATATAATGCCTTTGAAATAACACAAAGCAGCTTTCTGCATTATCAAGGTAGGCAAATGTAGAATTCAAACATTGATGAGGCATACTAAATTCTCACATTCACCTTTAACACAACCTTTTTAAAATTATATTTTTCATGGCCTCCTAGTCTGTGGTTATGGTTCTCTCTCTGAAAAGAGTGTATTGTTCTCTCCCATTGAAGGAAGAACAACTTCTCTTAGTGGAGAAGTGATGGAAAAAAAGAAGGTCAGCAAATGGATTGGAATGGCGGCAGATGTTCTCTGGATGCTGCGTTGATCCATGATGGTAGAGTGAAAGCTGACTTAAAAGATGTTTCATGGTCGATCTATATACCTTTCCCCACTTATGGTCATTAGATCACAAATATAAGTAATAGAAATGAGGTTTCTTTGCAGGGTGGCTGAGCTTACACTCTGTGATAGGGTGAGAAGCTTAATGATTCAGAGGAGCCTCAGAGCAGAGTCAGGATCGAGAGGAGCCAATTGAGGTGATTTGGGCATGTCATAAGAATGCATCCCGGGCTCCCATTAGAGCTACTCTGGACAAGCCCTACTGGTTAAAAACCTTTTGGAAGTCTTATATGTCCCAGAACATCTGGGAATTCCCCAGGAAGAACTGCATTGTGTAGATGGGGACTGGCTTGCCCTGCTGTCTTCAACTTTTACCAGAAAAATGGTTTCAAAAATTGAAATGAGACATCTGCCACGATGAACTTGCTTTTCATGTTCTCACATTGTCATACACAGCTTTATCTATTCAAATTAAGCTTGTTAAAACAAAGCAAAAAGTTCTGAGGATCTTATTTTTTTTAACTCTTTCTTCCAAAAAATGAGCTATGAAATCCATTTGCTGCAAAGGAATAGACTATCATGTCAAATATCTGAAACTTCTACTATCCATCATCAATGTAAATATCACTCTACTTAAACAAAACTTGTGTCTCTCCTTGAGTGGTCCACTTCACTTAAAGTACTACGGCAGTTTACTAAATCCTGAAAAGTAGTCTGCTCTGCTAGCATTCCAAAGTTCCTAAAATTCTGAGAGCACATTTTAGTATACTTGCACTTTTTGTTTATTAAATGCTGATTCCACTTAATGAGATGGGAACAGATAAAAGCAGATTGCTTGTACAATATTCTTGAAGTTATAAACAGCAGTCTTGAAGTTGTCTGAAACTGAAATTTGAGCCTGTTCCACAATGCTCTGCTTTTTTTCAAATAAGAGACCACAAAACTGAAACCATGAATGCCTGCACATACAGAAGGCTTGCATTTTTGTTTCATTAAAATTATGAAAAATGCCACTGAACAACAAAAAAAGGCTAATATCAATTTCTGGCTGCTTAATTGGCATATCGGCAATTAATTATTGTATTAAAGTAAAAGTAAACACTTCAGTTTTATTTTCTATTTCCTTTATTGCTTTTTTTTGTCATGGAATATTTGCAAGGTTGTTGTTGCCATTCTATTAGTAGGTCAACTATGTTGCAAGTCAACTTTTGTCAGACTCTGCTTGTAATTCATTTCTTTTCCACTTTACTATTTTTGATCCTTATTTATTTAGAATGAATTTATTGTTGTTTAATTTTATATTTCACATGTCACAGATAAACAATGCAATAACTGCCATTGCTGGGAATTCAGGCATTCTTCCCAAGCTCATGTCACTGTGTGAAGTCATGGCAGCCATTTTATTTGCTTAAATGGATGAATAATACATTATAAAAAATTTTTTTTCTACCTTACAATTTATTTAAAACATGAGTATTGTAATTGAATTTATTGTAAAGTCACATTGAAGCGATTGCTCAAATTGTGTTACATTAAGCAAAATGGATATTAATTAAGAAATTGAATATTATATGAATCACATTAGGATAAAACATGAAGTTTACATGTGCCAGCTGACTATTATGCTATAACTTCACCAACCTTAAACGGAAAACAAAAATAATATTCAGACACATTTATTATACAGCTACACAAACATTTTTGCAGAATTAGATCTAATAGTTTTATAATACTGTAGTGCTGACACTAAAAGCCAGAATGGATCCTTTGCTCTTTACATCGCTCTTTTATGTGGCTCACTATCCTTAGAAGGACTGCTCATCTTTGGTGCACTGGATGGAATTCTGTTTATGACATTGCAGACTTACTTTTTTATAGGCGCACTTGCCGCTGAATTTGAAGCTGTTCTTTTGCTTGATGGAATGCCAGCTCATACTATGGGAGATTCAACCCTCACTGATGCTACATAGCCCTCCCTTTAATGTTGCTGTCACTAGCGACCACCTTGAAAAGGCACACAACTCTATGAAATGGCCAAATGATCTCCTCTTCTGCTGTGGTGATGCTGCCAGTGATAAGTGCAGATCAGCAGGGCACTTCAGTGTTTCATTGTCAGGTGTTGCAGCAGGGGTCTTACAAGCTGTATAGTCAGATGGCACAGCAGAAATGTTCAGTGCTATGCTGTTATGTGGTGCAACAGAGGTGTTAAACATAACACTTCTGTGGGGTGATCTGTCAATTATAAGTGAACCGATGGACCTTCTTTTACAGAGTTGCAAATATAATGTTTAATCCTTTACTGACCTAATGCTGCAAACATTGTTCCAGGTCTGGATCTCGACTTTGAGACTCTTCTTCCACAGCAGCTCTGTAATGCCTCAGCAATCTGCCTCATCCTTTACTTCAGGTGTTGCATTTCTGGCCATGCTACAAATGGCTCACTGGGGTCAGTGGTGCCTTGATATGCTATACTTTTTTCCAGTTCCATGAGCACCTAAGCCAATGGATCTTAGCAGATGGATAAGGGTTGGTGGAGCTGCAGAGGTAGCAGTCTCTCAGCTATCTCACCACTCAGTACTGATGCTGCATCTCAGCCTTAACTCTGTCCAGTAACTCCTTAGAAGAGCAAAGCAGGTCTATTGTGGTCCCCATGGCACTCAGCATTTGCTAAAATTTGATTGTAGATCGTCTTTTCATCCCTACCTCTCACACTAATGTAGTGCTGGTGCCAAGTGCCAAAATGGATCCTTTGCTTCTTACATTGTTCTTTTAGGTGGTTCGCTAACCTTAAATGAACTGGTTGCCTTTGATCCATTAGATTGAACTTTGTGTATGACATTGCAGGCATATTGTTTTTAGGAACACCTGCCTCTGCCTTGGAGCTGGTCTTTTACAAGATGGAATGCCAGCTCATACTCTGGGTGACATCTTTGGTTGATGAAACTTGTCAAAACCTTCTTTATTATAAATGTATGCTGCACAAAATAATATTCCTACCCCTTTAGTCAGGCAGTCATAAATTTCTGTAAGGGTGGACCTATTTAGAGCAAGTTACAACAGGCCGTTGGCGTCACAAGAGAGCTTTAGAAATTTAGGCCTCTGATACAACACTATATATTAAGCAAAGCCCCTGATTAATTTATCCAGCAAGCTCGAAACCTCCCTCCTCTTCAGTTTTATCTATACAGTAATCCCTCCTCCATCGCGGGGGTTGCGTTCCAGAGCCACCCGCGAAATAAGAAAATCCGCGAAGTAGAAACCATATGTTTATATGGTTATTTTTATATTGTCATGCTTGGGTCACAGATTTGCGCAGAAACACAGGAGGTTGTAGAGAGACAGGAACGTTATTCAAACACTGTAAACAAACATTTGTCTCTTTTTCAAAAGTTTAAACTGTGCTCCATGACAAGACAGAGATGACAGTTCTGTCTCACAATTAAAAGAATGCAAACATATCTTCCTCTTCAACGGAAACAGAGAGGAAAGCAAACAAATCAATAGGGCTGTTTGTTTTTAAGTATGCGAAGCACCGCCGGTACAAAGCTGTAGCTGTAGCGGCAGCTCACACCCCCTCCGTCAGGAGCAGGGAGAGAGAGAGAGAGAGAGAGATAGAGAGAGAGAGACAGAGAAAAACAAAGTCAAAAATCAATACGTGCCCTTTGAGCTTTTAAGTATGCGAAGCACCGTGCAGCATACTTAAAAGCTGCACAAAGAAGGTAGCAACGTGAAGATAATCTTTCAGCATTTTTAGACGAGCGTCCTTATCGTCTAGGTGTGCGAACAGCCCCCCTGCTCACACCCCCTACGTCAGGATCACAGATAGTCAGCGCAAGAGAGAGAGAAAGAAAAGTAAGTTGGGTAGCTTCTCAGCCATCTGCCAATAGCGTCCCTTGTATGAAATCAACTGGGCAAACCAACTGAGGAAGCATGTACCAGAAATTAAAAGACCCATTGTCCTCAGAAATCCGCGAACCAGCAAAAAATCTGCGATATATATTTAAATATGCTTACATATAAAATCCGCGATGGAGTGAAGCCACGAAAGGCGAAGCGCGATATAGCGAGGGATCACTGTACACCCACTCAGAGGATACCATCAAAGCATAGACCCACTCACAGGGTTTGGTAGGTTACTGCTGCTAATGACAAGTTGTAATCTTTCTTTATTTTATTATACTTGATACCACGTTTTGACACTGTTGAAATTTCAAATTCAGACCATTTTGATTTAAGTCCATATTTATATACTTATGTCAGCTTACCAATTTAGCACAAGTACCTCCCCTTCCCTTTTAGACAATGCTATGTCAGCAATGAGTAATGTTGTAATTTGACAACATAGACGGTTCTCCATGAGGCTGCAGAGCAATTGATGTTACGTGCATGGCATCTATACATGAAAATTTCTAATAAAATCAGCAGCATAGGCAAAATATTTGTGTATTAAAAGGGGATTTAAACCACAAGGCACATAGACTTGCTTACATTAATCGATTTGTGCCATTACATAGCATTACATTAGGAAGAGCACATTCTTGATGTTTCATATATAAGCTGGCTACCATAAAAAAAATTCAGTGAAACTATACAGTACCAGCGTGTGTCATTATATATTGTCACATTACATGGGCTTGACAGTTTTTTTTAACAATAATGGTTTATTGACATGTATGATGGTCAAATGAAACACCAAGTTGTGTTCAATGTTTTCTTCATCAGCTCTATTTTACAGTATATAATAAAGCTGTATGTTGCATACTGTGCCCACCTTTCCATTTAAACTGCAGGTTTATTTCTCAGATATAAGAATGTAGGGTATATTGTTGCTACTTTATTACTTATCTCAGGTGTTGCATTTTTGTGCCATCCTCCATAGTAAGCATTCTCCAGGTGAATGATATAGTATAGAACTAAGACTTACCATTAAAGCTGACACTTTGACTCCCCAATTTGATGAATGCAACCTTGATAATGTCTCAGAACCCATTATTCCTAGCTAATAAATATTTACACCAGTAATTACTTTAGAGGACACTGTCTATAAGGCTTAACAAAGAGAAAAAAACTCTAGAAAATCCTCCTGCAAATGTGTTATGTGTTTATATTTCTGCAATAAATACAGACCTCTCCTGAAGACAAGGCTCTCAAACTGCTGTAGCTGGTGGTAAAATAAAATAAGAAACTGGAAAGAAACAGAATTCTTTCAGCATGCTTCTTGATGACCTTTTGTGTCTAAAAAAATAAGACAATATATTGGTTCCTGTTCCTCTTGTAGATAATCCAGATACTTTCTTGCTTAATGAGCATTTCTTTTTCCTCCCTTAAATTGACTCAAAGTGCATGGTCTCATTTTCACATTTATGGTACAACTGACTTACCACATTCTAAAGATTATAAACATTATTTAGAATACTTGTTTAGTTTACCAAAGCTGCTACTTATTTTATAATTCTAAAACTGCAATTGGCAAGTAGAATGGTAGACATTTTATTTAACATGATTTCAACTTGCAGGATTTCCCTGTGAATATTGGTTTATATGGAGGTCTATGCATTGTTCGGATTTTTTTTTCTTAGACTCGTGCTTAATTTATCCTGATTCCAATAGTCAGAAAAATGTTTACACATTTGAGCACTCTACTTAGTTAATGATTTCTGTTTACATGATGATAAAATGAGGCAAAAATTATATGTTTTGTTTTCTTCATCTTATTGCTTACTTACTTATTACTTCTTTAAAAACTTCTCAGAAAATGTTCTGAGCACTCTTTTTTTGTGATCAATTTTTTATTTTTTAAAAATAAAAATAAACAGTCAAAAAAGTTCAAATAACAAATGTAATACCACTAATAAAATCCCATCCCATCAAGTACATACATATAATCCATCCCTCCGCATCATGAAATTCACTCCACTAAAAAAAAAATTAACAAAAGCAAACCCAAACCCCCTGTTTCACTCCCTACCAAATTTCAACTACAGCTAGGTAAGAAATGTGCTAGAAACAACAAAGGGAAAAAGAAGACTGATTATAATACTAGAATAAGAGTTGTGTATTATATGAATTTATTGCATCAGCCGCCACCACCCACAGCCTGATAGATTTAGAAGAAGCATTATTCATTCTAGCAGTGGACTTTTCCAAATGGATTAAATTACAAACATGAAACAATCCAGTGTTGAGCAGTCACGAATGCTGAGGATTTTTGCAGCTACAGTACCCAAAACAAAGACTCTCTTTTAATATTAATTAAAAGAAAGATAAGAGTCTCTTTATAATCAATCTGAGATTCACTGTCTAGTCAATTGGTGTAAGATACCAAGAGTTTCTCCTTGATTAATGCAATAGAGTTAAAAATTTAATTTTGTCCATTTTCTACATACTTTTCAGAAAGGGTTGATTGTCACATCTGAATTTCATGCCTTCTTCATATTCTGTCTGTCAGTTTTTATTATTTAATAACACTATATTCCATATGAGCTCCATGTTCCTAATTCTTAGCGCTCCTGATTATTTTTAATTTTATGGTACCATAATTCCTACCTCATTTACTCATCTTAAGGTGTTGTTTATCATACAAATAAGTTAACTATTAGTGTATTAATCTAAGCTTCTATGACCAGGGGGGTATTTTTCGTACATGGATTACTCGTTTAGCCGGATGTAATTGTTGATCATTTGGCCTGATCCTGGATGTGTCGGTTTTTTGAAACTCTTGCTGGATGTGTTGTCATAGCAACACATCCAAATCCTCAAACCTGCTCCGAGCAGGTTTGTTCTATGTAAACAAGGATTAGCTCACACACTTAATCAGTGTCCGTGCATCGAATTCATTCAGTCATGGCTTCACCGATCATGAATGAGCAACCAATTGATATCGGTATGCAAATTATAAGAAGAGAATTTCATATAGAGAGGGTTTTGCTCGATCTGCAAGATCCTTTATTGCTTTATTGCTTATTGAAATTCTTTTCAAAAGATACCGCTTTAGCTGAAGGGGAATATTGTACCTCAAAGATTTATTAGCACCTTATATTCGAAGTCAAACTAGGCAAAGTCGGGCTCTCACAACCACACAGACAGTATGCATTGCTTTGAGGTTTTTTGCAAGTGGCACTTTTTTTATATACTGTAGGCGATGCGGAAAATCTATCTAAAAGTGCAGTTTTCCAGGCAATTCGTAAAGTCTGTTTGGCTCTGAAACATTTCTTTCGGGTTTTCATAGTGTTTCCTGGACACCTGCGTGTGCAGACAATAAAAGAGGCGTTTCATGCCATTGCAGGTAGGCAACAAACAGGCAAAAACACCCACAGTTCCATGAAGAATCTCACAACCAGCCTAACATTCTCATTACCCAGGATTTCCAAATGTGATAGGGGCACTGGATTGTACGCAGATCCGAATAATCAGACACAGTGTCTTCATCAAATATTTGACCTTCGTCAATATCTCGTTGGTCAGACACAGGTTCTAGGGATATGACATTATCTGCAACTAACCCAACAAAAAAGAGGGCTATATGGAACATACCTATGGCACACATTGATGACAAATATATGCAATGACCATCCTTTACCTGAAATGAAGTGACCACTGCATCCTGCCACTGGTTCTGAGGAGGAGCTTCCCCCTGGAATGCCCTCAGAAACCGGGCGATGGGCATTTTGCTGGTGAGCCAACTCTTCTGCAGGGGTTAGGTCTGCACCGTGTGGACCTCCACCTGTGTTTTGCTTGTCTGCTTTCTTCTTATTAGCTTTCAAATTAATTTTTTTTCTATTACATATGATTCTTTATGTCAACAATTCTTTAAATAGTTATATACCAATATTTACCAGTATGAAGTATATTCTTGTACTTCACTTTAACCTGTTCCCATGTTCTCCTTGTGCTCACATTTGATCTGACATATAAAATAATAATTAATCTGACACATAGGAAATGAAACGCTGCATTCAGTAAATACTATGCACACTACTTACGCGTTTAATTTGTTGGCCAATTTTTGCCAGCCATCTTTTCTGGTTTGGGCTGCTTTTGCAGTGTTACCCCTTGTACATATTAACTCTTGAAATTCTTCATATCCTTCAAGTAATAGGTCCTGCTCTGCTTGTGTGAAAGAATGTGCCCGTTCTTTCGTCATTTTGTTGCAGCCTATCAAAGACTTGCTGATCATGTTTTCTAGACTCAATATATATGGGCTTTTCACTCAACGTGGGCGTGCGCAATCATCTCGGATGATTAGATCCAGCTAAACTAATCTACTACACAGCTGCGTTTGAAAAACCGACTTATCCCGGATGAGTCTCACTGGCATTAACTCATCCAAGATGAGGCGTCTGATCTCGGATGATTTAAGCGACGTACGGAAAATACCCTCCAGGTCTCTTGCTTCAATCCAAAATATTAACACTTTCAGAATAAAGCAGATCCATAACAACTACAAATAATATGAAATCTAGGTCAAATCTATCATATGTAAAAATTACTAATTTAAGACTAGAAAATGTCAACAAAAGTTCAGAAGAAATGTTTTTATGACCAAAAAGTGAATTTTATAAGCTAGAATGTCAAAGGCCTCAATCATGAATTAAAGAGAAAGAAAGTATTCACTCACTTAATAGGTTTAAATGCCAAGATAGTCTTTTTACAGGAGACTCACATAATAAGTAAGGACCAGTTTCAGTTCCAAAGGGATTGGATTGGCCAAATTTTTCACTCTGTCTATACAAAGAAAACTAGGGGTGTGGGAATCTTAATTCACAGAACTATCCAATTTGTTGCATCAGATGTAATATGTTATCCTGAAGAGTGATATGTCATGGTGATGGGCAATTTATTTAATACTAAAATGATTCTGATAAATATTTATGCACCTAACATGGATGATAGAGATTTTATCCAAAATGAATTTCCCTCTATTCCTAATGTGAACACTAATAAAATTATAATGTCCAGACACTTTGTGTTTTAAATCCAGACCTGGATAGATGATAGTGGCAATAACATCTAATACTGCAAATATAATTACATACTTTGCAATGGCTTTACAATGACCTAAAGCAGAAAGTGGTATGGCAATACCTAACTTTTAATTTTACTACTTGGCGACAAATATGCATGAGGCCCCAGGTCCTTATGGCCTGTATAACGGCGTGTGTAGAATTCACACTAAAACATGCGTAAGGACAAAAGCAGAAATGTGCGTACGCACAAAAAAATCCAGATGCATAAATCTGTGCGTTCGCCAACTCCCACGTTCTCCCGCTCCAAAAATCATGGTCAGCGCGAAAAGAAACGCATGTGCATGGCCCACCCAAACTCCTCCCAGAATTACGCCTCTTTGAATATGTAAATCAATATAAATAGCTCGTAAGCGTTCTGTGAAAAAAAATGGCAAAACCACGGTGGAAAATAGAAGAATTTCAGGGAATACCAAGTGGAGGCAAGGAAAAACATACTATTTGTTGGTTTAAACAATGGTATAAACAACAAAAGGAAGTTGATCGAGTGACATAAAGTGTCAGAGAAATTCGAAAGCTCAAGTTCAGAAAGTTGCACAGTGCCCGAAATAAAAAAGAAGCTGTCAGATATCAAAGTCGCTGTGAAAAGGCAAGTCGTAGCCCACCGTCTGAGTGTCATATGAAAGCTTATTAGGGTACAGAGAAAAGAAAAAAAATAGGGATACAGTGGGAATAAAGCTCGAAATGTCAACTTTAATCTCAAAATTTCCACTTTAGTTTACTTTGTCATTATAATAGAACATCATAAAATTCATCTTTAAATTGTTTAATTTACTAGTTTCTCAAATCCCATCGTAACTAAAGTAGCACATTAAATGCTTTATTTTGTATTTGTTCCTCTATGTGCTCTATGTGTGAATCACTACGTGTTTCTTAAACAGGCTTTCTCCTCCTCCGACTGGACACAGAATCCATTACATGCATGGTATTACAGCTCTCTGAATAATTAAAATACTGAGATGTATACTTGATATCATTTTCATGGTGATAGGAGTTAAAGCATGTTATTAATCAAGGGAACACGGTGGCGCAGTGATAGTGACGAGCTGGCGCCCTGTCCAGAGATTTTTCCTGCCTCCCGCAGGATGCTTGATGCGCCGTGTGTGACCTTCGATGAAATAATTTATTGCAGCAGTACTGTCTCTTTCAAACGTACTAACCTCCAATTCCTGTCCTTCCTTTTGTTTCTCCAAGTAACTAATTGCCACACAATCAGCTCTGTAATAGATGTTAAGCAATCTGTAAGCTTAGAACGCTGATTCTTCAAAAATTTTAAGGAACATTGAAATATCTTCGTAGTACATGTTTAATTATTCCATCCATCTATCTTTCCAGTGTCACGCAAGCCCCAGCAAGAATACAGCACAAGGGAGGAACAATCCCTGAACTAGCTAGCACTGCGACACCATGTCCTCACAGGTTTAATTATTAACAATATAGATTATTTAAATGATGTTAACATTTTATCTGTATAATGTAATAAACATTTTTCTGCATTTCATCATAAAAATGATATCGTCATCATATGTAAATATGCGCTTTATAAAGTGCCGTAGGTTGTGCAATATTATAACTGTGTCGCAAGTTTACAGTGTGGTAATTGTACTTATAAGTACAAACAGTTCTACATGGAGCACTTGATGGACTGATTGAGTGCGTTTATAGTTCTTGGGATGAATCTGTTTCTGAACCGCGATGTCCCTACAGGAAAGGCTCTGAAGCGTTTGCCGTATGAGAGCAGTTCAATAGAAAGCATGGCTGAGGCAGCATGTGCTTGATGCTGTATACTGACAATTCTCTTTCCAATCAGCTGCTGTACAGCTGTGATTCCACACTCTGATACAGTGATATAAATACTCCGAGTGGTGCAGTTAGAGTAATATGGAAAAAGAGGATCCGCTGTGGCAACCCCTAAAGAAGGTGCAGTGAGAGTAACAAAGCTAAAGCAGCTATGGTATTTAGAATAGTTTGGCCATTCCGTGGACCATTATATTGTTGCATATAAATTACAATCAGATGCCTTAAACTAATAAACAATATGCGGTTAATTTCAGTGTATTTGATAAAGCCGCGTCAGGGATGTGAATCTAAAAAAGAAAGGGAAACCACACAGGAACAGTAGCACTGCTTTGACACTGGGTGCCGGCAGTTTGCGAAACCAAGCGGAGAACTTACGTATGCCAAGCATTTAGCTGGTGTGAAAATGTGTGTGACTTTATGCCAAGTTTAGGTGTTATACATCATGATTTGAGCGTGGAAACGGGCTTACGCAACATTTTTGTGCGTACACACCGTTTATACATGAGGCCCCTGGACATCGACAAATATCAATGAATATACACAAGCCTAGTTTGCAACAAAATTAAAATCTTGCAGTACGTTTTTATATTCCCTGCTATGTGCCCCAGTAAATATAAATTGTCATCAATACACTAATCCAATTGTCCTTCATTTATTCAGAATATGGAACCAATGTGGGAAGAATTTTAAGACAGAGAAGCTGTTATCTGTTGCACCTCTACATGACAACCACTCTTTTCCACCTTCTCAAACATGCACAGTATTTAATGTTTGAAAATGTCTGGGATTAAAATGTTTAGAGACTTGTACATCGATAATGTTTTTGTATCCTAAGAGCAAATAAGCTTCAAATTTAAATTCTCATCAACACAATTTTTCAAATACTTTCAAGCTAAAAACTTTACTAAACTGAACCAGCCTAATTTTCCTCACCTTCTACCTAGTTCTATTCCAAAAGAAATGTTGATCAGTCTTGAAGACTCAGATAACATCTCCACAAGTTATAAAAAAGTTTTAAAGTCCCATCCATTCATAGATCCCAGGGCACAATGGGGAAAGGCTCTTTCAGTTAACATTTCAGAAAAGGAGGGGAAAGCAGCCATGCACAGAATACATTCTAACTCCATATGCGCAAAGCACTCAATTATTCAACTTAAAATTATCCATTGAGCTCCTCTAACCCAATTAAAACTACCCAAAATGTTTCCAAAGAAAGATTCCACCTGTGAATGCTACAATCTTGCTCCAGCCTCACTGGGCCACATGTGTTAGGTGTGCACCAAATTATAATCGTTTTGGACAAAAATCTTTGAATGCCTATCAGACAGCCTTGGTGTCACAGTCACTCCTAACCCATTAACAGCTATGTTCGGTGTAGTCCCAGATGGGCTTAAAGTGGAAAAGGACAAAGAAATCGCTTTGCCTTTACCTCACTACCACCATGTCGACTTATCTTGCTCAACTGGAAGAACCTCAACATACCACCTTTAAGTTAGTGAGTAAATGATGTCCTATACTATCTGAAATTGGAAAAAATCAAATTCTCACTTTGAGGTTCTGTTCAAAACACTTTAAAAATATGGGAGGATCTCATCAAAAAACATTTTAGAATAAGCTTCTATATCGGGGAAAAGGAAGCCCTTCCTTCCTTGTTGCTTCAAAGATTTGCTTTGTTGGCTTTCCTCTCTTCCTTTCTTTTTGGGTAGGAGTTGAATTTTGGTTTTGTTAAGTTTGATTTGATTGTATGGATTGTTATTTGCTTTTAATTAAAATTAATACAAATTAGCAATAAATAAAAAAAAAGAATAAAGCATGACAGCATAAAAATAAGGCCCACTGAGAATCTCAGATACTGGAGTCTGAGCCAGAAACTTGCATTGTTGCATTTATTATTTACATTCTTATTAAACTGACACTTGTATTCTTTGTGAAATAAAAATAAATGTAGTATAAAGTGCAAGGAGCTATTACCACTTCATTAGTTGTGCATTTGCAAATTAAAACTAATCTTTTTTCACGTCATCATAATATGTTGCTTTGACATGAGAAAAGTGTGCACAGAGTTGCAATTAGGCTTACAGAAGTTTGAAATAATTTGATTTAGAAAGCATTTTTTAGAAAATAAAATGTTCTGATTACTATAAAGCACACACGTTTTGAATAACTCATTAGATTTTTCTTTTTCTACTCAGACACTTTTGATAATACTGTATTTGTTAAGTTATAAATGTACCTGTAATGTTGTTCATTATTTATTCATTTTCCCTTGGATTATGCACTATGTTATTTGGTCTCATTTACATGATTAATTAGCTAGTCAAGCTTAATTCCTACAATAATGGCAAAATTGATTGGGGCATTGTATTTCTGTAGGGGCTGGGCCACTAGCTGTCACTGCTTGCAGTTCTGCTTTAAATATTGCTTCTTAGCTGAGAAGCCATTCTGTCCACACAGTCTTTAACCGAATACAGCTGATGCAGAGAAATGCCCACTAATCTTGAGAAACTGTATTTTAATATGCAAATGTTTGACCACTGATGCTATTTGATAAATGTCTGATACAGTACATTTTTCATGGTAACAAAATGCAATTACTTAAAAAAATAAACAACTTAGTAAGAAAATGTTAGTATTGCAGTAATACCTTGGTTAACAAATCCTCTGTGAGCAATGCTGTTTATAATGAAGTCTGTGTAAAATACACAATGACATATTTGAAAATTCAAGTTCTAGTAGAGTGCTGTCGTTATGTAACATTTTTATGCAGCATAATCGTCCCACTCATACTATTTGTAGTGTAGAACATGGTATTATAATGTCTAGCCAGATCTAAGGATCTGTGCTGGCATCTGGAAGGTTGTCAATTCAAATCCTGTTTCTGCTAGAAGGGGTCCTATTCCATTGGGCCCTTAACCTGAAAATTGTTTGAGGGGAGCTGTACAATGACTGACCCTGCTCTCTAACCTCCAAAGGTCAGGCGAAAAGAAAATTTCCCTTTAGGAATTAATACACTATACCAAAAAAATGAATTCTGTTACTTCTTATGTACTGTAGTATATATATAATTTGCCCAATATGTAAAGAAAAATTTGTGCAATATCTGTTAGAAACTAAAATGTTGATTATAAACAGAATAAAAGCTGTGGAAAAGAAATGTCACATAGCACAATCATTAGGGTTATCACTCAGACATGAAACAAGCTAGTGCAGCTCATGGAGGAGAGGATGTGGATACAGAGCGCTTCCCTTCAAGCACTTTGGAGGTGCTGCTCTGTGACTAAAGGCCAATAGTCTGGGCACATGCCTACCGACAATTCTTCCTAAGGAACATGGCTTGAATTATCTCACAGCATTGTGGAAAGTAAAGCAAATGGCGTTGTTTCTGAGCCCAAGTACGGTTCGAGGTGGAGCCAGAGGCGTGAACATCTAGGCCGAGAACAAGGCTGATGAGAACATGTGGAGCTGCGTGGAAGGAGCTGCCGTCAAACATACACAGCACAACATTGTATGGTGGATCAGGAAGGAGTTCGCATAACCTCCGTAACATATGCATAAACCACCTGCCCTGCCCCAAGTGGTCTTTACAAAAAATATACCCATGTTCCTCCTGTTAAATCTAAGTCCAGTAACAAAATTTCTTATAACTTTTATCCCAAAATGCATACTTTACCTAGTTAAATATTACAATACATTAATGCAAATATTTTATAATGATTCATATTACATTAAGCTACATAAAACTACATTAAATTAAATATGCACCTATAGAAAAGAAATATACAGTATTAACAAGCAAAATCAAGTGTAATACGGTAAATTTACTTTAATGGGTTTTTAGCATGGCTCAGTGGCTTAACTACTAATGGGTGGCTTGGACTCGAATACATGCAATTTCAGTTAATTATGGGAGTAGGGATGCAGTGTCTATTTAGCTAGAGTTAGCTGGGGTAGTCACAAGATAAAAGAGAAGATGTGTGCTATGGATGAAACTAAGAGGAAAGGAGAATGAAAGGTAAACAAAAAAAGAAATGAAGCAATTGCTCTTTAGATGTCTGCAGTAATGAATATTCTGAGGTAAAAGAATAGGAAAGACAGCATTGGTATTGTTGAGCTTTCTAGATGGATGTGTAATGATTTCAGGACATGGTTAAGATCACGTCTACTGAGCAGTGGAGAAGAACAGAACAGAGGCCATGGAAAAATAGGAGGATCCACAGTGTGATGGCATCCACAGACAAGGCAAGGCACCCTGGTGTGCTGCGGGTTGAGATGGCAGTTTGGGTGTACAGATACCAGCAGAGTTGGCAGACTGGGATGTGGTGGCCCACGCAAAGTAGATTCTTGAGAATGTCCTGATGAAAGAAGGGGGTAATATGTCATGATGAACTGCAAGGATTTTAAACACATTTATTTTTAGGAGGGAGCACCCAAATGACACTGTTTTGTTTAAATGCACAACTCTAAAAATAAAAGTTATTTATAAATTTAATTAATGCACTGTCGCACTTTTGGACACTTTAGTTCTTTATTTAATGAACATCTGCTATATGTTTGATATAATGGTCTTGTTTGTCTACTCAATTTCCCTGATTTTTCTCTGGTTTCAGTTCCAGTGCTGCCGTTCTACTTGTTGCAATTTCTAGTGAAACAAGCTCAAAAATGGAATGTAGGTCTCTCTTAAGAAAAGTCACATGCACTCTCTTTGCAGATGTTGTCCAACTGAACAGGCCTCACCTTTGGCAGCCTCACTTCAAACACAAACGGCTTTTTAATGTTCAGATTTTCAAAATATCCACAATAGAGGATAGGGACACCATAAACGTTTGGTCCAAAGGACAAACAAAAGCAGAATTTCCTTAAATATTTAAATAGTTATTTACAAATTCCAATAAATATTTTTTGCCCAAAAGGCAACATTTGCCCTTAAGCAAACATATCCAATTAAAATCACCTACCAATAGCAGTTCCTTCTAAACAAATACTGCATTCAAAAGCAGGGTATCAAAACATCAAAATAATTAAAATGAACACAGACATCTCAAACAAGGAATACTGAATTTGTATTGAGAACTGCCACTTCACTTTAAATAGTAGTTGGGAGCCACAGCTACATGAATGGGTGGCCCTGTCTCCTTAGGCTCCACATATAGAAGACAGGGAAGAAAAATACTGGTTATATTCTTAACATAATACATAAGCAGAAACAATCACTAAACAATGCAATATTACATAAGTATAAATGACATAGAACAAAGTTTAAAACATAATTGATAACAAATATACAAAATCATATTTAAATAACGAGAATACTAAATAAATAAATAAAAACTTGTGCCAGGGCAGCAATCCTGGATGTAACACAACACTAATTTAATTTTAAAAAATCCTTAGAATAACAGTCTCCTTTATATTGCATTCATATAGACTGGAAGAGGCTCAGACTTCCTGTTAATTCAGATTTGGAAGTGGCACTCCTGTGTTGATGCATGCTGAGATAAAAATCAAAGTTATTTGACAGAAAAGTCAATCGAACCATTCATATGCCATTCAATCACCTTGGATACATTGTTTTAAGAAATACTCCCTAATACCTGTGTATACTGTGGAATGTACATAAAGGTCTCTGCACATATAAGAAAAAGAGAGAGAGATGAGTCTGATGGATCCCACTACAAAACGATAAGCCAGATAATTGCTTGAATTATGCATTTGTCCTTGAGCACTCTTTATCTTTACATGCATCTCAGAGCATCAGTCTGTATTCTCCTGGGTTTGCCTAAATAAAATTCCAAATGTCACTAGAAAACTTGCATCAAATAATGTGGCAGACTTAAAGAAATGTACTTCATGTTTACCCCAAAGAGGGAAAAAAAACTGTCAACAGAAAATGGCACTGGATAACATGAAAGGCTACAAGAAATGCACCCCAGGTTCACGGAGCAAAATGATTTTAAAAACTTTAAAAGTATGCCATCAGTTGCAAATAATTAGTGAGTATGAATTTAGATAGGTCAAATCCTACTGATAAAATTAACTTGCAAAAGACAAAACAAGAAAAAACAAGTAAACCATCACAAAGCCAATAGGGTGCTTGTCGCTTCAGTGTATTTTTAGATAGAATTATTTAGTATTATATTTACAATCTATATTATGTTGTACGCTGAGACATGTGTGTTATATACAGAGTAATATGCTCATCTACACTGTTTATTCTGGCTCTCCAGAGGCATCCCTAACATAAACAGTAAAAGAACTGTTTGCATTTCCAATATATTCCTGTGTTTTATTTATTATTTGAAGAAATATTTTTAAAATGTATTATGATATAGTCAGAATGCAGATACGAGAACACTTTTTATTTTAACCCTGTTTCATCTCTGTTATATGTGAGTGACAGAAGTCACTCTAAGCCCTGGAAGGAATTGTTATTGAATCCACAGTAATGGGATGTTACCAGAAAATCTACTGTACATACTGTATAGCAGAAACTACATTCCCGGGACTGGAGCAAGCAAAGCCTACAGTCAAGCTAAGAAACACTTTTCCAAGCACTGGATGAAATGATGTTGCAGACTTCACAAATAAGTAGCTGTCACTAGACAGGGATGACAAAGGGCAGTGGACATGTAACTAAGAGTCAGCTGAGTAGGAAGTTTGTTCAGCAGCTCTGCAGACAAGAGATGAACAGACATAAAATGCCTATCAATTGGTGAACATATACAAAGAACTGGATAAACGGTCTTTTGTGATGGCAGAATGAAAACACAGAACAATGCCTGGAAACAAAGAAAGACAGCTGAACATAACATGTCCTGTTTAGTAAGATGATTAGCTGGACAGCATCAAAAATAGATCAAAATGATAGCCATAAATTAGGGTTAAATTAGTCCTGAAACCCCTACCCAGTCCAGGGTTTCAGTGTATAACCTATAAAACAACACAAAAAATGATTTGTATTGGAAACAATTGAAGACTTTGTTTTCTTTTAGTGAAACAATTTAAGAAGCATAAGGTAGCCAAAGTCTAGAAATGAAGAAAAAATCATAAAAAAGACAGAAGACACATGGACTTCTAGCTTTTACATGAATATTACATTCCACACATTTATTTATTAATGCCTGTATTTTGTAGTGCATTACTACAAAGGATACTGAAAGTCTTTTAATGTTTTGTAGATTGCCTAAATTATTGACAATACTAATGAAAAGATTGGATGACAATATTTTTTCTGTTGTCCATAGGAACGTCTTAAATGTCTTCAAAAATTTTAATAGGCAAACATATCCAAGATTTTACTAAACTAATGAAAAAATGATTTACACAAAAGAGAAATTGCATTTGATTTATTTGTAGATGCACAATAATAAAATAGCATTTAATGAAAATTTCTCTTTGATTGATGTATTGATTAGGTGCTAGTTTGTCTTTGCAGATCTATGCAGTTTGATTCTTCTATAACATCTTTCTCATTGAACAAGTTCTAAAATGTACAAACTCAATAATGTGTATATGTGAATTTGTAAAAAAAATGCAAAGAAATGTATTAGAAAGCAACAGTTTTATGATCCAAAGTAACTTTGTTAAAAATGTAGAGAAACTAGTAATTACTTTACTTTGACAACCAACACAATTAAAAGTCTCCATTTGAATGAGAGTCCTAGAAGCATGACGCCTTGCAAAGTGCCGGTTTATAAGAGCACATGCTGCAAATAAAACACTAAAGTTTCTTTGTACTGTCCATGCTTGTTGCACACAATGCAATTTGAAGTTGGTGACTGTTTGTGCTCAGTGGGCAGTAGAATATCCATGTAGTGCTGTCCTGACAGCTTTATGCATTTATCTCGATGACTTAACTATGGAATGTCTATTTAGAGCATTATTTCCAGCAAACTGTTTCTTTTAAAAAAAAATAAAACTTCTATGGCTATCCACTAGATGGCAGAACTATAGTAGATAACTAAGATGTGGCAGCGTCTATCATGGATGAATGCTGTGATACCAGTTCTATCGTACATTGCCACCCTTAACTCATACCTGACATTCAAAGTTTCAAAAAAGAAGCCAGTACATAACATGGAACACCTACACTTACTCAGTTTCAGCCAGAATGCTGTTGCTCATCAATGTTATGTTTGACATTTAAACTGTGAGAGAAAGCTCATTAAGAAACAGGGAAAACATGCAAACCATATACAGAAATTTTCTAAAGTTCTGCTTGTGCCACACATCTTCTCTGAAATTCTGCATGTGCCACTTGCCAGTCCAGTATATGAACTCAAAAAGAAAGAAAGTATTTTGAAAGAGATTGAGCACAAAATGAGAAGTAGTCAAATTAAAACAGAAAATCAAACCGCACTTTTACCAAGCCAAAAACAAAACCCAGAAATCAGACTCAAAAAACGATGACAAAACGTCAGAATTCGGAGAGCATGAGTAAAAAATAAGGGCATTAAGTCTTTTACGAAGATAACCACAAACTCAGATATAAATATAGCCACCACTGCTGGCCTCTAAATCCATAACCTTAGTGATGTCACGTTACAACCTCTGCAACTGTCTCTGGCAATTGGATTTAAGAAATGGCGGTGCCCATAACAAAATCAAAATCGGTCAGAAACAGTGCAAGCTATTATTTAACAAATTGAAACAACCATTTTGTACATTAAAGGAGATATTTGGAATTTTCATAGTCAAAAAACACTAATAGACATATAAAGATCAGAAAAAGTTCCAAATGAAGACTAAGAAAAATTAAAAACACAAAACAGAGTCATAACATCCAAGCAATACTGAAAAGATGAGGAAGTTTAATGCATGGCTAAAAGTGGTGAGCAAAGAAACTGAAAGGTTGTAGTAATTTCAGAAAATGATTAATGTTTATATACATAAATGTACAGTTTCTGTTTGTGATTGCATGATCAAATCTTTTGTTGTAAATGTCTTATATTACTAAATATGTGGAGTACTGAAAGCCTCTCCACTTGGAATGCTGATTTATAGAGTTGTTTCACGAAACTCACCAAAGCGTTTTTCTCAGTGAATATTGTAGTTTTTGCAAGTAACCTTGTTTGCTGAATATTTTCATGGTAATTCACCATGCAGCCAGGACAGACCAACATTTTTTTCCCCAACACCACATGATGGTTTGCAAGGCCAGCGTCAAATCAAATAGCTGAAAGAAACCGAATGTTTGAAGGGACACTGATTCTAATGGACTAAAAATGAGTGGATAACTTGCAAATACATTTAAACACAAAATGTGTATGCAGACGGAAACTGGAAATGTGCCAGTGAATTCATGTCTTAAAAGTAATGTCTTTTTGTATAGACTTGTAAGTGACTTGTACATAATATGTGAGCTACCCCCTTAAACGATATTACCCAGAGTGCTGTGCGGTTGATGAAAACAGGAAAAAAATGTACCTTATGGTTCGAGAGAGGTGATGACCTGCTGTCCAATCTGTGTTGAACAAGCCTTAGTAAATGCATGCTTACTGTCTGCAAGAAGTCCTACTGTTTTGTTATTTAATTCTATTAAATTTATCTCAGGGAGGCATGGTGATACAATGCTTAGCACTGTTGCCTGACAGCTCAGGTCACATTTTTGGCCACAATAATGAGTCAAGCATAGTTGGCAGACATTTCCCTAACTGTCAGTGATGACTAAGAGACCATCACAACATTATAATGCACTCAAAACTAGTTCAGTTTAGCCTTCCTCTTTTATTTCAATTAATTTCGTGGAGTCAGGGGTGGGGGTTGATTTGTTTTCTATCCTATTTTTTGTAATAATTGGTCTATTTGTATGGAATGATTACAATAAAATCGATAAAATTAAAAAAAACAAACAAATTTTGCAGAGTTTCCAAGTTCCCACATATTTCAGCGATTTTACCAAATTCAAAGGCAGAGCGAATTCAGCCGGTTTTGGTCATCATACTGGTTTATAAAAATATGTGTCATATGACAGATGACATATAAGAGGAGATTGTAATTTAAATTATTTGTAGATTCATTTTTTTGTACCTACAATCAGATTGTTGACCATTTTTACAATGTATGTATGTGACAGCTATTCAGTTCATCTCTTTTATTATAAAGATTAAAGGTGTTATACTGTAGATACCACAAAAACATGGCAAGGAGTTTCTTACATGTTTTCTTGCCAATATAAAAACTGGTTTTAGGCTACTCATTTAACATAATAAACCCATCATTTTACATTCACCAGACTTTGCAATTAAGATGTATTCCTTGTAAAACATAATGGAGCATTAGTTTTCTTTAGAGAACTTGTGCTGTTTGAACTACAACAGTTTTATCTTGTGTGAATATTTTGAGAACCTTACAGACATATTTTGTTTTGCCTGAAAGTGTCATCTTTTAAATGATACTGAATGCTGTTGAAGAATGTTACACTTTAATATTTATAATTCCAGAGAGTGTTTTTCGAAGGAAACATGTAATATGCAGTTTATACTGTATTTGTGTAACCTATGGGTACCACTATTGATTTCAACATGATCAGATTATAAACTCCCTCCTTTTCACCTTAAATCCACATTGTGTGGCAACGTCTTTTAATCTAAGTTGATTTGAGCAGAAAATCATGCCCTTTTCACTGGTCTTTCAGCCTCTTACAATTGCTCAGGCTGAAAAGACTTCAGGTTTAAATTATGCTGCAGCTGTGAGTTTGCATAAATTATGCAAAAACAGAATAGGCATTATGAAAAAAAAAACAAATGGCAGTAAACTGTCTCAAGTCCACTGTAATACCAAAGTATATTGTATAGGTAATAAAACAAAGAAAAGTATAGTTAATTGTATTTAATAACATAAATTAAACTGATAAGAACTAAATATACAGTTGGTAGTTTGTGTTTTCCAATTTAGTGCAAAAGAATATGGGTCAGTTGCAGTATGCTCTGAGCTCAGATTTGATCCCATGCTTATCAGGGGCCTTATTTATAAAGCTGGCGAACACAAAAAAAAGAGGCTTGAAATGTCCAATCAGATTATCCAGTTTACCAAACCAAGGAGAAACACAAAGTCAGAGCAAGACTAGCTGCAGATTAGTTAAACTTGTGACTGTTCTTGTTCTGTTGTGCATTGAGACAGCACTTAGACCTGAGGATCACCTCCTCTTAGTACCGCACTATGTAGACTAATCGTGATCTGCTGCTAGTTTGGTATTGTTTTGGGTACAGTGCAACTGAACCTATGAGATTATGTGCTTTTCCTGAATTTTTGAAAATGGTGGGCAATATGATGATACAGTAGTCATTTGTGCCTCAGTGTGCATAAGCCCTGTATTAGCTGATGTCTGAGGTGGCTTTGGAGTAGTGTTTCTCTGTTCACCTCATCTTCATCTGGGTTTCCTGCAACAGTCCAGGTACAATTACATTTACTTATATGGCAAATACCTTTATCCAAGGTAACATATAAGTATTTCTATATGGTGCACAAACAGGTGAAATGACTTGCTCATGGTTACTCAGTGTCAGTAGTGGGCTTTGAAACTACAACCTTAAGGTTTAAAGTCCAAAACTTAAACTACTCAGCCAATAGCATTAGTACACTTGATAACATGAGGTTGACTAGTAACTCTAAATTGGCCTAGTGCAAGGAGTGTAATTATTTGAAGCACAGAAGTAAAAGTAGCTTACTGTATAAACCTGGTGACCAAAAGAAGCTAGATTACTTCCATTGTGACTGTAAAGTATTAAGAAAAATCACCGATCATACTCCTATTCTATCTATCTATCTATCTATCTATCTATCTATCTATCAATCTATCTATCTATCTATCTATCTATCTATCTATCTATCTATCTATCTATCTATCTATCTATTAAACACTAGAATCAGAATAACAAGCATTTACTACCCACTGGAATCCCTGTAAGCTTTAGTGTGTACTCACACTAGACATGTTGTTTCCCCTCTCTGCTCCCCCGCTGGCCTCCACTCACACTGCGCTTTAACGTTGTGAGACCGGGCACACTTTCATCATCACTATGAGACTTGCTGTAAAGCCAAAACTAGATCCGTACATGGAGTGACAACATGCATGTCAGAATTATTTTCCTTATTTTGTATTTTTTTGGAGTCATATAGGGCAGGATAACACTCTACCCTCTTATAGATTTATTGAGTATGCAGGACAGTGCTTTGCTGTTACTTGTGCTTTATTGGTTTTTTTTTTTTGGTTTTTTCTGTCCTCCTGACTATCCTACCTTGTGTTTTTCTTTGCTACATACTGTATAATATTACTGCCTAATCTTGTTTGTGTTTTATATATTAACCTTTCTATTTTATCTTGTAATGCAGTTTAAGCTATGTTGTTTGTTTGAAAATGTATTATATAAATAAATGTTATTGTGCTGCACGTCGAAGAAAACTTTTATGAAGACAAATGATGATAAGGGAGGAATTTGCAGCTTTATTGCCAAAAACAATTCACGTTTATCTGTAAGGTGAGGATAAAAACCTGTTTTTAACTCAAATGTTATAGAGTGAAATGACATTGCATCATTGACATCATGTCTGGGTTCTGTGCTCGAGCACGTTTAGCAATCACACGATTCTCGAATCCTACTGAACAGTTCCCAGGCCCCTCTTTAAAGCGGGCCAGCACAGAGACATCACAACTATCATATGAACTAGACGTTGAGGGGTTACATGTGGACAAACATGCTCTGGCACAGAACAAATTGCTAGTGTGACTACATCCTTAGTTGCTCGTTGATGTGTAAGAGGAGAGGGCGCAATATATATAAATCAGTAACTGTTGCTGCCTGTGGCCTATATATGGCCCTTGGGTGCCTCAGGCCTCTGGTGACACAGTAACTCCTGCTTGTGTCATTTGGCTTCCCTTAGTGATTCTCCTTGAAGGTACCTGAGTTATTGTTGGATTATTTGGTCTTTCAAGTTTACTGTTTCTAATGGCTTTTGATTATACTTTTTTGGGGTTTTTTTGTTCACTTTTGGATTGCTTCCTCTTAGGATGGAACATTTTACATTTTTACTTTTATTGCAAACAAAATTCTTTGGGACAGTGCTCTTTATATGGTCCCTTCTTCCATGTGGAGATTTTAGATCATGACCTTGGATCATTGAACGACAGTGAAGTGAAACAACCCATATATATTGTCAAATCCTCAGAAGCATTGTATTTCACTATCACCTTTTCTGTTGCAGATGTGGAGAACATTTGGTGACTTAATGGAACATCTTTGAGTTGGGATTTACCTGGGAAATGTTGGTAAGCATGTCTTCAAACACTTATTGGGAAATGCCAGCCTCATACATAAATCAAGCGTTGAATCCTGGTACCCCTTTCCAGTCAAAATTGTTTGTGACTTTTAAATGAAGAATCATGAAAGTCAAATTTGTTTGGGCCATTCTTTTAAATCATTTTATCATTAGTAATCCTACCAGGAACACAAGGCTGTAAGCAGCAAAGTTTAAGGAATCTCTGAGAAACACGACCTCCTTTACCACTTCATTGTCCAGATTATAGAAGGGTATTATCAAACACATTAACAAATTTTCATATTGATATTACCTCACAATGCATATTTCAAGAGCACAACTAGAACTCTGAGGAAATCTATTGACAATGAAATTACAAAGTAATGGAAGTGTGAACCATCAAAATAAACAAATAAAATCATTGAGGCTTGCTTTACCTAGAGTCGGTGCTCTGTAGATTTTGATGTTATAGCTTCTAATGTTGTGTGACTGCAATGTGTGCCGTTTTCACATTTTGGTGCATCTAGAGCACTTTATATGAAACCCTAAATCTACTGGTAGAACAATGTATCTGATGACAGGTTATGATAATAAAAAGGATAGGTCACGATAATGAACAAAATCATATAATTAACCTACAATGAATAGCTGAGGACAAGTGCAAATTTAAAAATATGTGTTAAGTGCAAGAGTATGTTCTTTCTCTTTAATTCATGATTGAGAGCCTTGACATTCCAGCTCACAAAGATTCCTATTTGGTAATAGAAATATTAGTTTTTAACTTTTATATACATTTTGTAGTCTAAAGGTAAGGTAGTACATTGTTACATACGATAGCTTTGATATAGATTTCATATTATTGCCAACTGATGCAGCTATAGAGGGTATTGTTATGTTGTATATTTTTCATTGTTTTTTATCTGAGCTGAGCCAAAAGGTGAGGCTGTCGATTTACCAGTCGATCTACATTCCTACCCTCACCTATGGCCACAAACTTTGGGTAGTGACCGAAAGAGCAGGATCGCGGATACAAGCAGCCAAAATAAGTTTTCTCCGCAGGGTGGCTGGACTTTACCTTAGAGATAGGGTGAGGAGTTCAGTTATCCGGGAGAGACTTGGAGTAGAGTTGTTGCTCCTCCGCATTGAGAGGAGTCAGTTGAGGTGGTTCGGGCATCTGGTTAGGATGCCCCCTGGATGCCTCCCTGGGGGGGTGTTCCGGGCATGCCCCACGGGGCAGACCCAGAACACGCTGGAGGGATTATATCACCCGGCTGGCCTTGGAACGCCTCAGGGTACTCCAGAGGAGCTGAAGGAGGTGGCAGGGGAGAGGGAGGTCTGGGCTTCCCTGCTTACACTGCTGCCCCCGCGACCCGACCTCGGATAAGCTGTGGATAATGGATGGATGGATGGATGTTTTTTATCTTATTATTATTATTATTATTAATTATTGTTGTTGTTATTTTATCATTTTATAGGAAAATAATTTTATTGAGGATTTGCACATTGAATCTCATCGTACTATACAATAACAATAAAATAATTCAATTCAATTCAATAAAAGATGACTGGATTCTAACTCAATTTAGATTTCCAAGCATTATCTTCTTGGAGTTCTTCATATCATTTTTAAGATGAAATGCAGTAAAGTATGTAAATTATATTATCCAGATAAATTTTTAACTTCATTTAAATAATGTATACTGTTGTTGATTAAATGTGTGGGCACAGTGGCGCAGAGGTAACAATGAACCGGCGCCCCTGTTCAGGGATTGTTCCTGCCTTGCTCTGTATGCTTTCGTGAACCTAGATGGATAGATGGATGGAATAATTAAACATGTATTACAAAGATATTTCGGTGTTCCTTAAAAGTTTGAAGAATTGGCATTGTAACCTTACAGATGGCTTGACATTTATTATTGTGTGGCAATTGGTTACTTGGAGAAAGAAAAGGAAGGACAGGAATTGAGACAGGAATAATCTCTGGATTGGGCGCACAGCTCATCGCTATCACTGCACCACCATGCCCCCATGTTTAATACATACTTTATTTCCTATCATCATGAAAATTATATCAAGTATACATCTTAGTATTTAAATTGTTCAGAGAGCTGTATATCTTGAATGTAATGTATTCTGTGTCCTGTCAGCGTAAGAGAAAGCCCATTTAAGAAGCACGTAGTGATTTAAACACATATAGTACATAGAAGAACACATAGAATACGAAGCATTTAACGTGCTACTTTATTTACGATGGGATTTGAGAAACTAGTACATTAAACGATTTTACTTTAATAACAAATATGTGATTAAAGTGGAAATTTTGAGATTAAAGTTGACATTTCGACATTTTTTCTTTTCTCTGTACCCTAATAAGCTTCCATATGATACTCAGGTGGTGGGCTACGACTCACCTTTTCAAGGTAACTTTGATATCTGACCACTTCTTATTTATTTTGTGCACTGCGCGACTTTCTGAACTTGAACTTTCAAGTTTCTCCACCACTCTCTGTCACTCAATTAACATCTTTTTGCTGTTTATACCACTACTTAAATCAACAAATAGTATGTTTTTCATTGCCTCCACTTGGTATTCGCTGAAATTCTTTTTTTTCCCCATGCTTTTGCCATTGTCTTCTCATAGAACGCTGAACTTAAGGAGCTATTTATATTGATTTGAATATTCAAAGATGCGTAATTTGGGGAGGAGTCGGGGTGGGGTGGCAGGCACGTGCACAAGCGTTACATGTCACACTGACCGGGATTTATAATGTGGAAGAACATGGAAGTTGCCGTATGCACAAATTTATGCTTCACCAAGCTGATTAAGAAGGCAGGGTCAGTTATGTGATGCACGTTTGACTTACCAGAGGTATTAATAGAGGAGGACAGGAAGATAAAACTGATAGCTATTATGAACCATGCTGCAAAGCCTTCTGTGGCACACTATTAATGAGTAGTTTTATTCAGTGAATGATTCAACAGAGGTGTGTCAAGACATTCTACTGGGGCTCCTTTGTACCTGTGGCAACAGGACTTTATATTGCCTCACTGTGACTGCTCCTTTATCATTAGCCAAATCTGAAGTTGTTTTTTCTTTTTGCAGTTCATATGTGTGTTTGAGGGAGGTTGGAGTTGCTTGTTATAATATTTTGAGCTTGTTCACCTTGGGAAAAATAAAGTACTATCTATCTATTTATCTATCTATAGTATAATTGTTTATTTAATGACTGTGTACTATGTGTAAAATCACAGTATTCTGAACTTTTCAATTATGTTGATACCATATAAATTTCCTTTAGATAAATTCCATAATGAATGAGCCTGCTTTATCAGCCTTCACACCCAGTACCTTTGTAGCAATTGATTACAAGTCTGAGGCTAAGCAGGATAATTTCAAGATCATTAATTGCTCATTAGATTATTAAGTGTTTATTTTCTCTAAAGAACAGCTGTCTTTCCTTTACTTCTGAAAGACTGATGGTGTCTTTTCACATAAATAAATAATGACAGAGCTCATTATAGAAACCATCAACCTTATTTTTGCATTTTACAGAGTAATTACATTGATGTGTCTGATGCAGCCTTGCGAATTGGGATAAAGTCAACGTATAATACTGTACATGGCCAGATTTCAGGTGTATGTATTGTACCTAACTCAATTCATTCATAATTACAATGTACATTTTCACAATGAGCATCTATGTACGATGTGCTATTACTCCATTTCAGCTGACTTATCAACTGAGACTCACCTATGGAGATCATCATAAACTTGATTGGCCGTAAGAAGGGCTGGCATTCTTTTATTAAAAGTGAACATTTGAATATGATTTTCTTCATCACATCTATATTATGAAGGGAGAATAATAAATGAATCTCTGTTGGCTGTTAGAAAGAACTTTAATTTTATGCATAATAACGAGAGACCCTAGAAGTAGTGTGAAATGGCTCAGAAATATTCTACTTAATGTAACATATAAAATGTATATGATAGGTACCCATATAGTTATAAAGTATTAAAGGAAATATAGGATGAGTTTTGGAATATGTAAATGGGAACAACAGATATTTCTCATTTTTAGTAATTGAGAACCATCTACGTACAAGTAAAAATAACTGACTATCCACCCATTTTCTAAGATACTTATCCACTTCAGAGTTACAGGGGAGCAGTGTTGATGCCAGCAGCAAAGGTCTGAAACAACCCTGCAGTTACAATATAGTTGAATGCAGCTCAAAATCATTCACACTCATGCAGGGCCACTTTAGAGATGACAGTCACTCCAATGTGCATGTGTTTGGGATGCGAGAGAAACACCCATGCAAATACAGAGAATATGTGCAAAGGCAGGCTTGTAGTAATTTAATAGTTTTTATTTATTTTTGTTCCTGCAGAAACATTGGTGAAACTTCAGAATTCTAAAAATGATTCTTTCTCAACCTGTCAACACTTTCCTCACTTTCACAGGGCATGTCAAGCAAATGCAAAAGTAATTTGCTGCCCTGAAGGCAGAACATGGCACTGCATCTACTCCATATTGAGTTGGGAACATAGGATATGCAGTGGTAAGAAAGTTTTAAAAAGGTCTCAGGACTCCTGAATTCAGTAAGATATTATTGAGATTATCAAATGCAATTTATTTCTTGGTGTTTGATTTCCTTAGCCAAGAAATTGTATTACTAATTTTGGAATATACTGTTTATGTTTACAACAACAATTTATTTCTTGAATACCCCAAAATCACACAAGGAATGCCTCAATAGTTTTTACCAGGACTTGTTTTGTGACAGCCCCCCAGAATAACTCTTAGTAAAAGCAATTTAGAGAGTGACCCATTATCCAAGTAGGTTAGACATGCAATGGATGTCAAAAATGGGATAATTAGAATACACAAAACAATTATCTTCACAGAACTAGATGGACAATCTATCATTGCCCCCTGGTAGTGACCGAAAGAACAAGATCGCGAATACAAGCGGCTGAAATGAGTTTCCTCTGCTCAGTCATCCGGGATGGGCTCAGAGTAGAGCCGCTGCTCCTCTGCATTGGGAGGAGTCAGATGAGGTGGCTCGGGCATCTAATCAGGATGCCTCTTGGACGCCTCCCTGGTGAGGTGTTCCGGGCATGTCTAACCAGGAGGAGGCCCCGGGGAAGACTCAGAACACACTGTAGGGACTATGTCTCTCAGCTGGCCAGGGAATGCCTTGGGATTCTGCTGGAAGAGCTAGAAGAAGTGGCCGGAGAGAGGGAAGTCTGGGTATCTCTGCTCAAGCTGCTGCCCCCACATCCTGACCTCGGATAAGTGGAAGTGGATGGATGGATGGATGGATGGATATTTTGTTCTTGTTTAAATAATTTAATGGCCAGAGGACTGATCTCTACTTCATTACATTTTCTGGGGGAGGACCACCATGACCCAATCACTTTTCAATAAAGGTCTCATGTGGCTTTGGTCACAAATTATCTGAAGTATAGTGTCAAGATTCTGAAGAACAACCTAGACAGTTAGAAGTAGGTGTAGTAGTATTGTCATGTGTAAAGAGTACTCCCAGCCAAGGTTCTAATAGTTTTTATTTCTCTATATTATTTCTTAATTGGAAATTTAATTTAGTTTTCATTTTACTTCATTATGTATTTTTTGTTTTCATTTTGTTTTATTTCACATAGGCATTTCTATATATATATATATATATTGTCACGCACACGCGATTAGGGAGCCGCGGAACGACCTAAACTGTTGCGCGAAAACATATACCAGACGGGAATGGCGGAGTACTAACCTTTCTCTATTTATCTCCAACAGAAAGAAAGACACAACACCGCCATGAACGGCTGAACATGGATTTTCAACATGCCACTTCCGCCTTCCCTCTGTCGCATCCCAATGACGTCAGCAGTCCCATCATCCATCTCGGTTCCTTCCCAGCAGCGCTTCATCCATTTCCGGTCTCTCCCTCATAAATGTTCCCCCCGTCCGCCATGATGGCGAACGGTGTTATGACAGTTGTATGGAATATTCACTTGATTGCACTTTTCCCACATTATACGGGGCCGGAAAACCCCAAACCTTTTTCTGACTATTTGTGTCTTTTTTACACTGGCGTAGTCGGCAGGAGTATCTGGCCGTCCGTTGGCAGAAACCTGCATTTAAATATAAATTTTGTGGTGGCAGAAAACCCTGAAAAGGTCCCTCTTGAAACTGCGGAGGTGGAAACCCCACCCGTGACAGAAAGAGCTGCAACAGCAAGCCTTCGGACCGTGATGGGAAAGAGATCCAAAAAGAAGAATGGGCGAGCCCAATACATACAGAAACTCGCAGAAATGTGGCCACCGGAGGACGCCGCGACGCTGTGGTCTCACCTGACGGGTCCTGTGGAAGCCAGGGAAGAAATTGAAGCCATGAGAGAGCACTGGTTAAAGCAACAGCAAAGCAGTGAAGAAAGGACTGTGCTGGAGCCTGAAGCAATCTCTCATAAGTCGGAGGTATGTGTCGCGATAAAGCCCGAAGCGCAAAGAACAGTGTTTTCTTGTTTTGCAGTAACTGAGCGGTTCGGGACGTCGTATAAGGAAGACGCATACCTCATACCTTGGCAAGATGGCCGCGAGGAGTCTGTGGATGTACACCTGGGAAGCCTATTCGCAGAGAACGATCACGTGAGCCGTCCTGGTGCAGGCTGGGACAGACGTAAGGAAAACACGACGTCACCTGACCAGGAAGGGACCTGTCTATTCGCCTCCCCACGTCGCGTGATCACGCGCAATGAACGCCGGGAAGCTGACAGTCAGTTTGGGTCCCTAGGCAAGATCATTCGTTCCCTGACGGATCCGAACTTCCTGAAAGGGAAGGGGGCGGCGAGCGAAGCAGCGCCAACTTCAAGCGAAGGTAAAAAGGAGCGGGAAGTGACTGTAGTGTCTGCCGGCAAAATTACAAAGGCAGACCGCAGCCAGCCGCAGGAGGCTACCCGTTCCTCTAAAGACTCCAAATCCCAGGAGGCCTTGCGAAGCCCAGCAGAGCACGTGCCAGGAGTGGACGTGCTCATTGGTTCCCGGTCGGCAGGTGACCAAAATAAGGAAGTAGCCTTACTGCCGGCCGAGACAAATAACTTTATAAACTTAGGGGAGCTCAATGAGTATCTCGAGCCCCTAAATATTGTCTTCCAGGGACTAAATGACCTGAGGAAACGTCTGGAGCTGAGCTGGGGGGAAGGTGGGCTAAGTGTCTGGGAGTGGAGGATTGTATTTAAGAGATAGTTTATTGTGTATATGAGTGTGGTGAGGAGAGTGCTTGGTGCACTACTGTATAATAAAAATAATTATTATTATACTTTCACCTGGTCTCAAGAGTGGTACCTGAGGGTGTTAGAGGTGGCTCCACGCCTCTACTGCTACAATATATATATATATATATATATATATATATATATATATATATATATATATATACTGTATATCTCTATTATAAATAAAAAAAATCTTTGGAGAAGAGACTTTTTATCCTGCGACAAGAAGTGATCTTTTGAAGAGAGACACTTTAACATCCCACAAGACGAGACTTTGTGCCAAGAGATTTAACCACACCCGGGGCCAGAAATACAGTAAAAGACAAAGAGTAGATGACAAAGTAGAACGTCGTAAAGAATTCAAAAATGCTGGCATGATACACATGCAGAGCAGGTTAGAGATAATGGAAGTACAAAAATTTGAAAGTCTTAAAAAAATTATAGTAAAGATTGCATTTGCGCCAACAAACAGAAATTATTACTTGGTGAAATAACAGAACAGCGAAATGAGATTGAATATATTGTTCGGGTTTAAACTTTAAGTCAGACACTTGTAGATCGTCTGATTCATGTCACCATCAGGGAAAAGTAGTGTTTCTTGCCAATGAAGAGGCGTATCTGCAAGAATTAAAAGTTTTGTTGTTTGCGATCGGCAGAGATGTGAAGTTGCTGGTGCGTAGCACAGGCAGCCCTAGCCCCCTTCATTTTGATTCTTCCAAGATGTATTTTAAAACTCCACTGAGTAACCACAAAAGCAGACCATGAATTGTGCGCTACAAAGATGAATGTCTGACAGCAAACAGATATTACATAGTTTATCAAAAAATTAGAGGTTTTTAGTTTTTCAGTGATGGCATGCTGGACAGAATGTGGGTTGAAATGCAACAGGCAAAAAATGGATTGTAACTATATGAGAATTGTGAAAGAATAAAGCTTTATTCTCTTTATTAACTGGTCAGTCAATCAATCAATTTGCATTTAAAGAACAGAATAACAGTAAAATTATTGCCAGAATAACCCTGATATTTCTATTTAAAGCCAAGATTTTATTGCATATGTAAATCAGGCACCCTGGCCCTAACCAATCATTGTAATTGCTGATGATATAATATGTATGACTGACAGTTACATCTGAATAGTTTTGACTGACAGCTTCTATTTTGTAACCAAAATAAAGTTAGAATAAGATGAATTAAATAACAAAACAAGGCAACAGAGTCCTGCAGTCCATTCCTTTTTTAAATGTTATAACCCATTTTTCTCAACATCTCCCACCCAAACTCACCAAAAATGAATAAGTGTTCCAAGTTTATGATATATCAGATTGATATTACAACAGCTCTCGTTGTTTGTTGTTGTTTGTCCCAAACCAGGCAAGATTATGTCCATCAGATGTCAGCCAATTTTCTGAGAATGTTATTGCAGGCACTGACTTTCCCAATCGTCTTTTCCACATGGGCCCTATAAGTCATGGTCCAGTTATGGCCAACTCCAAGATACACTTGGTTTGCGTGGTGTTCTGTTGTGGTACCTTCCCAGATGATGCATAGCTTCCTGTTTACCTCCCAGTGTTGCAGATGGAAGGCAGTAGCCTGTGTCTTGGTTGGGTTTGCTCTCAGATAGATCTTACTGTAATAGATTGAGAGGTTCAGTAGGGCTAATGTAAGGACTGTCTCGTTAGCAGTGAAATCTTCCTCCTGTGCTGTGACGCATAGGTCATCAGTATATAAGAAGCTCCTGCATCCAGGGTGGATGAGTTGATCATTCGTGTAGATATTGAAAAGGGTCAGTATCTCAATATATAACCATATACAGTATGATTAATACCATCAGAGATTACATATACAGTACCATGAGCACTATGAGACTTTAAATAGCTGCCCTTTTCATGTAAATCTGAGCTAAAGGAGGTGTTTAAATGCATTATTTGTTTTATGTAGCTTACTTTAGCGCGTAACTTTTGTGTATGTATTAATGACTCATGTAAACTTTATCTGCCTGGCCCATGCCAACCTGGCTTGAACATTTTTAATTACTATTTCTTGTTATTCTTCATGGACGGCCCTGATGAATTCTCAGTGTGACTGCTACTTACTAGCTGCTGGCAAATATTATTCTGTACCTTCAGCGGTTTAGCCTGCCAAGTCAGATTGCAGCAGTTGTAGAACAAGAAGGGGATGTGAGGAGGGCACCACAGTGGCTGTCTCACAGATCCGGCTGGTCTTCCTTTCTTTCTTTCTTTCTTTGTATACAAACCTTTGCAATGAAATAGAAAACTTCCTTTATGTGCCCTGTCTGCATGCAACTGGGTTAACAAAAAGCTTGCATATAAATAGAGCAGACATGCTGTCTCCCTGCCAGTTCTGCCACTGGTGGATATCTCTGAACATTGGCAGAGCTCATAAGCTTCTAATTAGCAAACAGAAACCAGTTCATCTCTTTTAAAACCGTGTCTCCTGACTCATCTCTTCTAGTTTTAACTGCAGTACTCCAAATGTCATTGCTTTTAAAATGCATGTTTAGAACAATTTTTGATATATTTAACAATACATTTCTTAAGTGCTTCTTTTAATTTGTTTTTAATCAGTGATTTGATTACTGGAGTAGAAGAGAATTGTAATGGCTGATACTGCAGCCTCAGATCTGCCAGGACTTGGGTTTGATTACTTGCCTGGTCACTGTCTTTGTGGAGTTTGCTCCTCCTGCTCTTTAATATTTGGATATTAGCATAAAGTCTGATAAACAGGTGGTAAAGCATGGGCAAAGGCCAGATTCTTCAATTATCACTAGACTTTTACCTGCTCTGACTACTGTGTTTGTTAGAGAGACAAAAGGCAGAACTGATGGAGTTTAATTAGATATGCTCTTTACTCAAAAAACGACATGGAAGCCAAGCATTTGTGACTGCTAGCTGGAAAGCATGTTATTGGGTCTTCTAAATAAATTAATTAATTAATAAAGCATGGCTTAAGAAAAACAAAAGTGAATACAGAGTATGAGTGGTGATATCTAGGAGCATACTTAAGGAAAGGAAGTATTACAAAAATGATTGACATTAACATTCCAGATATTTGAACTGTAGCTCCATCTAGCAAAACAAAACAGAATTCTTATTGACACTATAAAGCAAAGGCAGGGCTGATGTTGCTGAAGAGAACAGTTTAATGTGGAACAGATTAATCATGGTCTGGACGTGTTGTTCTACCTAATGTCTTGGGTATATTTTGGAGTAACCCTCACACTCTTTCATTCTAAATTAACCTGCCAATAGATTTAGTTTTTGACCCAGTGCTCTTTCCAGAAAAAAAGAGCACTTTGTTGAAAATAACAATACTAAAAAACACAAATAAAATAAATCTAAAGTATACAAGTTGGGTAACAATTTTAAGATTCTCTATCAAAAACTGAACAGTTCCTGAAGCCAATATGCATTTTCTTCAAATTGTTAAAATACATTTTACACAGAAAAAAAACGCCCACTGAAATAAATAGACAGCTATAAGTACATTTATACAAAAATCCATAAAACCAAAAGGACAAAAGTTCACATCCCTGGTTTGTCCTTGACTTTGACGTTATGTGAATGGTTTAACCTCCTTGTTCATCTTTCAATGAAGTAACTTAAAATAAGGTTAGACAGTTTGCTTTGGGCCATTTTCTTGCATGGAAACCTTTGCTCAAATGTGAAATTTATTATAATTCTACAATTCATCCGTCACATTCAGTTTAAACTGAACAAACTTTAATAACACCAAACCTAAGTCATACTATTGATACGTATATATGTTTTGTGACACTCTCACACACACACTCACATATATATATATATATATGTAAAAGTCTTGGTAATAGTTAATAATTGTAAAGTCTTTAAATTGATAAAAGCTTTAAAATTGTTGACTTAGTAAACCTTTCTCTTTTTCAGTACTATTAATATTATTGGTATTTTTTTATTTTCTTAATATTTTGTCATTCAGTTACTGCTTTATCAATTACAACATCCTAAAGTACTATAAGTTAATTTGTGTTTTCTATTTCTATGTATTTTATTTAAAATGTTATCTATCTTGGCTCCAGGAAGTGGCAATGTCTCGCATGTTGGCTAAACATGTAAATAAGAATTTTACTTTACTCGTTACACATGACAATAGTACTATTACTGCTACTCCTCCTCTTCTTCCTCTAAGGACAGGATCCAGGCCTACTGTATGTAAAGTTACTACCCCTTGATCTCCCTAGTAACATGCAGAAGCAGTACTTAAAAAATACTTCACCAAACATGATACTTGTGATTTGAAGTGATGGCAGAGAAAGAAATGTACAATTATGTTTCATGGAGAACAGAGATAACAAACCTTTATATAGAATGGTATCTATGAAGACCAACACTGGGCCACATGAAAACATGACATTAAAAATTGTTCCTGCCCTTCACAAATTACATGGGGTAGTTAACATATAAAAAACAGTTTTGGGTAAAGGTTGGATATGAGTAAATACACCAAAAGTGTCCTAATGTGCTAGTCCTTACTTATAAGACTTATAAGTCTTACAGTAGAATATAAAAAGCAAGCATCTTAATCAAAAAAAAAGTAATGCTTTAACAAAATTTCAAAACTATTTCAAACGCTACAAAATATTAGAAATAATTTATTTCAAAAAAATCCTAAATATTACAATTTATTTTCTTTCATTGATATGTTGCTTATCATAATTCTTACTATGACATGAGGCCACTAGTGTTGAAACTTGTCTTTTCCCAGCAAATATGTGTCTTTTCCCAGAAATTTTGCTCTGCTTTCTGGAGACCTTGTTCGATTGATATTTTCCTGGAAATTTATTTAGATGAACATTTTTTCCCCCAAGTGCCCCATGATGCTTTACAAGGCTGCATGATATCACAGTGCTGTAGCAGCCATGTGCACAACTTTCACACATGCCTAATGTAAGAGTTTTGCCATTGTGACCATTGGTGAGTCACAAGCACACAAGGTAAAAAATAATTTGCCGTTTTACAACAACAACAACAGCAACATTTATTTATATAGCACATTTTCATACAAAAAAGTAGCTCAAAGTGCTTTACATAGTGAAGAAAAGAAAAATAAAGGAAAAAATAAGAAATTAAAATAAGACAACATTAGTTAACATAGAATAAGAGTAAGGTCCAATGGCCAGGGGAGGACAGAAAAAACAAAAAAAATCTCCAGACGGCTGGAGAAAAAAATAAAATCTGCAGGGGTTCCAGGCCACGAGACCGCCCAGTCCCTTCTGGGCATTCTACCTAACAAAAATGAAATAGTCCTCTTTGTATCTAAGGTTCTCACGGAAGGACTTGATGGTCATGCAGACTTCTGGATTTTAATCCATCACTGTTGGAACATCACGGTGCTTTGAGTAGATGTTGGTGGCGCACCACCACCAAAAGGAAACTGGAAAAAGAAACAGAAGAGAGAAGGGGTTAGTACGGATTTTAGAGCCACTATGAATTATGTTATGTTAATTACTAGTTATTATAATGAATTGGATATACAGAGTATCAGGATTAAATTAAAGCGAAGTTATGAGAAGGCTATGTTAAAATAATGTGTTTTCAGCAGTTTTTTGAAGTGCTCCACTGTATTAGCCTGGCGAAATCCTTTTGGCAGGCTATTCCAGATTTTAGGTGCATAACAGCAGAAGGCTGCCTCACCACTTCTTTTAAGTTTTGCTCTTGGAATTCTAAGGAGACACTCGTTTGAGGATCTGAGGTTACGATTTGGAATATAAGATGTCAGACATTCCGATATATAAGATGGGGTGAGATTATTTAAGGCTTTATAAACCATAAGCAGAATTTTAAAGTCAATCCTGAATGACACAGGTAACCAGTGTAGTGACATCAGAACTGGAGAAATGTGCTTGGATTTTCTTTTCCTGGTTAGGAGTCTAGCAGCTGCATTCTGCACTAGTTGCAAATGATTTATGTCTTTTTTGGGTATTCCTGAGAGGATTGCGTTACAGTAATCTAGTCGACTGAAAACAAACGCGTGAACTAATTTCTCAGCATCTTTCAGTGATATAAGAGGTCTAACTTTTGCTATGTTTCTTAAGTGAAAAAATGCTGCCCTAGTGATCTGATTAATATGCGATTTAAAATTCAGATTACAGTCAACAGTTACCCCTAAATTTTTTACCTCCGTCTTGACTTTTAATCCTAATGTATCCAGTTTATTTCTAATACCCTCATTGTATCCATTATTGACAATCACTAAAATTTTAGTTTTCTCTTTATTTAGCTTGAGAAAGTTACTATTCATCCATTCAGAAATACAAGTAAGACATTGTGTTAGTGAATCAAGAGAATCGGGGTCATCAGGTGCTATTGATAAATACAGCTGTGTGTCATCAGCATAGCTGTGGTAGCTCACGTTGTGCCCTGAGATAATCTGACCTAACGGAAGCATGTAGATTAAGAAGAGCAGCGGACCCAGGATAGAGCCTTGTGGAACACCATATACGATATCTTTGTCTTTGAGTTGTAATTACCACAACTAACAAAGAATTTTCTCCCTACCAGGTAGGTTTCAAACCAATTTAAGACACTGCCAGAGAGGCCCACCCATTGACTAAGGCGATTTCTAAGAATATTATGATCAATAGTGTCAAATGCGGCACTCAGATCTAAGAGGATGAGAACAGATAAATGGCCTCTGTTTGCATTTATGTTTTGGCTACTAAAATGTGCTGAAACCGTCCATCAATAGATTGTGACAGTGTTGTGCAATGTTTTCCCTCGTCTCTAACTGTACGTATTTCTTGAACTTGTGGTTGTTTCAAACCCCAACGCTCTTTGGCTGCTGTATGTGGGTTTTCAGTGATCTTGAAAAGGTAAAAATGGGTCCCAAAGCCTCAAAGGTTGAGAAACACTGCTAGATTTTAATCCTGCATGTGTTAAAAAAAAAATCTTGCAATATATAAACCCTGATATAATACTGATCCTTGTGTGTTGTCAGCACAGCATCACATGGTTAATTATGAATGCAAATTAGCCATGTGCCCAGCACTAATCTCAAAGCACGACTGAAAGTAGCCCCTTCCCTTTCCCTCCTCTCATCAGAAAACATGTAAAATGCTGTGAAACAAATAAAACAAAAGATTGACTATGATTTACAAGGTGTTTCTTTCTTCTGTATGGATAAATAAAAAAAGATGTATCTGTGACTTCAAATAATAGAACAAAGGAAAGAGACACTTTGTTGCAATGTGTGCCACAAGATTGGAACTCTATGAGCGCAATGATCTATATTTTATTTACTTATTGCTAGCTTGTGGCTGTTTGTTGCATTTTGCTTGTGATATTCATTCTGTCTGCGACTTTTGTTGTTTGAGTTGCCTCGTAGCTCAGCTCAAGTATTTGGCCTCAATAATTGGTCCAGCATACAATAGTCGACTTTTTCCCTAGGCCTCAAGGACACTTAAAATATCATTGCACCATTACAATCCACTCGAAACTAGTCCAATTCCTCCTTCCCTATTGACTTCAATGCCTTTCGTGGAGTTTGCCAAAGTATGAACATTTACAAGATTTTGCCGAACTCGAGGCAAAGCAAATTCAGTGGGGTTCGCTCATCACTAGTAAGTCACAAATTGACTATAATATTGAAAAGTCAAGTATTGTTAATGCTAAGGTTTAAAAAGATTCATTTTACATATTCAATGAGAAATTTACTAACCCCTTGTTTATGAAGCTGCACATTTTATTTTGGAGATGACCAATGCTTACTTCGCACCATTTGAGTTGAGTAGTTTCTACTTAACCTTTATAAACATATATTTTCTAAAATAATGAATCACTTCCAGTGGCATTTCTGCATAAAGTGCCAGTGGGCCATAGCTCCACCAGATCTTATACAAAATAAGTAAAGCTTCCTTTGATAATTAAATTTATATATTAAAATGTCTCTAACAGCCCACAACTTTATCTATTTAAGCAAGTTTTTGCAATTTTCTTATATAATTTTTTATCTGGAAAAACATTGCTTTTTGTAGCATGTCAAGTTGTCTTGCTGCCATGTACTGAAAGCCTATTTTCACATGAAGGGGATGGCCGTGTTCACCCAGAAAGTTTATAGGTTTTCTCTTTGTGGTGTGTGTCTGTACACATGTAACTTAAACATTTCAGCAATGGGACTTAAAGACTACGCTTTAAGAAGGCGCTAAATTTGAAAAAGGCGCCAAGTTGTAAAAGAAGACAGCAATATGATGCCCTTCTTTCAAATAAGTGCAGAATTCTGATGCAGAAATAAAAGGTACTTAGGAAAGTGTTTCACTTGTTTGCTGCCCCCTAGTGTCTAGCAACAGATGGTCATGCAGTTATATTCTGGCAGAGGATGGAATTGCCAGTGTTTTTTGAATAAGTGACCAGAGGAAAAGTATGGAGACAAAATACTAGGCAAATGTCATAGGCAGGTAGAGAAAGCACTCAGTCATCAAAGAAATGAAGCCCTAATTCAGTATTAAAAAATGTTGCACAAAGTTTGTCTGCCAGGAAATCAGTAACTAAATAATCTCTCACCAGTTCTTTATGTTTCTTCTGTACACCATCACATCAGTGCTGTGCACTTTCAGTAATTTTCATTAGCAACATGAAACAAAATGGTGTTGAAAAAGGTGCAAAAATATTTTAACTATATTAATTATGTGTTTAATGTACAGTAAGTGGCTAAAAGGTATGACAGTGACACAGATGTTGCATTTTGCAAACTTTGCTACTTCAGCATTTTCTGATTATTTTTTGACATGTTTCTATTGTATACTGAAGAAAAATTGTAAACATTTCATAAGTTTCAAAGGCTTTTATTGGTAAATACATCAAATTTATGTAAAGAGTCAATATTTACAGTGTTGACCTTTCTTCTTTATAACTTCAGCAATTCGCTCTGGCATTCTGGATATCAGCTTCAGGGCCAAATCCTGACTGATGGAAATCCATTCTTGCCTTTTTAGTGCTTGGAGTTGATCACAATTTGTGGGCTTCTGCTTGACCATATGATTTTTGAGATTTGACCACAGGTTTTAAATGGGATTAAGATCTGGGGAGTTTCCTGGCCACGGGTCCAAACTTTCAATGTTATGATCCCTGAGCCACTTCATCACATCACAAACACATGAAATGCATGTGTTCCAAATAACAATATACTGTCTTATTTACCCTATACAACTCCAGACAGCTCACATGCAGATAAGGAGCTTTGAGCTGGGAGAACTTTTTGCCCAAGTTGAGCTCTGTCAAGGTGGGGATGGGACAGCAGGCTGCTTGCTGCTTGTGCTGATCAATGCATTTACAAAACAAAAGACGCTGAGGGAGTGGTGTGAAAGAATTTAAGGTGGGCCGGGATTACGGGTTTGTTCGTAGGCTTCAGGGATTCTAGTGTTAATGCCATCTGCAGGTCCCCCTCAAGCCACCAAAAACATTTCTGACCCATCGAGGTATGGACTCCACAAGATCTCTGAAGGTGATTTTTTAAGTCCTGTAATTTGCAAGGTACGGCCTCCTTAGATCGGACTTGTTTTTCCAGCACATCCCAAAAGTGCTCGATCACAATGGAGATATGGAGAATTTGCAGGCCAAGTAAACCCTTTGAATTCTTTGTCATGATCCTCAAACCATTCCTCAACAATTTCTGCAGTATGACAGGCCACTTTATCCTGCTGAAAGAGGCTCAGGGAGTACCGTTGCCATGAAGGTGTTCTTGTGGTCTTGGTGGTGAACAAGGGTCAGCATGGGCATGACTGGTCTATGCAGCCCCATTCACAGCAAGTTGTGAAGCACTGTGTGTTCTGACACCTTTTTCTCATGGCCAGCATTAAGTATTTCAGAAATTTGTGCTACATTAGCTCTTCTGTAGGATCGGACCAGAAGCCTTTGCTTCCCACGTGCATCACTGAGTCTTGAGTCTTGACTGCCCATTTTTCCTGCCTCCAACACATCACCTTCAAGAACTGACTATTCACTTGCTGCCTAATATATATCCCTCCCCTCAAAAAAAGCTATTGTAGTGCGATAATCCATGTTATTCACTTCATTAGTTAATGGTTTCAATAATGTGGCTGATCGGTGAATATCAACATGATAATTTTACAATACTTATATGTACTGCTAGAGCACACCAACAGCACATCAAAGATGCACTCAACAACTGAAAAAAAAATTGAATGAGCTCAGTAGATGCTGAATTGTTGGTCATTGTGGGACCAGATAACAAGCCCAACATATTGCAGTTCATGTTGGTCCTATGTGCCAGTGGTGGCCATAATGGTGATAACTAAGAGACCTATGTGAGCAGCACCACAGGAGGGCAAGTGAAGTGTGCAATGGCTCTTGTATACTGATTTGATTCAGAAGAAATAATATTCACAGCGATGGACATCATTTATACTGTTTAATTTGATGTTTGCTATTGACAACTTAGGATTGTTACTTAGACTGAACAGACAGGCCTACTTGGGGCTGATGGTCAGTATACTTATACAAAAAGAAGATGCAGACATCAGTGAAATGTAAACAATATTTTCTCGATTGGCACACCACCAGTGTGTGACTCAGTAATTTGTCATAGATAGCTGCCTATGTGGCTCAACAGTGGTAGAATGGCAGAATGGCCACTCAACAATACCTGAAACATGTCCTGTTCCTACATAATGATTGTTCATAACAACCCTGCCTAGTGGTATATTCCAAAAGACAGCACATGACAATACAAACCTAAGACGCAAGTCTTTAGAGGTATGGGATGAAAGTCAACACAGATACAGAGACAACATGCCAAATCCATATGGACAATGTGTGGGCATGGGATTCGAACCCAAGATGCATCATGCATGTTGCAGCATTACACATTGTGCCCTCTGTGCCACCCACAAAAATATTTTGTGAAATTTGTGTAGCATAAAGGAACAAATGGCAGTGCTGCTGCCACACAGATCCAGGGTGCTAGGTTCATATTCCATGCCTCAGAGGTGTCTGTGTGGTGTTGGCATGTTCTTTCTGTGCCTGCTTTAGTTACATTGATTAGTGGTTCCATGCTGGCCCTGTCTAAGTTTGAGTGGACCCTGCAAAAGGCTGGCACATTGTCTGACTTATATTTAGCAGGTTTTATTATGTTATGATAAACCCAGAAATGTTGCTTCTTTATCATATCTAAAGAATTCAGTGTGAGGAATTACTCAAAAACATTGTAATGTTCAAGTAAGGCATTTTTGCTGTAACAAAGCTAATGCCACTATTCATTCATCCTGCAACAAGAAACTGAAAATGAGGGCTTCAACGTACACATTTTAAATCAGAGAAAACTATTTTTTTTAGTTCTAAAAAGGCTACAAAAATAGTTGCCCTTGGAAAACTACTGTTATTGAAAGCTCTACTGGGTCTCTGCTGTGGACAGTACCATAAATTGATTTAACTGTTGGTCACTTAGATAGACTCCCATAAGAAAGACAATTTATTTAGTTATAAATTTCCACAGGTTTATTTCCCAGTGCACAACTTTTCTTTGTGTTTACTTTTTTTGACTGTTTTTTCTTATCATTAAAGTACACACTGTCGGTCAATGCACTAAATATCTGTAGGGCATTTTTTTATCTATCATATTTTAATTGACTTAATCATATTGATTTAATAATGTAGTATTCAAGTCAAGTGAAGACAAGTTGGGGAGCATGCACTGGTACAGTGCGTTGCCGCACCCACTACACAACAAACAACTCAATCTCCCAGTTTGCAACCCCCCAGGCAGACACGCAGTCCAGTCCTATCCTCCGGAAATGACCCTCTATCTGCCGCAGCCATGTGTTACGTGGGCGACCCCTTGGTCTGGTCCAGCCACTCGGGTCCCCAACAGTGAGGATCTTAAGAGCCGGATCACCCTCAGGGAAACACGTCACATGGCCGTAGTGCCGTACCTGATGCTCCCTCACAATGCAGGTAATGTGCCTCATTTGGGACTCCATGAGCAACCATTCATTCAACACAAAGTCAAACCAATGGTACCCAAGGATTTTCTGGAGAGACACAGTACCAAAGGAGTCCAGTCTTCGTCTCAGGTCACTGGATAGCGTCCATGTCTCACAACCATATAGCAAGACAGGAAGCACCAGAACTCTAAAGGCTTGGACCTTCGTCCTTTTGCATAGATATCAGGAACGCCACACACCCCTGTCCAACGACTTCATGACCCCCCATGCTCTCCCAATCCGTCTACTGACTTCATAGGAAGAGTCTCTGGAATGTAGTATTGTTAATTACTAATTATAATAATCATAGCTTTGTTGGAGTTAATTGTGTAATTTTTTGTACTTACACTATGTTAATCTTGTGTCAAGAATGAATAACAAAAAATGCAGGTTTTGGAAGTTTGACTTTCAGTACACCATATAACACAAAGGCCTGTAGAGTATAATCAGATAAATGACTGTAATCTGAATTCAAGGCAGACTGTAACAAAATGTAAAAGCTGATTTATGACAAACACTGGGTTCTGGCTTTTAGCCTACACATGTAATTATTTGAGAGTTACTCTGAACTTCCAAAAAATTACTATTTTTTTTCAATTTCATTATATGCTGGCAGTTTCTCATGCTTGGCACTGCATCACTGAAAAGTATTCTCACTTAATAGGAAATTCCAAAATAGTTATGAACAAGTTGTAGATTAGCACTGCTCAAACCTCAGCCCACAAGCACCAGTTGCTAGCAAGCCTCAAAAAACAAGAAATATTGTATTTATCAATGGCATCAATATAGGCCACATTCCCTTCAGTATTCTTAACACACCATAGTGGTCAATACCCATGAGTACTCATAAAGGGGTTTGCCAGTCATTTGTTAGAAATTCAGAAAATGGAGCCTGATACATTCCACATACAGTTCTGTATGAATGACTAGCACTGTCCCTGTTGTACCCCACCCCATCATTCCATTCTAGAAAGTATTGAGCCAATTTCCACAATGGATGCTGGGACAGGTGTCTCACGGTATCACTGTCATATGTTTGACTTTCCTTTGCCATTCTAATGTATTTAAAATTATCATTTTGAAGAGCTTTGTTAGCACTTTTGTTAGCTGCCTCCACCAAAACACTGTTTCATATAATCCAAGTATAATTTACAATGTAGCAGAGATTGGCTCACTGTTTTATCCTCACTGACTGTTGATGCCAGAAAACGGCAACTTCATTTACACAACCACTTAAAAAAATGTGTTTTTGCAAGCCATAATCAGTTTAGTCTTCTATCTTATTCCTCAGCTGCAGGTGTGAAGCAGAATTAAGCTGTGTCCCATGGGTATACAAAGCAATTAATATAAAAGTTCACAAGAACTAGCTATATCACAACAGTAATGATCACAAAAGTGGAAGAACTTTTCCCATAGGACCGTTAGTTTAGAAATGCTTTTCAGTGTTCTAATAAAATTGACAATTCCGAAAGACACTGTAACTTGCCACACCAGAGATGTGCTACTGAACACAGAGGAGCAGCTAAGGTGGAAAACCTTCATGAGTAGAACATGGAAACTGAAAATTAGGTACTTTTCAATTAAACTAATACTCAGCTATCCAGTTGCTTGAAAGTTTTACTGAACGAAACACACACAGCATTTGTCAATTTTGGCAAATACACTTTTATCAAATTTCAATCATTTATTTTGATATGATCTGGAATACATGAACAGACAGACTGTGAGACAGAACCAGTGTAATAGAGAACACCTCTCCTTTTGATCCTCCTATTTTGACCCACTAAACAGCCCTGCTTTAGTATACACCGCCTGACAATATGTACTGAGATTAATTCTGTTGTGGTTATCAGTTCTTTCAAGATTAGATTAGATTTGAGAAGCTTTATTAATCCCATGGGGATATTCAGATGCATACAGCAGCAGAAACATAAAAAACAAGGATACAGACTCACAGGACATATAATACAGATAATCAATCAATCAATTGATCAATAAATAAATTTTAAAAAATTAACTTAACAACTACATCGGGTGGAAGCATTGACTTGCCTGATAGCTGTGAGCAGAGAAGAAGAAGCTATTTTGGAACACCATGGTTGAATGAGCCTGTGGCTAAAAGTGCTCCAAGAGAGCTCCTGCTGGAGAGGACAGTGGAGATTTTTCATGATTGCGTCCAATTTTGCCACCATCCTCATTTCCACAACAGCTTCCAGTGTGTCTAGGGCATTGTGATGGAGCAGGCTTTTCTGATAAGTTTGTTCAGACCTTGAGCTTCTTTTGAGCTCAGGTTGTTCCCCAGGAGACAGCAGCGTAGAACACCACAGTGGCTAATATAGACTGGTAGAACATTTCCAGCAGGTTGCTGCAAACATCAAAAGACATGAGTCTGCTTAGCAAGTACAGTCTGCTCTGGCCCTTCTTGTACAGCACCACTGTAATGTCAGACCAGTCCAGTTTATTGTTATGTGAACCCCCAGGTACTTGTACCTTTGCACCATTTACACGCCCTCCCCCTGCCTGATTGGTGACTGGCCTCAGAGGTTCCTTGGCATACTGGAAGACCATCACCAGCTGACGTTGAGTTGCAGGTTGTTGTCCCTGCACCACAAGATGAAGTCCCCCACAAGTTTCCTGTACTCTGACTCATGTCCATTATTAATGCAGTCTACAATGTACGAGTCATGGCCAAGCACTGGTATTGTGCTGTAAGTCTGTTGCATAGATGGTAATCAGAAAGGTAGACAGGACAGTTCCCTGAGGTCAATCCTTTTATTTTCTTGATAACTGATTTTAAAGAATTTCAAAGCAAAACTTTCTTGAAAATTATAAAACCAAATGTGTTTGAAAGAACAGAACTGAATATTTTTGGATTCATTAACATTTATTTTCACTACTAAATGAATTCATGAAATTAACAGAGGTCATAACTGATATACTCTATACGTATAATTTTAAAAGTAACTGCTTCTCTTGTTTCTCTATTATGTTTATGTGTCATGAAGTTAAATTGGTGATTCCGTGGCCTATAGTACCTATTGTGAAATTACACCTGAAACTCTGAATATTGACCTTTAATTTTACATAAATCTTGTGCTGATAAAACTAAATTACAGAGGAGAAACTGTATTGACTATATTTCATTAAATTCCTAATATCCAGGGAACAGGGCTCAAGATAAACATTTCAACTGCATTTCTTTATATTCATTCAAACCAAAAATTGTCAACTCACAATTATTGCTGCACTAGCGGATTTATGAAATTGACAGCTTTGTAGCCGGAGAACACTGAGTCTGCCAAAGGATACTTGAGTCGCATTACCATGTATTGGCAGATCCGTCTGTCTGACATAGCAAATGTATCCAGGCAGGGGAATGCTGTCAAGCTGAGCATCCATCCATTTTCTAACTCACTTAATACTATTTAGGTTAGGAGGAGGGAAGAGGAGCTTATACCAGAAATGAGGTGAAGTCAGCCATTCCATTCTAGGTTACTCTCCTAGAAATGTCAGGAAAACTGGAATACCCAGGAAAAAAAATTTGCAAACACAGACTGTCTAGGACAGCATTAAAACTCAGTCTTCTTGCTGGAACTGAAACATCATGCCACCAATAAGGGATAACGTTGAATGTGAGCATCCCTGACCCTGAGCATGTAACCTTCATAGTGGAAACAAGGGAAACATGCTGTGAAAGGTGCTTGTAGGCCAGCATTTGCAGAATACAAAAAAATTTAAATCCTAATTTAGAAGAAATGAGTAATAAAGAGAACTTTTTTTCTCAAAATTATTGCATATATTTTAAGTACAGTATACACATACCTTACATATTTTCAGATATGTACTGTATGTATTCTCATCCTACAGTATAGAATTCAGTCAACTATTTGCTGAGCTTATCCTAACAGCATGGATAGTAACACTGGACACAGTCCATCTCTAGACACCTCTACAGTCATACTGTTATCATAAGGGGTTTTTTAACACGCTGAGTCAATTTTTTGCGCATATGTTTTAAACTGTGTGGTAAAAAATTAGGCAGCAGACAGAAAAATGTTTGGGGATGGCTATCCAATATATTGAAAAATCAGCAAAATAAAAAAAACACACATCTTTACAGTTGCAGAGTTCACAACTGAATAGCCTAATAGGTTGAGTCTTGGCTATAAATATGGTAGATAAGAGGACGAAGGAATTGATGTGGCAGGAAGATGGATTCTGGGTACTGGAAATGATGTCATCTGGGTTGCCGGAAGTGACGTCAACAGTGGGTGGACCGGTGGTGATGTCATTGAGAAGCAGGGTCTTCGTCTGAACTACAGATGGAAGAAGAGGAGAGGCGATCAGGTGAGAGCACTACCCCCTGGTCTGGCTGACAAATAACACTATTTGAGCCTGTGAACTGTCCTCCATGCATACTTGTGTGACAACTGTCTCTTCCTTTTGAGGTTTTCAATCAAAATTTGTATTAGTATGCTATGGACACTACTGTTTTGAGGTATATTTATGGCCATATTGTTTATGATTGCTTTTGACAAATTGTCTTGGCGAAATGTCACTAGGCATTTCAATGGTGGCACACTATCAGTAGCGTTCAAGTTTCAGAATTCTGTAAAAATCTTTCACATGTTTAGACATAGTAAAAATCTGATTAAGGAGTTAAGAATTTTGGATGATTTTTAACTTCATTTATGATTTTTTGACCTTGAAGTTTTGCTATCCTTCATCTCCCGGTCCCTGGTCAATTGAAAGTTGGCAATTAACCTGTCCTACATATCTTTACAATGTTTGGGGAACCCAAAAAAAACAAACTTACGAATTTGAAACTAAATTGGATTAAGCAAGTTCAGTAAATCAATAGATGAAAGAAAAGCAAGGATAAATTGGGTTACTTTAAAAAAAACAAGGCACTGTGGGAACTGGAGTAGTGCAGTTGTGGTCTTGATCATCTACATAGCAGTAGTTTGAGGACTGAATTCAAAATATTGAAGCAATTTTGTAGCTGTTAGTTGTGTTTCAAAAGGAGCATTGACTGGTTTCTATCCATTCTCTCCTTTCCTCCTCAGGGTGGATAAAACAACTAAAAGTAAAAGTGGAATTTACCATACACATCATTGTTTTGTTGTGTTCTTTTCCATTGCTGCCATTTTATGCATTGTTTCTCATGGTTGCTGATATGTTTCATATTTAAATCATTGCAATTGGAGGGGAGCACATCACTGCTGTAAATGATGGCAGAATGCACAGTAGGGCGTCTGAACTTTAAAATAATAAAGGAAAGAATTAAAATATGCAAACATACATTTAGCAAGAAATTTGTAGGTGTTAAAATTTAGAAAACTTTGATCAATCTTCCTGGTTTTTATTAATATTTGTAATTTTCTGGAGTGGAGGTTCTGGGCATTTTTTTAACTCATGGAATTAAACATTTTTTATACTTTGTTTCCGGTAGATGTCTGAATTGTGAACCACTTTATAGTTTATTGTTTCCATGTCATCATGTTTTGACTCGGGCACTGTCTAAGATTGAAAAAAAAATCAAAAAAATCTTAAGAGACTTTGTAATATTGAAATTCATGGCATAAGACTTAGAAAAAAATCTTCTGAGTACGACTTTACATTTTGACATCCTGGTTTTGACTTTTGCTTTATTTTTATGATTCACGTGTATCTTCTGGTTTTTTAATTCTGCATTATTCCAAGTACAGTGGAACCTCGGGTCACGACTGTAATTCATTCCAAAACTCTGGTCGTAACCCGATTTGGTCGTGACTCGAAGTAATTTTCCCCATAGCATTGTATGTAAATACAATTAATCCGTTCCAGACCGTACAAACTGTATGTAAATACATATTTTTTTAAGATTGTTAGCACAAATATAGTTAATAATACCATAGAATGCACAGCGCAATAGTAAACTACAGTAAATGTAAAAACATTGAATAACACTGAGAAAACCTTGAACAACAGAGAAAACTAACATTGCAAGAGTTCGCGCTATAGCGCTATGAACCACTCGCTAAAAACACTTTTTTTAATGAGTTTTAAGCATAGGGAAAAAAATGAACATTTGAAAAATCCTTAATTTAATAAACCACCAAGGCAAGTAACATTGCAACAAATCACGCTACGAACCGCTTGCTAAAAACACCTTTTTTAATGAGTTTTAAGCACACAGAAAAACATGAACATTTGAAAAATCCGTAATTTAATAAACAACCAAGAAAAGTAACATTGCAACAATGCACGCTACGAACCAATCACTGTAAACAGAAGTGAAGTGGAGGTTAAAATCCAATAGAAAAAAGTCTTCATTAAATACGAGGTTAAAACAATGCTCGAATCAGTCTCTTTAAAAACAAGCCCGGTGCATTCTTTAACTGCCTTCTTGGCCTTGCGCGGCCAGCCCCCTCTCTCTCTTTCACTCGCTCACTGCACAGGGAATGCACAGGGAGAGACTGAACACGTGCGGAAATCATCTGCATGCTCAAACCGAAAGGGAAACTGGCTTGTTCGTATACCATGGGTGTGGTCGTGAACAGATGCTAAAGTTTGGTGAACTTTTTGGTCATAACCCGATTTGTACGTGTTCAGAGACATTTGTGAACCGAGGTTCCACTGTATCATCTTTCTGGCAGTACAATAGAGATTTGGAATTTGGCTTATTTCTGACTTTTGCCTCCTCCTATTAGTTTTGATTTTGGCTTAATGTTTCTCTGGTACGATCGGCGCCAGAGCTTGGTCCGCATTGCCAGCAGTAAGTCAAACCCGTTTCCGGTGAGAGTTGGACTCCACCAGGGCTGCCCTTTGTCACCAATTCTGTTCATAACTTTTATGGACAGAATTTCTAGGCGCAGCCAGGGTGTTGAGGGGGTCTGGTTTGGTGGACTCAGGATTGGGTCACTGCTTTTTGCAGATGATGTTGTCCTGTTTGCTTCATCAGGCCGTGATCTTCAGCTCTCTCTGAATCGGTTCGCAGCTGAGTGTGAAGCGACTGGGATGGGAATCAGCACCTCCAAATCCGAGACCATGGTCCTCAGCCGGAAAAGTGTGGAGTGCCCTCTCAGGGTTGGGAGCGAGATCCTGCCTCAAGTGGAGGAGTTCAAGTATCTCGGGGTCTTGTTCACGAGTGAGGGAAGAATGGAGCGTGAGATCGACAGGCGGATCGGTGCGGCGCCCGCAGTGATGTGGGCTCTGCATCGGTCTGTCGTGGTGAAAAAGGAGCTGAGCTGTAAGGCAAAGCTCTCAATTTACCAGTCGATCTATGTTCCTACCCTCACCTATGGTCATGAGCTATGGGTAGTGACCGAAAGAACGAGATCGCGAATACAAGCGGCTGAAATGAGTTTCCTCCGCAGGGTGTCTGGGCTCTCCCTTAAAGATAGGGTGAGAAGCTCAGTCATCCGGGAGGGGCTCAGAGTAGAGCCGCTGCTCCTCCGCATCGAGAGGAGTCATATGAGGTGGCTCGGGCATCTGATCAGGATGCCTCCTGGACGCCTCCCTGGTGAGGTGTCCCAGGCATGTCCAACCGGGAGGAGGCCCCGGGGAAGACCCAGGACACGCTGGAGGGACTATGTCTCCCGGCTGGCCTGGGAACGCCTCGGGATTCTCCCGGAAGAGCTAGAAGAAGTGGCCGGGGAGAGGGAAGTCTGGGCATCTCTGCTCAAGCTGCTGCCCCTGCGACCCGACCTCGGATAAGCGGAAGAGGATGGATGGATGGATGGATGTTTCTCTGTGTATTGATCCTTGCAATGGCTGATTACTGTCCTGTCTAGAGCATGTTTGCATTTCTGCTGCTTTGAAGTGAAATGGAATAAGGCTATAATAACAGTAGTGTTGTTTTGGTCTTAGGACTTCAATAACCTAAAGAAAGAAGCCCCACCTCCATCTCTACCAATGCCTCTGTGGAGGTTGTAACACACAAAAAATAATGTGACAGTGAATATTTGCATCTCGAGCAGCTGAGAATAAAAGGTAAGACTGTTAAAAATCAGAAAAAAGTATATAATTGTGAGCTACTGCAAAATTAAGAAACTGGCTAAAATAAAAGCATGAAGACATTAGACTTCACCAAGATTGAGTAGCTACAGCATCACAATACTGTGGGTACCGTGTCAGCATAGCTTTAACATGAAGTGAAATCTGCAGCATCTGATCACTCATCAAAGATCTAGAGGCCAGTGATAAAAAGATTTTATTTGCAAACATTTTTTGCTTTAAAAAGCATTATAATGATAGAAATGGTGCCAGCTTTATAATACAAATAACTTTAGAATAAGTTTGAGAAATGCACTTCATGGGAAGTTCATAGGAAGTGGAGTAGTGCAGAAGTTTGATATGCTCCAGGATCTGGAATTGTAATGCTGTAGCTGAACTGCAGAATGGAAAAACATGCCACCAAATTGCATGGCAACTAGACTCTGTACAATGCTTGTAAAATATTTCCAACTTAAACCTGTCACAATAGTTTAAACCAAAATATCAGGACAAGAGGAAAGCTGTAGTCTCACGGATTTATTTCCTCAATAAAAAACCTTTAATTATAAACTAATAGCAGCTGTGTAGATATTTGCTTGAAGTGATTAAAAATGCTACAAAAACTAGGCAGAAAAAAAAACTTATATTCTCAAAAATCAGCTAAAAAATACCTGCAAATGTCTCTAATTACTGAGGCTAAGAGGTGTGCACGCTTGTATTCACATTTTGAAATAATTGCCATTATTTCTCATTGTACTGAATAAGAATGTTAAGAGTGTAAATGAGATATGAAGGTATGAAAATGCACAAAGGGTACGTATTCCTTTGCTGTTCTTCAAACGGGTCTAAGTCGTTAAAATATCTCTAATACAATAGATTTAATGCAGACAAGACCAGATTGAAGAGGCCTATAAAAGAGATTTACACTTCCCCAATCTGGATTTTCATGTGTCCATGGATTAAACTGTCAATTAGTGCTGATTAACTGGACTCTTGTGACAAGCAAAAAATAAATATATCTATCCTCATTAGCAGTTCTGGGGCCAAAACAATGTGCCTGAATTGAAATTATTTAGGCTCATTTTAGTAAACCTCAATAGAAAATTCACTTTTATCACACAAAATGTTTACTATTGTGTTGTGGAAATGCTCAGATTTGTTTTGAATTCTGTAAGCCATGACTGTAACTAGAGTACCTACAGAAATTTGTGCCTTTAGGTATTCTTTATCATTTAAAGTTTTCTGTTAGGAATGTCACAGTTGTGCTCACAACACACACATAGGTGTAAGTCATATTTTTTAACCTTTTTTACACTGAAATTAGTAAACAGTTGTATAGTATTAATAATACTTAGAATCATCATTGATAACCTGAGGGACACTGTGGCACATTTTTTGGTTTTAGACTCCTGGTTGGGATCTGATGTAGTTTTCAATGTAGTTTTCATGTTTTCCCTTTATTTCCCAAGGTACTCTGGTTTACTTCAATGTCTTCAATTTAAGACTGATAAGCTGATATTAGCCAGATATGTGCATGTGTGTTCACGAGTGTACTTTCTGAAATAGCAGTTGGCTGCTTTCTGCCATATACTGAATACTGTGAGTGTGGACATTGTGTCCTTGCAACAATGTAATGGAATAAGTGGTTATTAAAAGGTACAATTATTTTATTTAGAACATAAGAAGTTTGGTAAATGACTGCAAATGAGCAGGTCTGAGCACATTTAGTTAGGCAATAAATAAGATGTCCTAATAACATTTTGCTAGAAATGTCTGTTTTATTGTGTTATCAGATCACTTAACGTAAAAAATACCAACTAACCTTATAGGTTCTTTTTTAAATGTGGGATGGGAAGAAATATGAAAACTGACGACTACATTGGTTAGCAAATGTATCCAGGCAGGGGAATGCTGTCAAGTGGAGCAACAGCTATTCAGCTGTTATTTGTAACATCTTACCTATCTTGCTATCTCTGCTGTGGCCCATGTTTTTCTCTGCTCAGGACCTTTAATGGTATGCTGCTTGCTGACTGCGGCTACCTTTACTTTTAGACCTTTACTTCAACCCAGTTTACCATCAAACCATCCTCTACCTCATGTGCTGCAGTTCAACTTAGAATGAACAATATAACCTCCAGGCCTGCTTGTAGCAGTTAGACCTAGACAATGGCTTTAAGCATTCACTGAAAAACTATTTATTTGAATTAAAATCAGTAGCGGCAAGTACAAAGTGAAAAGTAAAATTATACAGCCTTTTCATGTAGTCCCATTAGCAACAGCAAGATGCTGGTGACACTCCATTGTGGCTCAGTTCCTTACCTAAAGAGTATGTGTTTTCAATCAAAATCAAGATATAAAGTGACATGAGACTCTTTGAAAAGTATCAGTTTATTTGAAAACAAATACCAAGACACTCTGGCTTATTTAACAGAAGATTTACACCAGTGTTACAAAAGCATATCAACATATCACAGTTTCCCAAAACACATTAAACACATTGAAGGTATGTTCAAAAACATAAAATGTTACAGTTATCATTATCACAAAGTTCATAAGCAAAAAAACTCTTCCCATGGCCAACTCAAATCCTATAACCTAAACTACGCAAAGCAGTCTGAAATCTCAGTCTGCTTTCAAATCTCCATACATATACTGCACTTCAGTTCAGCTTAACAAGACCTCAGGCTAAAGGCCCATCACCATATTTCTGCTGAAAAGTTTAAAGTATCCCAAATGCAATATGTATTGTTTCTCAAGTCAATAATCAAAAACTACAATATAACATTCTCATAAATTCTTAATACTAGTACTTGAAGTGGGCTAGGTTTTGAGTTTTTCCTGCATATCATCAGTGCTTGAAGTCAGATACTATTCATGAGTATGCAGTACCGGCACTTCTACTTTTTATTATTTGAAGTATGGTCACTTTTTCTTTTAGTACTCCATACCAGCATTTCTCACAACCTCTCAGCACTGCAATGCCACACAAGTTAAGCGGAATCTACATTGCTGTGAATTGTAGCAAGAGGGACAGTCTCTTAGCTAAAATATTTCTGTCTCTTAGCTTATATATGTAAGAGGGAGCCCTAGGGTTTCCAACCTAAAATCTCTCCTTCCTCCAGTTATATATGTATAGAGGGGATTCAGGGTTTCTTACCTAAAACCTTTCCATCCTCTACCTTATATGTGTACAGAGAGACACAGGATCTCCTACCTAACACCAGCTCTTCCATTTTACCACTTTGAAAACTGCTTAATACCATTCAGGGTCATAAAAGCAGGATCTTCTTATTTCAGGAACAACGCAGTTGTCAATGGCAGAAAGTAATACTGTGAGCAGCAATACATCACAGGGCACACCCACACTCATGTGCCAATTTATAACTGCTAATTACCTAACACACATGTCGTGTGTGGGTGGAAGATCAGAAGTAGCCAAAAGAAAAACAGACATAAGACAAATGGCAATTAGGGTGCTGGATGTAAACCCAGAATTCTGTTTCTGAGATCAGGCAGAGCTAAACACTTACCCCAACATACTTTCCCATCACAAATGACACATTTTATAAAATATTTACACATTTTATAAAATCTAATATGCTGTAAATCCCTGAAAGCACGACTATTTTTTTTACTATACGATTAAAAAAAGAAGCTCATTGAAAGCCAAAACAACATTTCTGGAGAAGAAAAATCAATGGAAGTTGTATCTGTATGATGATTGAAAGGTTTCTTGTACAGATAAAACAAAGCTTCACTCTGAACACCCTAGAGAGCTACATGATTTTAAATAAGAGTCACCTCATCCAAGGAAGATCACTCAGTCCAGCATTACCGTTTTACTCCCTCACCAACAAACTTGGTTGGCTCATCAATCTCTGTCAGTAATACGTCCTCAGTAGAAAGAGTAATTCACTCATTATCAGCGCTATCTCATCTGAGAGAGGTTTAGCTGCAGGTTATTGCATTCTTTGGTTGTCATACAAACTAATTTCTCAAAGTGTCTTTGTTCAATGAAGAAGAAAACATGGTAAAAGTAAAATTCAGGTAGAGTGTTTGATGTGCCAAACTTCAAGAAATAAACAAAAATTGTAAAAATGACCCCACAAATTCCTTTCTTTTCATAATGACAATTTTCTGAGCTGCATTAAAGCCATTCATGCCTTTTCACAGATTCCAGATTGTATTGTTTAGGTCGGTAGGTATGCTTTATTATCCCTAGAGGGAAATTTTCTTAGGTGATAATAAATTGTAGGTCTCAACTAGGATACTCCTGACCTAAATAAAATTAAAGCTACTAAGCAGGTGTAAAATGGCAGGATTCTTTTGAAGGTGGTATTTTTTATATTTTCTAATATAATAATAAAGGAAGCACAAAGCAGGGCAAACTCATAACTCATCCTACAGTCTGGAGAATGACAATATTTTGTGTTTTTTCTCTGGTTTTAGCAAGAGCTGTGTGATGCTATTATTTCCCAGGGTACGGAAATACTTTTGTCTTTCTTTTAGTTGAATAAGGTTTATGTACTTTATATAATTAAATTATAAAAAATCACCAGTGGTGAACTGGTGCTCAATGAATTTCTGCTGTATTGCCAGTGCTGCCAGAAAGGCTGTTTCTTATAACACTGAATTGGACAAAACGGGTGTAGAAATGATGGATTTAATGGATGGGCATCAGTTATTTTAAATGTTAAAATGTTCTTGATAATAAATCACCATCTAAGAATATCTGCATCAGTGTCTTCTATTTAATATTTACTTAATAAGAAGAAAAAAAGAAAATCTGCCATTTGCTACTGCTGACACTCACATGTATAGCCACTCATTTCTTATTTCTAGTGTGGCTGAAATGACAGCATTGAACTGTAAGGCACAAGGACAAAGACTTGACCCTTCCCTTTCATTCACTGAGTGACCATGAGCATGTCACTTAGCATGTCTGTGCTCAAGTTATAAAAATGTCTGTACGTGGTGGTCATGAATTGTTTTGCCAGAGAGATTGAACAGTAAAATGTCTGGAGTGTTCACAGTGAATACATCTGTACAGTATTTATAATAACGATTATATTAAACTATGAAGTATGAAGATGTGTTCAATATACAAAGGTGTTATATAAAAGTTTCTTGTATTTTAATGTGGAATGTCTTCATTTGAAAAGAAACAAAATGCAAAAACATTGTTTGCAGCATCAGGTACAGTAGGGGGACTTTGTATAAAATTGAAATTTAATACTTAATACTTCTGTTCTATTAATAGCTACTTTTAAATATACCTCATTTAATCTAACAGCTTAACACAGCGGACAAAGAAAAAAAAATACAGCTTTGGCATTTTTCTGACAAAATCAGAATTTTCTTCCAGCTCAGTACTCCTGTATTTTTAGCAGCGTCATGTCCAAACCATTTCACTAAAATAAGCTGTAAATGAAAGGTATTCATACACACTAACACTGGAATCATAAGCACTTTTTTTTAACTCGGTAGACTTTTAAGAAAATGATTTAATTTTGCCTTTTTATGTTTGAACTACAATAAAATCTTTTATGTAATTCCCTAGTGCCTAATTCAGCAATTCTTTTGAGTCTTTCAGGGCTTTAGCATGTCAGAGTAGTGCCCTGGCCCCTTGCTAGGACTTCACGGTTATTTACATGTTGCGTTCTGCTTGTTGGAGCCTGTGAGACACAACTCTTCATGACACCACAAAGGTAGCAGGATGTCACCTCATTATTTTACCTTAGCCCATGGAGAGGCCTGTAAAATGAAGGGCTCCCTGTTTGATCGTGGCATTGAAAGAAGGGCTTTGTACAGATGAGCCTGAGGCCTGGTCATTTTCAAGCTTGGATGTTTGCTTTTGTGGATTTTTTTGCCTCTAGATATACAATATGACAAAGCTTTATTTTATATTTGTTGTAGTCGCTATTAGATCAGGGGAACTAAAGTGTAAAGTTTAATCAATGATTATACTGTCTAATTGAAGCGTTTTCACAAAACCTCTTACAAATCCAATTAATTATTATAAAAATACCAGGTTGTTTTAATAATGCAAATTAAACATAATTAGAGAATCTAGATATTTATAGCACATATTATTTTCTGTACATTACTAAGATTTTTGAAATTAAAGCCACACTCAAAATCTCTTCTGAGTTTGAATATACTATATTAATGTACATGAGAACAATTTTGCAAATTTACTTCAATGTTATTTGGTTAATATGAACTGCTGCTTGAAAATCAGTTAGAACCTGCAATATCACAGCTGAAAATGGTTCCTTATACTATGTTGGTTTTAAATTATACAGATTTGAAATAACATTTATTGCTGCTAGTGGCAGCATATTTAGTCTTATAACATTTTAGTGGGTAAAATAGAAAGGAAAGGAAAATAAATTTGCAATGTAATAAGAAAGCAAGTAGCCGGAGTACAAATTACAGAACTGTTTACCCAATCAGTCATCCCAATTCCCTAACCGCAGTATGCTATCAGTGTAAACTTCTAATAGGATTGGTTTTAACAGTTCACAAAGCCTCAAATGAATTCAACCACTTAATGATGATTGTTGCCAGGTTTGACTTAATTGGTCTTTCCATGCCATAATAGATAGCTCAAACCTGAAGGCATTTGAGTATGGCCCTTATTTTTCATAACTATGCTCATAAAATTAGAAATATGATAATATACTCTGTACACAAACCATTCATTAATTTCTTCTTACCTGCATGATTTCTTCGGGAATAGTCTCAGGGGTTCATATACACTGTGAGGGGTGCCATACATGTGGATTTATAATTTGCACAAGCACATAATACACAAACAGTATTGTGGTATGATCATTAATTATCACATACACACACACACAAAGACATCCAGCATTCAAACCTAGTACACACAAACGGTGAGCAGGGCAACATGCTGGTTCATAAATAAAGCCAGTTGTTTCCATCAATAAGACTAGCTTCTAACTTCTGTAAATGAAAGATTATACAATACTTCTTTCAGAAAGAATGATTCAGGAGAAAAAGCAAAGGTCAAGAAAACTTTCATCAGTTGTATGCACATAATATATTGTTTATTGTTCCATTTATCTATGTGTGTTTATGTATGTGTTCCTTTCTCTGTTTATACTATAATATAGTGTATGTTCTGCTCTAGAGGAGTGATTAGAATCCTACATTTAAATTTTGGGTTGGAGACATGAGACAATGTGGACCTTTTGATACCTGGGCTGAACCATGGAAGCAGCATCCAGCTCCATTTTCGGTTAGGTGAGTCCCTTGTATATTTTTACTGTTTCTTAGCCATTGGTGTCAACAGCACTGTAGAATAAAAGAAACCAAATCAATACAGGGGGCTCAGGACTGCTCGGTATTTAAGTACTTTGGCTATAATTTATTTAGAAAAGGCAAGCAAAAAAGAAGTGCTGGTTGTCCTGGAAATAAAAGGACACTCTACCTTAGTGAAACTTTGAGGAGGCTTCCTTTAAATATAAAACTGGTTCCAGTCCTGGCTCAAATAAAAACTCCAGGTGGAGAATAAAAGACCACCTTCTGCCAGCACTACTTGAAAGTCCTTGGCAGTAATTAGGCACCTTGGGGAATGAGGGGTATAGAGAGAGAATCAGCAGTAGAAGAGAGAGATACAAAACAACTTGGCTCCTATTGGTCTGATTTATTTGGAATTTGTAGATTAATTCTTTTATTCTAAGTTCAACAAGCAGAACAACTATCAGGAATCATAAAAAGGCAATTATAACCATAGAAGACTAACAACACCACCCCCCACACCCACCCAAATACTTATTTTTTAAATAATCAAAACTTGAAAGTAAATGTTTAGGGGTTTCTTTGTTACATATACCAACAGCACATATCTATATTTTCAGAAGGCAGAGTCATGAGGTCATCACATAACAGCTTCCGTGCAAGGTCTGAGGTGATGTTAGCTAAGCTGCTTATATGTTCTTGTGTCACGGATGACCACAGGTATGTCTTGATGAATTTAAGTTTTGAAAAACTGGTAACTGGAAGAGTTGCTGTAATCTGGAGAGCAAGCCATAGATTTGGACTTCCATGGTATTTAATGGCAATGTATACCAATAGATATGTTTCCTTTATAAATGAAGTTCTAATTATTATTATTAATAATAATAATAATCCAGGGTATCAATGTGCTGTTACTCTTTGTTACTTGATATAGCCAACAGTATTATTTGTGACATGTGATACAACAACAGCCACAAAAACAACAATCTTAATACTACTGCTACCACTAATAATAATAATAAATACTACTGTTACAAATAATAATAATAATAATAATAAAAAAGATAATGATATAAATAGAAATACAGTGACCCCCTGCCCATCACGGAAGTTACGTTGCAGACCCATCAGTGATAGGTGAAAATCCACGATATACAGTAGAAAGACCATATAAATAAACTTTTTTATAGTTTAAGCCTTAAAATACCCCTTCCATACGCTTTAAACACATGTGAACTTATTAAAACATTTTGTAAACACATATTATATGTGGATGTCGGGCCAAGGATATGAGTAACATCTTTCTATTATAAAACATTTTACCGTCACGCAAGACAAGGCAGTGAGACAGAAGGACAGCTGCTGTACAGGCTTTTAAATGATCGGCTCACAGAGCAACAAGCAGAACAGGCATCTTGGCAAAAGCAGCACAAAGCCTGTAGCTAGTAAGTCCACTTCTGCTTAGCATGCATTCAGCTCCCCCACTTCACAACGCAAGTGGGAGAGACGTGAAGTGGCAGGAGCGTAGGGTGCCTCTGCGTGGGGTTGAGTGAAGAGATCTAGACCAGGGGCCTCATGTATAAACGGTGCGTACGCACAGAAATGTTGCGTACGAACGTTTCCACGCTCAAATCACGATGTATAAAACCTAAACTTGGCGTAAAGCCACGCACATTTCCACGGTACCTCATACCTTGGCTTACGCAATTTCTCCGCTCGGTTTTGCAGACTGGTGGCACCCAGCGTCAAAGCAGTGCTACTGTTCCTGTGTGGTCACCCTTTCTTTCTTAGCTCCATATTCCTGACGTGGCTTTATAAATACACTGAAACTAACTGCATATTGTTTATTAGTGTAATGCATCTGATTGTAATTAACCTGCAGCAATATAATGGTCCAGGGAATAGCCATAGTATTCCAAATACTATGGACAATACAACGCTAACTGCTTTAGCGTTGTAACTCTCACTGCATCTTCTTCATCTTTCAGCTGCTCCCGTTAAGGGTTGCCACAGCAGATCATCTTTTTCCATATTACTCTCACAGCACCACTCGGAGTATTTATATCACTGTATCTGAGTGGGGAATCACAGCAGCAGCTGATCGGAAAGAGAATTATTGGTATACAGCATGAAGCAGACGCTGACTCAGCCACGGCAAAACACTTTAGAGACTTCCCAGTACGGACTTCGCGGTTTAGAAAAAGTTTCATCCCAAGAACTCTAAACGCACTAAATCAGTCCATCAAGTGATCTTTGTAGAACTGTTTACTTATAAGTACAATTACCTCACTGTAAACTTGCACTACAGTTATAATATTGCACAACCTGCGCCACTTTATAAAGTGCGTATTTACATATGATGACGGTATTCATTTTTAAGATGAAATGCAGCAAAATATGTTGATTATATTATACAGATAAAACTTTTAACTTCATTTAAATAATCTGTATTGTTAATAATTAAACATGTGAGGACACAGTGCCGCAGCGCTAGCTAGTTCACGGATAGCTCCTGCCTTGCGTTGTATTCTTGCTGGTGCTGACACGACACTGGAAGGATAGACGGATAGAATAATTAAACATATACTATGAAGATATTTCAATGTTCCTTAAAAGTTTTGAAGAATCGGCGTTCTAAGCTTACAAATGGCTTAACGTCTATTACATAGCTGATTGTGTGGCGAAAAAAGTAAGGACAGGAATTGGAGGTTAGTACGTTTGAAAGAGACAGTACTGCTGTGATAAATTATGTCATTGAAGGTCGTGCATGGCGCAGCAAGCCTCTCGCGTGAGATATGAACAAGCACTGCGCCACCGTGTTCCCATGTTTAATAACATGCTTTAACTCCTATCATCATGAAAAAGATATCACGTATACATCTCAGTATTTTAATTATTCAGAGAGCTGTAATATCACGAATGTAATGGATTATGTGTCCTGTCAGAGAAAGAGAAAGCCCGTTTAAGAAGCAGGTAGTGATTCACACACACAGCACAAAGAAGATCAAATACAGAACAAACCATTTAATGTCCTACTTTAGTTACAATGGGATTTGAGAAACTAGTAAATTAAACGATTTTAAGATGAAGTTTATGATGTTCTACTTTAATGGCAAAATAAACTACGTGATTAAAGTGGAAATTTCGAGATTAAAGTTGACATTTCGTGCTTTTTTCCCACTGTGTGCCTATCTTTTTGTCTGTACCCTAATAAGCTTTCATATGACACTCAGATGGTGGGCTACGACTTGCCTTTTCACGGCGACTTTGATATGTGATTTCTTTTTTATTCCGGGCACTGTGCGACTTTGTGAACTTGAGCTTTCGAGTTTCTCTGACACTCTGTCACTTGATCAACTTCCTTTTGTTGATTATAACACTGTTTTAACCAACAAATAATATGTTTTTCCTTTGCCTCCACTTGGTATTCGCTGAAATTCTTATATTTTCCCCCGTGCTTTTCCCATTGTCTTTTCTCAGAAGGCTATTTATATCGATTTGCATATTCAAAGAGGCGTAAATCTGGGAGGACTTGGGGCGGGACAGAAGGCACGTGTACGTGCGTTACTTTTCATGCTGATCGGGATTTATGTAGTGGAAGAACGTGAAAGTTTGCGTATGTACAGATTCCTGCATCTGGATTTTTCTGTGTGTACGCACATTCCCACTTTTGTGCTTATGCCATGTTATAGTGTGAGTTGTACGCACGGCGTTATACATGAGGCCCCAGATCATCTTGGAGAGACACTTTGACGACACGCAAGACTAGACATTACAACCTTAGGAAGCAGAACCTGTGAGACGGTGACTTTTGCACGTCACGCCCTACTTACAAACAATTTAAAACAAGTTCACTGACATCTAACCTAGCAGTTGTTGGAATGCTTTTGGCAGACAAACTTCAGGTGCACCCAGCTGTTAAAACAAAGACAAGCAGAACATGCAGCTCGCCAGCAGCCACCGCAGCAAGCCAGCAGATGATCCAAGCACTTCTCATTACCGTGCGTTCAGCCCTCACAATCCCCACACTCTTCCTCCTCCTTCTCCTTCAGAACGCTAGCGGCAGAGATGTGAAGTGGTAAAAGGACAGCTGCTGTACAGGCTTTTAAGTGATTGCCACAAAGCGCGACAAGCACAACACACAGCTGGCCAGCAGCAAGACACCAGCTGAACCGATCGCATCTCTAGCGTGCATTCATTTAAATTGTTTGTTCGGTAAACCAAACCCCGGGGTGGGCGAGCGAAGCAAGCAGGGGGCAGAGCCCCATAGTAATAATAATATTATTAATAAATCCACAATGTAGTGGGGGCGCGATAGCTGATCCGCAATATAGTGAGGAATCACTGTACTACTACTTCTTATAATGATAATTATATTATGTAAAGTACTATAATAACTACTAATACTACTACTGAACATGTTTAATAAACTTACTTAATGCAGCTGTCTTGCAGCCCCATCCTTCCTATCCTCTTTCTGCTTGTCCACCTCCTTTGCTCTTCCCCTTCTTCTTTCTGTTTCTCATTCTCCAGGGTCTGAACCTCCTGCTCTCATCATACAGTAATTGAGAAACCCAGAACCTCTTCTAGCAGATTCATGCTCCCCTAACATAGAGCAGGCAGCTAACATCCTTAAGATTAATTACAAGACGTCACACCTTATTCATATTCCCATCTGAGTCTGCCACTTGAAAAGGACATAAGCATCTTTATCAGTGCGCCCATGTGAATAATGGGTAAAATGGGTATTAGTAGTACAGTAATTAAATAATTTTTTGAGATCATGGTTCCAGCTGAAAGATTTCTTAGGACGTAATGTGAAATATAGGCACTAGAGATCTTCTACTGTAGAAGGCTGAAATGCGTTAAGAAAACCTAAGCTCTGTTTAATAATATATTCTTTAATTTTCAAGTTCCATTTAATGCTGAAAAGAATAAAACCTAAACATTAAATAAAGTTTACCAGGCTGTAAATGACTATATATGTAGACTACGGGTCAGGATCTCATTGAAGAATGTTTTGATTTATAACATGTTTGCAGTTATTTCTATCATTATATTTTGTTGTTATTGTCAGAATTTCATTAGAGAGTGTTCTGATTTGTTTCATGCCATTTTTGGAACTATTTAGTTTGTTCCTGATGTGCATATACATGACAATATATAGTTGTGAACAGATCTTCCAAGTTTGTTCTACTCTTTCATTATATTGTCTCTTATTATCGCTTAAGAAAATATTCAAAAACACTTTTAAAAAAGGGAATTTCAGTGTTATAAAATAAATCACAAATAGTTTTCATAACAGTATAGTGGAGACAAATTTTGTAAAATATCTACTTCAGTAACTTTGAAGTTTTTGATGTAGCTTCCACTCAACTATTTGCAAATAATCAGTTTACTTGTTTTTATTTCAAAGTATGTACATTTGTTTTGAAAGTATCATTCTCTTTTTAAAAATAAATGCATCAGCTTGGAGTTTTCTGTGATGACTTTCATTGTTGTAAATTTCACAAAGGTAATTTTCCAGTATTACATGTAAAAATACTATCAGATGGATATAGACAGAATACAAAAAATATCAGATAAAGTCTATAATTAAGCTGAGAGGATAAATGTAGAACAGATGTTCTCTTCAACAATAATATATATATATATATATATATATATATATATATATATATATATATATATATATATATATATATATATATATATATATATATATTGTGAAAAAAGATAAGAGAACAAAGGTGAAGAGCTGGGGAATCCAACCCATAAAATGCAACAGTAAAAAAAGTGTAGTAATACAAGACTGTGTCAATAGTGACTGACTAGCAGAGTGAATGCTTGAGTTTGTATAAGTGGAGAACAGGAAGGGGTAGAATCTCAGGCAGAAATGAGGTCTGCAGGAGGGTGTGATGGAGCAGCGTAAATGGGCAGAGTCTTAACTGGGCTTTCCTTCTGGTGGTCTGTGGAAGATGGAGAAAAGGCATTAGTACTGTTCTTCAACTCCTGGCTCTGCATCTTACTCCCAGTTAAGCCCTTAGGCTGCCTCACATGTGTGTGTGTATATATATATATATATATATATATATATATATATATATATATATATATATAGATATAGATATATATATATATATATATATATATATATATATATATATATATATATATATATATATATATATATAATTGAATTGAATTGGAATTTAAATGTTCATATTCAAAGTCAGCCAGTTCTAGCTTTGTAACTTATATTTACACTTTTAATAAGGTACCATCAAATAAATTCTTTAGATCTTGGTAGTCAATACAAAATTGCAATTCAAACAAAACTAAATGCAATACAAAGCTGAACATGTTGAACTTGCTGTCAGACTACACAATGGTCAAAAGCAATGTACAAAAGACAACAATTAGATATAAAAATGCTGGAGCGCAAAATAATGTAGTGGTGATAGGAACGGACTAAATGCTGCATTCTAAATGTACTAAAGTGTGGTGCTGAGAACTTTTGAAAGGCAGGGGACAGAAGTATGTATGCCTGATCGTGTGGCAAAAGGGCACAAATATCTCAGATGAGAGTGTGGTTTATGAATTATGCATTATGTATAATAATCTTGGAAAAACTACAACAACCCAGGCTCTCTTTCAAGTTGTTTTAATTGCTTATTCATGACACACAAGTGCAACTGTCTCTGGGTGAAACGTTTCTTGTCAACAAGTCAAATGTTTAATATTCTGCAGCTTTTAAAATTCATGCAAGTGTATTTTGTAACTGTTCTTCTACTGAAAGTTCTTATCAGGTTGCTAACTATAATTCACATCAGATGTCAGTCTGCATTGTTAAAAAAAAAAGATGTTGTGTCAGGCTCTTATATTACATTTTTCTTCTTCTTCCTCTTTACTAGCTAGGCTTAGAGAAGGTAAGCAAGCATTGAAAAGTGATGGTCAGGTAAAAGTCAGCAATAAACCCATGAAGATCTGTCTCCCTGGCAATTTCAAGGCAAGACATTTCACCAGGCAGGAACGGATGAATTGATGACGCCTGATTCCTCTCATGACAAGAATAATTCAATTCAGTGGGTGTCTCATCTTTGTTACATACTTGGCTGCATCATTATCATTTTCTCCTACTTTTATCATGGCGGGTTGACAGCTTCTTCAGCTGGCAAAGAGAAGTGAGAAAAAGTCAATCCGACGGAAGGCTTGCTTTTCAGTCTACAAAAGAGAAAGTTTGCAGGAACAGCAGGCAAAGACTATTTATTGCAAAACTGTTTCTGAACACAGATTCAGATTTTTTTATGATGCCATATTATGACACATGAAACTTCAAAGTTTGCCTTTAAAATGGTTGGGTATTAATGAGACTGTTTAATAATACTTTCCAGGCTTTGTTATTATGCAATGGCATAACCAGTTCTCATTAGTTTAGTCTATTCAAGTGTTCTCATTTATATAGAATATATCATCTAAATGCTTTTCTTCTGTAAGCTTTGAACTCACAAACTCTGCCAGCTAGGACTATAACCGAATTACTTTAATTAAACTTTAAAGATGCTTTAATGGCATGAAATGCAAAGAAAATGTGTGGCTTTGGGGTTCTTTTGTTTTCCAGATTCTTTCTCTAGAGTCCCAAAATTCTCATTTGAGTTTAGAGATATTAATTTACAAGTTATAGGCAAGAACAATCTTGAAATGGCTAAAGTGGTTTCAGAAAAATAATCAGAATGAAATGAGTAATAAGCACAAAACACTGATTCACCAAAAATTTTTCAAGTGATGAGTAGTCACACATGCGTGATTAGGGGGCAGCCAAAAGGACAGACGGAGCGCGAAAACTCACCGGATAGGGATCTAAGACGGCGTACTAATGCTTCTTTTCTTTTCTCCCCAGAAAAACCAAAGAGCAAACGCATTCCAGTTCTTGAATTTTACGCCAAGGCGCCATCCCGTCACAGGAAAAACTTCCACATTCTGCCCATCCCACCATGATGACTTCACCTCCGGTCATCCTTTAATGACATCATCTCTGTTAACCTCTGCTCACGTCATCCCCTCCCTGCACTTACTTCTGGTTCATCCACCATAAATACAGCCGTCTTCTCACCATTCATTGTCAATTGTATATTACAACTCTGACCATGCGGTATGAAACAGTGACTTTGTTTGTTCACAGACAGTATATGGGGTGGTTCCCCAACCCTTAATCTGTCTCTCTGGTGTCTTTTTCTTCACAGATGATAGACAAAGAAAATTACCTTTTGCTTTAAGAATCCTGACAGGCTTGTTTCTAATAAAAAAATGGCATTCATTGTGATGCCCCTACACTGCGCTCGCTTCATCCGCCTGACTCTGCGTAGTCGGCGTGAGCAGCTGCCATCCATTTCAGTGCTGAAACAACCAAAAGAAAAAAAAAACACAAAATAAAGATTTGGTATGCAAAGAGCACATCGCTGCATTTAAAAACTACAGCTTGAGCCATCACTTCGAGACCAAGAACACAGAAAAATGCAGAAATGTGCAGTATCTGAAGAGGAGCAGTTGAGGACTGCAGAGGAATTGTTAGCTAAACAGCAAAGTCTTTTTACAGAGCTTCATACAGCAAAAGAAGGAACAGCAAAAACCAGCTATACAGTATAATTAGCTCACAAAATTGGCCAAAGAAACAAACCATTTTCTGATGGAGAATTAGTTAAAGAGTGGTTATTGCAGTCGATGGCAATCCTCTGCCCAGAGATGAAGGATGTGTTTGAACATCTGTCCCTCTCACTGTGAACAGTTACAAGACGGATTGAGGGAATGGCGGAGAACCTGGTACACAGCTGAGTGAATGGTGGAAAATGTTGACTTCTTCTCCTTGGCCTTGGTTGAGAGCTGTGATGTTTGTGACACAGCGCACCTGCTGATTTTTGTGAAAGGAGTAATGAATGGCTTTGAAATGACAGAGGAACTGCAGACTTCTATGCAGTCAGTGAAAGGTACAACAACCAGTGAGGATTTATTTACTTAAGTCAGTACATGCATGCAAAAATTAGGACTGCAGTGGGAAAGGTTAATTGGTGGGACTATTGATGGTTCTCCTAATTTGACAGATTGGAGTTTTAAAAAGGATGCAGGAAAAAGTGGCTGAGATAACCCCAGCCCAAAAACTCATATTTTTACATTCACCATGAAGTGCTATGTAAGTCAGTGCTGAAAATGAATCATGTGATTGATGTTATAATAAATAGTGATGAGTGAACATTGCTGAGTTTGTTTCGCTGTGAGTTACCGAAATCACAGAAATGTTTGCAATATTCGCCAAACTTGGCAAACTGCATTAAAGTAAATGACGAAGGACTAACTGAACTAGATTAGACTGGATTGTTATGGTGCAGTCGTTTTTAATGTGTCCCTGAGGGCTAGGTAGATGTCTGCCAACTGTACTGGTCTGAATATAGTGGCCAAAAAGATGACCTGAGCTGTGCAGCATACCACTGTACCACCGTACTTCCGTGATAACAAAGAGGAAAGTACGCAGTCAGAGATGCACAATCATAGATTTTATCAAAACAAAGTGGAAATGCTGAAATCATAGTCAAAAGTCAGAAACAATATGCAGCTTGTTTAAAGGCAGAAAATTCAAAGTGTCATGATTGAAGCCATTGGCTCATGCTGAAAGCTCTCCAAACAGTCTGTGCTGATGCTTTGCACTTTTTCTTCTATCAAAAAGAGAGAAACATGATGTAAATATTAATAAACCTTTTGTTATTAGTATTATGTATGCATAGGGAATGCGCCTGTTTCTTATGTTGATGTGGAACTCGAAGATCAACCTTCACATTTGACTACAAGCACAGATAACTCATCCCACAGAGTCTGTAATGCAAACGATCAGCATCATATACCTAGGGGGCGGTCACATGAATTTTGGCTGTTACAGCTCTGGAGGACATCGCACTGGCCTCGCAAAGCATTATGTGATGCTGGTATTTAACAAAGAATTCTACTAAACTGGCCAAATGATCAGGAAATAATTTGACAAACAAGAGCGAACACAGCAAATTCGCTTATCAGCACTAGTAGTAAATACTGTAAATTTCATCAGGGCTAAGGAATTAAATCACAGGGTGTTTGTTACTTTGTTGGAGGAGCATGAGACTGATCACACTGATCTGGGCTACCACACAGCTGTCAGATGGCTAAGCCTGGGCAAAGTGCTCAAACAGGTCTAGGATCTGAAATCAGAGATTCTGGAGTTTTGTCAAATGATAAGAAAACCGATCCCTGAACTAAGCAGCACTGACTGGCATTTAGCATTTGCTAATCAGCTTGACAGATATGTAGCCATGTTCCAGGCACTGCATTGTGAGTTTACCAGGCGATTAGAAGACTTCAAAGAAGTACATCATCTCTTCTGCTTTTACATGTGATGTGGACAGTGCCTCCCACTGAGGTACAACTTGAATTTATAGCCTTGCAGTCTGATGCATTGCTGGCAGAACACTTCAAGTCAGTGCCATTACTGACATTCTACAATTCTGTCAAACTTGAGAAGACTAGCTCAGAGAATGCTTGTCCTCTTTGGATCAACATACATATCTGAACAGACATTCTCAGTAATGAGATCTTCTCTCAGTGATGAGCACATCAACATCAGGAATTACACTTGACTTGAGTGCACTAGTTGAAGCTCATCAAAGACTTAATTCTTCCCACTATGTTGTCAAAGGTACAGAAACAGTAAAATACTGTATCAGTGATAAATGCAGTAAAATGTCTTTCTATTTAGTTTTTTTGTTTTACACAATCAGGAATTGCAGATTGTGTTAAAAAGCATGCAGTAATGTGTGTATGTTCCATGATTCAACAAATCAAACAGAATCTGTGAATATGTGGTCTATACTAATTTTATTATGGTGAAAAAAAGAAATACAGCATGTTTACTGTAATATAACAATTGACAGAATGTGTTTGGGCCTCCTCAACAAGCTGGTTTTCTTAAACTTACATTTTCATTGACCTTATATAGATTACTTTTTTAACAAATTAAACATGGCTTTGTCTCTTTTTTGTATCATTTAATAATTCACCATGGGTGGAGTTTGACAGTTAGGCTTGAGGAGGGCGACACAAACCATAAAAAAACTGCATTTTTTTGGAGTCATGACCATACTCCTAAACATTTCCATCATATCACAAGTCACATATAAATTAATCGTAGTATAAATTTCAATATATCCTAAATCTCACTTAAAATGTTCTGAAACATACACAAGTTCCGCTAATAATATGACAGAATTGTTTTCTTCTGTTTTGTCTGCCTATTGTACTTTTGGCAAAATAAACACATTCTTGTTTGTTTTTCAAATTAGAAAATGCATGCATTGGTGGTGAGTGTTCTGAGATTGGGTTAACCATTTTGAAAAACATGGGGCCTCATGCATAGCGCTGTGCGTAGAATTCACACTAAAACATAATGGACAAAAGCAGAAATGTGCGTATGCATAGAAAAATCCAGATGCATAAATATGTGCGAACACCAACTTCCACGTTCTTCCTCTCCATAAATCCCGGGCAGCGTGAAAGTAACACATGTGCACGTGCCTGCTGCCCCACCCCAACTCCTCCCAGAAGTACGCCTCTTTGAATATGCAAATCAGTATAAATAGCCCTTAAGCTCAGCATTCTGTGAAAAGGCAATGGCAAAAGCACAGGGGAAAAAATAGAAGAATTTCAGCGAATACCAAGTGGTGGCAAGGAAAAACATACTATTTGTTGGTTAAAACAGTGGTATAAACAACAAGAGGAAGTTGATCGAGTGACATAGAGTGTTGGAGAAACTCGAAAGCTCAAGTTCACAAAGTCGCACAGTGCCAAAATAAAAAAGAAGTTGTCAGATATCAAAGTCACTGTGAAAAGGAGAGTCATAGTCCACTGTCTGAGTGTCATATGAAAGCTTATTAGGGTACAGAGAAAAGAAAAAAAAACAGGGACGCAGTGAGAAAAAAGCTTGAAATGTCAACTTTAATCACGTATTTTATTTTGTCATTAAAGCAGAACATCTCAAATACCATTGTAACTAAAGTAGCACTTTAAATCCTTTGTATTTTATGTGTTCTTCTATGTGCTCTATTTGTGTGAATCACTAAGTCAGCGGTTCTCAAACTGTGGGGCCATATGTGGCGTAATTTCGCTATTCGCAGGAAAACTTTAAACTTGTCGCAGTGTATTGGCAGCAAAAAATATAGGAATAAATTTTATTAGGGTTTCAAAAAAGGGGGGCGCGATTAAAACTGTTATGACAACTCAGGTCGCAGATACTTAAAGGTTGAGAAACACTGTACTAAGTGATTCTTAAACAGGCTTTCTCTTCCTCTGACAGGACACAGAATCCATTACATTCGTCATATTACAGCTCTCTGAATAATTAAAATTCTGAGATGTATACTTGATATAACAAGTGGGAACACGGTGGCGCAGTGATAGTGACAAGCTGGTGCCCTGTTCAGAGATTGTTCCTGCCTCCCCCACAAGATGCTTGCTGCGCTGTGTGCGACCTTCGATGAAATAATTTATTGCAGCAGTACTGTCTCTTTCCAACGTACTCACCTCCAATTTCTGTTCTTCCTTTTCTTTCTCCAAGTAACCAATCGCCACACAATCAGCTCTGTAATAGACATTAAGCCACCTGTAAGCTGAGAATGCTGATTCTTCAAAACTTTTAAGGAACATTGAAATATCTTCGTAGTACGTGTTTAATTATCCTATCCATCCATCCTTGTAGTGTCGTGCCATCCCCATCAAGAATACAGTGCGACGCAGGAACAATCCCTGAGCTAACTAGCGCTGCGACACTGTGTTCTCACATGTTTAATTATTAACAATATAGATTATTTGAATGATGTTAACATTTTATCAGTATAATGTAATAAACATATTTTGCTGCATTTCATCTTAAAAATTATATCATCATCATATGTAAATACACACTTTATAAAGTGGCGCAGGTTGTGCAATATTATAACTATCGCAAGTTTACAGTGAGGTAATTGTATTTATAAGTACAAACAGTTCTACAAGGAGCACTTGATGGACTGATTGAGTGTGTTTATAGTTCTTGGGATGAAACTGTTTCTGAACCGCGATGTCCCTACAGGAAAGGCTCTGAAGCGTGTGCCGTATGAGAGCAGTTCAATAGACAGCATGGCTAAGGCAGCGTGTGCTTTATGCTGTATACCTATAATTCTCTTTCCGATCAGCTGCTGTAGAGCTGTGATTCCACCCTCAGATACAGTGGGAAAAATACTGAGTGGTGCAGTGAGTGTAACAACGCTAAAGCAGCTATGATATTTGGAATTGTTTGGCCATTCCGTGGACCATTATATTGTTACAGGTTAATTACAATCAGATGCCTTAAACTAATAAACAATATGCGGTTAATTTCAGTGTATTTGATAAAGCCGCATCAGGTATGTGGATCTAAAAAAGAAAGGGAAACTACACTTGAACAAAAGCACTGCTTTGACACTGGGTGCCACCAGTTTGCAAATCCGAGCGGAGAACTTGCGTACGCCAAGCATTTAGCTGGCATGAAAATGTGGGTGGCAAGTTTAGGTTTTATACATTGCGATTTGAGCATAGAAACGGAAGTATGCAACATTTTTGTGCGTACGCAACGTTTATACATGAAGCCCATGGTTTTAGGGGGGTTGGCATTGCTAAATTTTCCCTTGGTGTGTGTATGTGTGTGTGTGCATATGTGTTGTCACGCATGAGCGCATGGGGAGCAGCTTAAGGACCCAACATGCAACGCGACAAGTCATGCCAGGGGACAACGGCGGGGTACTAACCTCTCTCTCTCTATTTCCTCAGAAAAGACGAAGCACCGCCGCCGTAATCTCACCCGGACGACTCCAAGAATCACAACACTTCTGTGTCCCTTTCTTTCCTCTGGTCCCCCTTTGATGACGTCAGTTACCCATCCATCACCACGTTTTCCCAGCATCCCACTGTTTTGATTTCCGGTCTGCCTCCATAAATTGTCAGTCTACCCACCCTTCTACGTCTGATGATTTTGTTGAATTGTTTTGACCTGTGTTACAGTATACGGAGCCTAAAAACCCCAAACCTTGACGACTTTGTGGTCTATATTTGTTACAGTGTATACCCTACAATGGGCTGGCGTCCTATCCAGAGATTGTTTGTACCTTGCTCCCAATAAGCATCCCAGTGTTCCTACTCTGGAGAAGTATGCTTAGAAAATGGATGGATTGATGGAAAGTGGAAGCACTTTTCATTTTAACTTCATCAAAGAGACATTTTTGTGTATTAAATATTTTGTCATGGTGGTTTGTTCAGACCACCGCATTTTCTTTGCACAGGCAACACATTCAGTCAGAAGAGGTGGACACACAGACGTGCATGCGACTTTGCGGTCATTTAAAAAGCTGCTTAAGGACCTCTTTGATGATGGGGTGGATATGTGACATGTAAAAGAATGAAATACTGAATACAAAATATACAAGTTATAGTGACCTCTCTCAAAGTGAATTAGAAACCGTCAAGTAATCTGTAATAATAGCTCAGATATGTTGATCAATTTGGCAACATGCAAGCAAAAGTTGCTTAGGTTGGATGGATTTAATTATTGTATTCCAATATAATATCAACATATTTACATTAGCTGTGGCCAAAAAAAAATAAATAAATAAATAAAAAGTAAACCTTTGATAAAAAGAAAGCAACCCTTTACCGGAGATTTATTTTATTAGTAACTTAGTGCATCAGTTGAGGGTCCCCCCTTAAACTCTGTTTATGCAATGATATCTGAAACAGCACTGAGTTAAAAGTCTGAGTTCTGAACATTTAGCTCAATTATTCCTAGCAAAAGGCATCTTTAATACTCCATGTGTCTCCTAGGCCTCCATATACATATGACACATGTATCCTCCTTTATGTTCTTACTAGACCCCTCAGCTCTAGACCCACTTATCCTGACAAATCCCAAGAACTCCATGATCAGGGTGCACTGTGCCATCAAAAAATGAATATCCAGCATTCTCCTTTCTTCATTCGAGAAGGAGATAAGCGTCATCCCTCTGAATGAGTCAATGCTAATACAGCTCTCCAATATGTGTGATGTCTGCTTCAAAATGTAGCTGTCTAGTCTGTGTACAGGAACAGTGTTTTCCCACTCATAAAGGATCTCAGCTTTATTGTAGCTTCTTATACAGTTCTCTAGAGACTGCTAGGCTGCAGCACATAAGACAAAGGTTTTCTTTTCGTCCTATAAAGTGATGATATTCTCTAAGTTTTTATGCTGCTTTCTGAAGTAAAGTACTAATTCGAAGGCCCAGATGTGTGTCTAGCATTTAGTTGACAACACCTCAGAGCAAAATCCTTAGCAGAAACAAGCACCATACATGTAATTACAAGTAATATCTAATGATTGTATTCATTATTCACTAACTGACACATTTCCTCATATAAACATGTTGTAATGATGATAATTCAAGATGACTTTTTTCAGTTTAACTTAAGTTGATGTACATAAGGCGTATATTTGAAATGCTTTGTCTTTCATGGGTTTCGCCAATCACAACTTGATTTGCACGCAATTTATCATAACCTGCTCACTTCATAAATGAACAGTCTAATTGATTACAAAAAATAATAAATGGAATTTCTACATTTATCTAAAAATCATAATGGGGTTTGAGTTCTTATATATACATTCACTGACTGCTTAATGTACAATAACTTTTCATCTACAGTTCCCATCACAGTTTACAACCATTTCCATCACTGGTCACTTTCACTTGCAATAGGAATCACTATGTCACCACCCACCTAATTTATTGTATTTTTCTAGAACATTAAATAAAAAGACAGCTTCCATATCATTTCAGAGAACATGCCCAAGATGTTAGGATTAAAGACCTTATTTGGCTTATTTAACCTGTGGTTTCAATCATATCCAACTCATCTGTGTCAAAAGACAATTGTTAAAAAAGAAGAAGAAAGTTGACTTCTTCTCAAAGTCATACATTGTACGAGATCTGGGAAATTAAATGTTCTTTTAATGTCTCCCCTTATTTTCCCTAATGGCTGCATTTTTGACCTATCACAGGTGCTGGCTTAGCTATACAATTTGAATTCAATGTGAAATGAAAATAACATGCAGATATATGAATCTGAGGTGTTCTCTTGTTGTTATAATTGAGAAAACACAAAACCAGTGCAAAAATCCTATAGGATTGCACAAAATTCATGGGCCACAACACATGTCCTGAGAAGAGGATGTGGATGCTGAATGTGACCTGCATGGCGTCACTCATGAGAGTCAGAGGGTCATCCTCTGGTTTCTTTTCAGGTATGTAATACCACCGCAAGCTGGGAGGGGGCGCAGCCGCTAGCAGGCTTGTCTTCCCTTTCTCCCACAGCTCTGACAAGCCGCCTGTGGACAGCAGTTGAACCCTCCTCTTCCGGTCCAAGAAGAAAAAAGGCACGACTGTACAGAAGAGGGCATCATATATTGAGCAGAGGAGCTGAGAGATGGAGTGATCCAAATACGAAGGAAGAGATAAAGTTAACTCTTTGATATAGCCAGTGTTAATTACGGCTGCCTCTTTTCCTTTCTATTTTGATGACATTGTACAGTGCTTTTGTTCTGTTTTAAGAAGTAAATGGGGATAACTGGTTTGATGCCCCACATTTCTTCACGCTTGCAGAGCCTTAATCCCTCAGAGCATCACGGTGGACAAAATAAATAAAATAATTTTGCCAGACAGATGCCGGCTGCTGCCTTTTTCACGTTGTTTCAGTGCATGACATCTAGGAATTCACTCAATGTGCAGTGGAGTGTGGGCAGCATGGGCCTTCATGAAGTCAGCAATCATCCACATTAAGAGACAGATTGTTGCACTTGCACTAGTCCACTAGGCATTACGTCTCCATTCTATTAAATGACTCATCCCCATTGCTGATGAGACTCGCCACTGTTGTGTTAGAGCTGTGTGCAGCTCTACAGTTGTGGGTCAGCAGAGTGAACAGAAGTGGGCTGAATATGCAGCCCTAGGGGATGCCAGTGCTCAGTGTGATGGTGCTGGAAATGACCTTCCTGATGCAGAATGTCCGAGGTCTGTCTGTCAGGAATTCCAGGATCCAGTTGTGTAGGGAAGTACTGTAACCTAGCAGATTCAGCTTCTTTAGGAGTTTCTGAGGGACGATGGTCTATTAAAACCATTCTAACATAAGTATTTTTTTTTTACCAGATGGAACAGTAGCAGATGGAGAGAAGACAGTAATCATAAAAATATCTGTAGTGATACAAAATAAAAACCATAAACACAGTGAACCCAGACCTGTCCTAATGGGATTTTAAAAATCAATAACAATTTCCTGCATTTAACACTTTTTTCAGTCATCACCCCCTAGAAAAACACTGCATTGTTGTTCTACTCTATTTCAAACTTATCTGTCTTTCTGCTGAAGTCAAAAATTATTTAAACAAACATTTTTTGAAGATCAAATTAAATTATATCTGTGTAAAATTGTTGTAATTCGAGGGAAAACTGCTCTGGTGTTAACATAATAACAATTAAACATTTTAAGACTCCAGTGCTATTTTTTACTTATTTTTTTCAAATACTGTGTATTGTTTCTACCTGTGTGTAGGGCTGTCAGATTGCTCGGAGCATCTTTATTATTAAGCTCATGTTTGTCTGCAATAGTAAGGGATGGACAAGGGGACAAAGAGAAGAAGCTTTTTCTGTTGGGCTTGTCACAATGCTCGAGCCACTTGACTGAAAACACTTGTAGCATTTCACCAATTCCATGTTCCATTGATGACTTAAACCTACATGTTAGATTTGGTACAATTTGGCAATAGCTTATTGTGCCAAATGCTTGCTTGAGCAGTGCTTGGGAATTTTCTTTTTCTTATCATGATGTAACTCTTCACTGTCTACTAACCAGTTTATTCAGATTTCAGGTACTACCGCGCTGACCCAACTATTGCCTGTAACATCATGTGATGTGATGTGACACATCAGTTTCACACTATTTGATTTAACCTAAAAATGCACTCAATATTTTTATGTTTTCTAAACTTAAATATATATTTTTTTTGTGATGAGGGGCCCTTTGGGTTTGGAGGAACCCCTTGCCTCAAAGGAGCTGAAGGGGTGTTCACTGTACCAGTGGGCCTAAAACCCATGTAAAATACCAAATCTGAACAAATCAGCACCTAGTCTGTTTCCATATTGTATTGATTCCATTATTATACTTGAAGTATTAATTTAACACTGGAAATTGTGCTGTCCTGTCATATTGCTTCTCAGGTTCTTTTCCCTCACTCTGTTTCCATTTGTGTCAAGTGTCAGCCCATATTTCTTTTCTACAAGAGAAGCTGTTGTGTTCTTTTTCTTTATCTTCTCAGTTCTGTGCTTAGCAAGCTCTGGGTGGGAACTTAAAATATTGGCATAGGTTCACCTCCACACTCTTTTCTAAAATCAATTTCAGGTTCAGAGACAAGATCATAGCAAAGTCTTTGAGGGTGCCTGAGTTCACTACAATCCTGATCACATCACAAGCAGCAGAGTTTCAAGATTCAAGATTCTTTATTTGTTACACACACAGTTATCTATATTACTAAACGACAGTTTAATTTATGCACGGACGGTGGACGCACCGAAGCGCATGCGCACTGCGCCTCAGCGCCCCAGTGTCAAACCCAGCGGCTTCCCAGAGTCAGTAAGTGGCGCCCAAACAACACAACCTGTAAACTAAACTTGCTCTAATCCACTGTGCCAGCAGTCAGTGTGGCGTATTTGAATCACATAACGGTAATTCAGTAAGTTGAATTATGATTCCTAACAGTAAATAATGTCTACCTAACGACACAGTCACAGAAAAACAAAAACGAGACCGCATGGATAAAAACAATACACGGGGGCTCCTATAACGTAATTCAGGAACACCAGATGCAAAGAAGTCACGGCTCCAAAAAGAAAGAGCTCAACTAACGGAATTACAAAACGAGCCCGTATGGATAAACACGATGAACGAAGGCGCAGACAACGTGCTTCTGACAGAGCAGAGGCAAAGGAGTCATGGCTCCAAATGGAAAGAGCTCAACGATTAGTAATACAAAACCGAGCCCGTACTTCCCAGAGTCAGTACGTGGCGCCCAAACAACACAACCTGTAAACTAAACTTGCTCTAATCCACTGTGCCAGCAGTCAGTGTGGCATATTTGAATCACATAACGGTAATTCAGTATTAAAAGTAAGTTGGATTATGATTCCTAACAGTAAATGACTTCTACCTAACGACACAACCACAGAACAACAAAGACGAGGCCGCATGGATAAAAACAATACACGGAGGCTCCTACAACGCGCTTCTTGAACGAAGGTGCCCACAACGTGCTTCTGACATAGCACAGGCAAAGGAGTCACAGCTCCAAAAAGAAACAGCTCACCGATTAGAAATACAAAAATGAGCCCGTATGGCTACGACCTGTGAACTAAACCTGAGGTAGAAGCGTGCACGCCAGGTTGTACAGCCGCCCGAGCGCGACCGCCCACACCACCGCATATACTACCTTCGTTTAGTAATGTAGCCCTCCATGCCCGGATCCGCCGCCATGGTCACTTCAGCACGCGAATCCGCCGCTGTCAGCAAACAACTTCTACCTGACGACACAGCCATAGAAACACAAAAAACAGACTGCATGGATAAAAACAATAAACGAAGGTGCCTACAACGTGCTTCTGAAACACCAGAACCAGATGCATCACAGCTCCAAAAAAAACGCTTTAGTACAAATATGTTTATTTAATTAAATGAAAAATGTCCCAGGATGCACCCACCCTCCATGATATTGCATCCCTCCAAATATCGGAGGGAACAGAAAGTGATTGCCATTCTTGGATTTGCGATTCTTTCGAGAATCGCGGGATTACTGGTACAAGTATAAGATGTAGTTCTAGTAGCTTCTCTCTCAAGTGCTCTCTGGTGCCACCTGTGTGCCTTAGAGACACATTGTAAGGCCTTCTAACACTCTGTCATGAAATGGTTATTTTTAATTTTTATTTATTTATTTTTTTTAGACTTCTGTTATGTTTAGCTATGATGTTTAGCACCCTCTTGGGGTTTTGGTACAAGTAGAGTTCAACATTTGTATTGATTTTTGAGTTTAAAAATTATTTGAGCACATGATAATTGTTTTTTGGTTTGTTTCATGGGCACTGTCTTTTTGTTTCATTACTGCCAGAGAAACCAGTTGGAAAAACATTGCAGCAACAGTTTAAATGGTCAGCATCTCTTCCCAATCCCTAATAGCAGATTAGACTTTGACTATTTACGTGTGATTGATAATGAAAATACTCCTGTTTAAAAAGACCTGTTAACTATGATTATTGGTTACAATGTTGCTTTTGGCAACAGTATTTCTGATTATTTGGTCTTAACCCTTGCTTTCATTTTCTGATTTTGTCTCATCTTCTGGTCACTGCTTCTTTTATTGTACGAGTTCTTTTACTTAGCACAACACTGGCATCTAAAGCACAAATTGGATGTCGGTTACTCAGTGGTTGCATTGTCAGACATGATGCAGGGGATTTCTCTTCACACAAAAAAAAAGATTTTTCACTTTATGTGGCCTTCTTTTAATCATGCTAGTCACTGCTAGTGACTTCCATTTTTTCCCCGGACCTCTTTCTCCCTCCTACTCTCTATTCCTCTGTCTCTCTTTCTTTCTCATCATGTTGTAGTCTCTTTCCTGCTTCTATGAAAGAAGTCCACTCTTGGTATCCCACCCTTATATGGATTACTGCAACTCTGATTTATCACCTTTTTCTCTGCCTTGGCTGGTTCCACACTTGTCCATCCAGTCCTGTCAGTACTGCTTACCTACTCAGCTATAGGCATGTACCTAATGAAAGAAAATATCTAAAAAAATGTGCTTTTGAGGAATTTACATTCTTCTGATTTAGCCGCTCATTGTTGATACCCTTCTTTAACTCCTTCATAAGTTGTGTTATATTCTTCTTAAACTTTGGGATGGCATTCATCACAAATATTGCTAGGTGAAATAAAATTCGATAAATAAAGCAAATGTCTGTAGAGTAAATTAATTCACACAGGCTTATCTTATGTTTTGTTTTTATTTGAAAGTAAAAACTTCTAAGTTACAGTCTGACTCAGATGCTGAGATGTACTAAAGAATACGCCTGAAGAAAGATTTGCACACTATAAATAGCTGAGTGACTAATGAACAAATACAAAGTGAGGACATGCTCACATTCTGTTCTGATTAAAAATTTTTCCTCATTATTTTCCATCATCACTTTAGCACTTTTTCAACTAGCTGTGATCTATTACTCAGAAGGTGTAACTGTTTGACTGCAGGGGTGTTGGGAAGGTTGGTGCTGTGGTCTTGAAGATGGTGCTTATCTATCTGATTTCTGTACAGACACATTTGTTAAGTACCGTCCAGGAAATGAACTTGCATTTGAATCCTATCAAAACTTAACAACTCGCCTGAATTCACCTTCAATTTGTGAGGCAAATGGTAAGACACAAGCTGTGCTGCAGACATGAATTGAAGATCCATTTTCATTGTGAGAGTTGCATATAAATAAATGCAGCCTGACAGAAAGCATTGATGATACTGTCTCTTTGTCACAATACTGAATGGAATTTAATGCCTGAGTCAGGTACATTAATGTCTGGTTACTGTCGTTCTGAAAATATATTCACTAGTGTACTTTATTTGTTAAATGTGAATTTTTTTAGTATATGATTCATAGATTTCAATTATCGGTACTAGACATCTGACCGAACAATTAATTGAAAGTTCTGTAATATATGAGTGTGTAATTAAGAAAAATATGGATTTATAATGCTCATCATTAAATATTACATACATACTCAATAACAGATAGGGGATGTGCATTTATGATTGAAGCCAGGAAGCACTTTTTCATGTAAAGAGTTCTGGAAAAGTACTATAAACACAAGTTTTAAGTAAGAAAATTGGACCAGGTCATGAACAATTTTATTAAGGAAGCAGATAAAGACTGTGGCATGAAGGACAGAAGGGAGTCTGAGTAATCATAAGAGACAACAGAGTGACCAAAATGCAATCCATGTATAAGAAGTTTAAAAAAAATTTTGCAAAAGACCCTAACCAATCATAGAAATTCTTTAAGTGCTAAGGATAATTATTCAAAGAAGAACACCAGTGTGTTTTTAATTATATCGAAAACTTGGATGTGTGTGTTAGTGATCATGTAATGATCTCCTACATTATGATGGCAGAATTAATTTGGTTGACAAAAGGCTTTATTGTTATATATCTGTGAAAAAGTAGCGTAAAATGGCAGTGCTTACAAAACAATTCACTCCAAGATGACAACAATAATGTAACAGTCATAAGGATAAAATCAAACAATAACAAGAAAAATTATTATATCACCAGGAAAATGAGTAGAATAGAATCTCAGAATGCCAAAACCATCAAATACGATATAAATTTCCAAATAATGTAGATGAACTAGAAATCTTGACAATGTTTAAAAACCATCTGAATGAGATATTGGGACAACTTAGTGATAAAAACAAACTTGATTGTCTCTCATGTTTGTAACATTTCATATGTCCTTCCGAGTCTTCATCCAAATGTAATTTGCTTCTTTGGAGCCTGTACGGTAAATAGAGGACTTTTTAAGGAGATTTTGCAAAGTTATTAGTTGTTAGTTTTCATAATCAGTTTAGCTCACTTCACATAGGCTTTGTGCATTTTTGTAATTGTTCTTTCTTTCTTTCTTTCTTTCTTTCTTTCTTTCTTTCTTTCTTTCTTTCTTTCTTTCTTTCTTTCTTTCTTTCACTTAGAGACACCAGGCCAACTTGGCAGAACTTGTATAGACAACCATTGAACAAAAGAACTGGCAATTTGCAATGCCACTAACTGCACGGCATCATAGCTGTTAATTCCTGTGTCTCACTGACTGATCCTTCAGTCACAGACAAATGTCCTTTCTGTGGAGAAAGAGAGAGAGACTGTCTTCCATTGTTTTCTTTTCTGTCTTAGACTTCAACTCCTTTTAAGTATTAACTTTGTTTTTAACTTTGTTATTAACTTGTCTTTTAATGATTGTGTATTTATTTATGGTGTTACTGGAAATAAGAGTAATCAGGATGAATGTCAGATTGGGAATTTTCTCATTGGACAGGCCAAGCTGGCCATTTATAAATCAAGAAAAGAGAAAGTCAAGTCTTACAGGCAATTTGACATGATAAGGATGTTTCATGACTTGTGAAGGCCAGAATTTCTTTAGACTATAAATTCTACAAATGACCGCACATGTGAATTCTTTTGTGAAAAGATGCTGTGTTTATGAGGTAATCTGTAAACTTGAGGATATTGAGTTGAATTCTCTTATTTGAAATATTAATTAGGTATTTCTTTCTTTTTGGGGTGAGTTTTGTTTTGTTTTCTTTACCTATGATGAATGAACGAAAGTAAATGATTTATTCAAAAGCTTGCTTTCTTTCTTTCTTTCTTTCTTTCTTTCTTTCTTTCTTTCTTTCTTTCTTTCTTTCTTTCTTTCTTTCTTTCTTTCTTTCTTTCCATTACTTAGCTACTGATCTTGCATTGTTTTACCTGATATGTAACAGGACCACCAGGTTGTGGTTATGTGATGGTAACAGTTTTGTTTTACTGAGAAAAGGCTGGCCAGTACACTGGTAAGATTGTCAGTTCTTCTCACCTTTCTGTCATTTTTGGTACTTTTTCCTGCTTTACATTTTGTACATTAATTTGCTATTATTGTTACTGTTTTTATTGTTAGTGTGGCATATCAGTCCCTGTCTTGAGTCTCAGTCTCAGTACTTTAGTAAAACCAGCTTTATTCAACTTGAAACAGGAACAGCAGGCTTAGTCTGGGCCAGGTCAGTGGCCAAATTATACTGTTCCCTGCATTTATAATGTCCCTTGCATCACCCATCGGTGACAGGCATGTATAGCGCGATCTCAGTTGGCTTGTAGTTGTTCCTGTGGCACTATGCTGCTGTACTGCAAACCTGTGGTTGCCTCGGCAATGAACAAGCCGTCCTCCACAGACGCGGTAGTCACGCTTTGGTGTGTCATCCCGTTGGGGGGGGGAGGGGGTCCAAATAAAAGAGTTCAGAAATCTCACATTATTATCAGGACTTATACCCCTTAAGAGTTAATTAAAATGGGTAAATGCCAACACTGACTGTGCAGAGTCAGGGAGTAAAGATGGTCTTGTGAGCCCTGTTAATGGCTGCTAGATTGGTTTCCCTTTTTTAGGTTAGGGTTAGAGCCTGTTAGGTTTTTGACACCATGTTCTGTTTCTGTTACTGCCTAAACAGAGCTGACTTTCTTTTTCTGCAATTGACATTCTTATAGCATTTGCTATTTGTGTCATATTACAGAAAAGTACCATTCTCAATTTCAGTAATGACAGGGGTAGCATTCATTTAATTCATTCATGGAAATTCAACGTACAAGATGGATCAGTTTGTTAAATGTTCTGAAATCACTGATTGTGAAGCTATGCAATGCTTCTTCTTCTTTTGGTTGCTCCCGTTAGGGGTTGCCACAGCGGATTATCCAAAATTGTTGTCCGCATATTAATTTGGCAAAATTTTACACCGGATGCCCTCCCTGACGTAACTCTCCCCATTTATCCGGGCTTGGGACCGGCATGAAGAAACACACTGGTTTGTGCATCCCCTGTGGATGGGTTGAAACTATGCAATACAATTTGCAAAAAAAACAACAAAAAAAAGTCATGAAAATACCTGTATAAGAATGTACTCTACATTATCATTTCTTATTGAAAACACAAAGCTAGCAATTATCAACTTTTCCTAAGTTTTAAAATTTCATCCTGCAATAGTGAAAGGACTAAAAAGAAATACTGTTAGTCAATTACTCTGAAGATGAAGGGGTTGCATTTTGGATTCTAATAGCAGGCTAGCCATAACATGCTCCATTTTTCTTTTCATACCTTTCTCTGTACTTCAAAGATCGATTCTGCTTTAGTGATTATAGTGTCAATGGCACTGGAGAAGGCAGAGGTGAGGTCTGCTAAAATATTTAATTAAAAATGAACAGAACAATGCACAAACCAATGGGCTTTTAGTAACTTCTAGATGGATTTGATGAGGGCACTGATACTCTCAGATGTCTAAGACAATGTAATTAATATTGGCATGTCTGTTTGTGATGTCCAGAGAAGGTCGCTTCAACATTTTTAATAATTTTTTGTTTTAAATTTCCATCACTATTTTAGTAAAGGATTGATAATGACACGTTTCATAGCCTAAAGAAGTACAATAAATTGATGTGTAGATGTCAGCTATGCTGCATGACATATGGGCATAATTCATTCATCAGTCAAAGCTTTAAAGAGTATAATTAGTAACCCTGACTGAGCTAGTTTGAAGCCAGTTTATTTTTATGACAGTGAAGTGGTTAGCGCCCAGAATCCTGCAGGTGACTCCCAGACCAGGCACTTTGTTCATGTAGTTTGCATGTTCACTCTATGTCTGTGAGGGTGATTTTATAGGTATTCCAGTTTCATGTTGACATTCTAAAGGCCTGTTCATTTATTTGTCAACTCTAAATTGGCCACCTCTGAGGAATGTGACCCTGAACTGAAATCAGTGGGACTGACAATGGATTACCAGAGAAATCCTATACTACTGTAGATTAACTGGCTGTATTGCACCTTGGCCACAATCTGTAAATAGTAGCTGCCCAGTAAAGTTATCCTGTGACCAGCCAGTGTCCACTTGGTTCTGGTGATATATTTTTCTTAATCAATTTGAAATTTTTGTGAAAGGTCAAAATTGCAACTTTTAAGTACATTAGATATCCTGCATGAAAGCTCTATGCTAATTTCATTAATTGATGATGTAGATGATATCACTTAAAAATGTGAGGAGATAGTCAATAAAAATAAAATAACATTTTTCCATCTCATGTAATAATTCATCTAGAAATTAAATTTGAAAAGTGACACAGGGGTAAAAGATAAGCTCTAAACAGGAGGATTTATAGTTAGGGAATGCAGTTATACAGCCAGGTAAAGCACGTTTCTTAAAATAATCAAAGTTATAAATAACTTTTGTGCAATGCATGCATGATGGATATAGCTGTCAGCCCGCTGCTGCATTTTTGAAGAGTACAAAGTCGCTGATTTGAGAAATCTGTCAAATTTCTCTCCTGGTAAGTATAAGGGGATGAGAAATACCCATAATGGCACTACAGCATCTCCAGGCAGATGGTGCTGCAAACTCTTCAGAATGCCTCACTCTCAAACTAATGCATGGATAATTTTCTGGGTTTAATGATTTCAGCACCATTTTTATAGACAGTGTTTTTCCATATCTGTACTTGAACTGTTAAACTGTATAGCTTTTCATATTTTAAATTATAAAAGATTATTTCAATTGATTAGGTGCATTTAATCTATGTCAATGTAATATCTACGCAGAAGCTTATTATAGAGAGCTTTGCATAATAAAGACTGGATAGACAACACAATGTACTATATATATCAGCCTTCTTAAATGCTGAGTACATTAATTTTTCCTTCTTTCTTGCAAAAAAAAGGGGAAATGAGAAAAATCCTTCTGCTCAGGCATGAAATCCAGCCATCTAGTCACATCACACCTCATAGGCAGGATTAAGCATGCTCTCCACTTTGCAATGAAACACTTATGTGTGGGAAGCAAAAAAAAAAAGAGAATTAACAATAAAGATTTCTTTTCAGCTTGGCCAGTGTTAATTTGAAAATGAATCTCCAGTCCAGTTGGGCACCCAGAGCAACACTGCCAGAACACATGGCCGAAAAAAACTTTTTTAAATACACAAACTCAACATAACAAAGAATCACCAATAAAAGCACAAAAAAGTCCTTTTTTTATGCCAGCATCGCTGTATGGCAGCTTAATTACTGAGTGACTTATGAGGCAGTTTCCTGGCTGTTACTTTCATGCTCCCTTCCAAAACTCTTTCTCTTTTCTCCACATTCTGGTAACCCATCCTTCCAATTAAAAAGTTGTCATCTGCTACTTCCTACATTCAAGTTCAATATTTCTTAGCAAAGGGCACACTTTTATGGCTCTTCATCTGCAGATCAGGAGTTACTTTAAAAGTGTGGAATTCATGGGCTGAATACAGTATATGACTGAACTCTGCTTCTGCTGCAGGCTTGACAGACGTGTTTGTTCTTACACCCTTGAAGCCTGAAGAGAAGAGCCCCCAGTCCTGGAGATGTAAGGCTATTGTGGCTACAGATTTTTGATTAAACTAGTATGAAAAGTAAAGTTCAGTTACTAGTGTTAAAGAAACCTTGTACTGTATGTAATTTTATTAGAACCTTAGAACAATCTAGATGAGAACAGGTCATTCAAGCCCAACAAAGCTGTTCAGTCCTAGACATTTATTTCTTCCAAAATAATATTAAATTGAGTTTTGAAGGTCCCTAAAGTTCTACTGTCTACCACACTACTTTAATTTATTCCATGTGTCTATGATGCGCTGTGTAAAGGAAAAATTCTTAATGTTTGATGGATCATTAGTGTTCTTATGCTTGTTTCCAAGTATTTTACCAAAGCAGTTATTGTATGATGTACACACAGGTCATATGGGAACAAGTTAGCTGGTAAGTTGTTAGCTTATAGTTACTTGTGTTTCCTTCTTATATGTTTAAGAAAGTACAAAAATATAAATCAAAAAGTGTTAAAGAACAAATTATGAACTGTGAACATTAAGCCCAACGTGGAATGCTTTTTTTTTAAATTTTATTAATTTTATTATAATCATTCATACAAATCGATCAATTTTTACAAAAAATAGGATTGAAAAACAAGTCGACCCCTACCCCTGAGAGAGACGGGGTAAAACTTAAAGCTTGTAAACATACCTAAATTGATAAGTTTAATAGGCCAGTAGAGATAAATGGAGAAGAAAAAGAAATGCGGAGATAATTGCTTCCTCTGTGCTTTAAGAGCTTATTCTAAAATTTTATTGATTATATCCTGCCAGGTTTTAGAAAAATTCTGTACAGATCCCCTAACTGAATATTTGATTTTTTCCAATTTCAAATAGTATAAAACATCAGTTAATCACTGACTTAAAGGAGGAGAGTTAGGATTCTTCCAGTTTAGCAAAATAAGTCTGCATGCCAAAAGTGTAGTTAATGCAATCACAGTTTGTTTGTCCTTCTCCACTTTAAACCCATCTGGAAGAACACCAAACACAGCTGTTAATGGGTTAGGAGGGATTGGGACACCAAGGCCGACTGAAAGGCACTTAAAAATTTTGGTCCAAAATGATATTAATTTGGTGCAGGCCTAAATCATGTGACCCAATGAGGCTGGGACTTGAATGCAGCGTTCGCAGGTTGGATCTTGCCCTGGAAACATTTTGGACAGTTTTAAGTGAGACAGAAGTGCTTGATATATAATTTTGAGTTGAATAATTGCATGCTTTGCGTATATGGAGCTCGAGTAAATTCTCTGCATTGCTACTTTCCACTCCCTTTCTGATATATTAATTAAGAGATCATTTTCCCATTGTCCTCTTGGATCTTTGAAAGGGAGGGACTGTAAAATAATTTTATATATTGCAGAGATGGTGTCTAAGACCTTGAAATTGAGCAATATTTTTTCCAGCATGGACAAGGGTGCAAGATGAGGAAAATCGGACAGGTTCTGTTTAACAAAGTTCCTAATTTGAAGATAGTGAAAGAAATGTGTAGCTGGAAAGTTAAATTTGGAATGTAATTGTTCATAGGATGCAAAGATGTTGTCTATATAAAAATCTCTGAGCAATTTAATCCCAAATTTTTTCCAGATATTAAAAACTGCATATGTTTGCAAGGGTTGAAAGAGGTGGTTCTCTTGCAGAGGTGCCACAGATAAAAGCTTCTCCATCTTAAAATGCTTTCTACATTGGTTCCATATTCTGAGTGAGTTAAGCATAATTGGGTTATTAGTATATTGCCAATAACTTGCATTTATTGGGGCACAATGCAGGGAATATAAAGAAGTACTGCAGGGTTTTACTTCTATTGCGGACCAGACCTGTGTATGTTTATCTATTTGTATCCAGGTTTTTATAGCTTGTATGTCTGCTGCCCAGTAATAAAACTGAAAGTTAGATAGAGCCATGCCACCTTCTGCCTTAGGTCTTTGTAGGGTCGCTCTTTGGATACGTGGATGTTTTGAGTTCCAAATAAATTAGTTTATTGTTGAATCTAATTGCTTAAAAAATGTTTTATTGATGTATATTGGAATGTTTTGAAATAAAAAAGAAGCTTAGGAAGAATATTCATCTTAACAACGTTAATTCTTCCAGCTAGAGTGAGATGAAGGGTTGACCATCTATGCAAGTCTTGCTTAATTTTTTCCATTCAGACGGCAAAATTTTGTTGATAAAGAGCTTTATGATTACTTGTGATGTTTAACCCTAAGTATTTAAACTGATCTGCAATAATAAAAGGAAAGGTGTCCAATATGATATTGTATGCTTGAGAATTCACTGGAAAGAGTACACTTTTACTCAGATTAATTCTGAGACCAGAGATCTTTTGAAAATCTGTAAGTGCTGTTAAGACTGCAGGCACAGAATTTTGTGGGTCTGATATATACAGTACCATATCATCTGCATATAGAGAAATTTTCTGTTCCAGTTCTTCTCTGATAATCCCATTTATCTGATCAGCATTTCGACAGTGAACCGCCAGTGGTTCAATGGCGATTGCAAATAGCAGTGGTGACAAGGGGCATCCTTGTCTGGTACCATGTTCTAGTTTAAAGTAGTCTGAACAAATGTTGTTAATACACACTGAAGCTTCTGGATTGGTATAACGCAGTTTGATCCATGCACAAATGTTTGGGCCAAACCCAAATTTCTCTAATGTAGTGAAAAGGTATTCCCAACCCTAATGCTGCATGACCATTAAAAATTAAACTGTAGTTAAGAACCTGGCTGAAACAAAAACCAGCCAACCACCATGGCTCTCCAGGATGGACAATGAGGACCACTGCCTGAAGGGTATCCACACAAGACACCTCTGTGGCAGAGAGAAGCATGTGAATACACAATCGTCCTACTTGTGAGCATTACACGTGTACATGCTCAATTTAATGAATAAAGTCGTAGTCAAGCATTAATAATTTTCCCAATGGAAGGGATTCCAGAGAAAACATTAAACAGAGCAGACCTTTTTTTTCTTAAAAGACTGCATTCCTTTAATGTGGGTAACGACATCCTTTACATGTTAAAACTGTGATACTGTGATGGCCTGTGTGATTTTCTAAACTTTAGTATGCTGGATCATTAACATCACTTCTAGAGCTGGCAATCAAATCAACAAGCTGACTAAGGAGGCAGTCTCAGTTATGGGATGCACTCTGGACCCCCCGGAGGTAGTAGCAAAGGATAGAATTAAAATAAAACTAAGCTTTATTATGAGCAATGCTGTACATCTGATATACTAACACTGAGTATTTTCTGTCAACGAATTATTCAGCAGAAGTGTGTCAAGAAACTACAGGGACTCCTTTATACCAATGGTAATATGCATTTATAAGGCACTGTGACTGCTCTTTTATCTTTAGCCAAGTCAGAAGTTTTTCTTTTTTAATATATATGTGTATTTAAGGTAGGTTATTATTGTTTGTTACATTATTTTTTAAACTTCTTTAAAAAAGTAAAATTTTCTCCTTGGGACAAGCAATCTATCTATCTATCTATCTATCTATCTATCTATCTATCTATCTATCTATCTATCTATCTATCTATCTATCTATCTATCTGTCTGTCTGTCTGTCTGTCTGTCATGTCAGCTTTCTTCTGAAGTGAAAAGCTATAATACGTTGCAATGAGAGGAATTCCAGAATGTCTGAAATAGTAAAAATTCTAGTACAAACAAAATGCTGTGCTTTAGTGTGTGCATCAAGCATGCATACGGTTGACCAAGTATACAAAACAGTAATGGAGAGGGAATGCGAGGTAATTGTGGCAGCTAAGTGAAGGACCTCAAGTAAATTTGAACATAACATCCTTGCAACACTGTAATGTAAGAAAATGACGGCAGCATTTCATCAACAATATTAATGAGAACTCATGGCTTGTGGATTAGAAGTTATTTATCAGAAGCATTCTGCCTGTTAAATAGCTAGGGGTTTACCTGACTAAATGTGTCCCAAGAAGCATTTTACCTCATGAGGAGTTGTCTAGTGTTTAACCTTTATTAAATGTGATCCTATCTATGTATTGATGTGTTCAATGTATCCACACTTAGCATTTATTCATTGTTATTTATTAGTGGCAGAATTAACATCACAAGACCTGAAAAATGGGGGGAGGAACTATGTCTTTAAATCCAAATAAACAGATCACTCCTCTTTCCTCAAATGCTAAAGCTTTTTAATTTCAACTCAATTTACTCTTGTATCACAATGTAAAACAAATAAGGTTCAGTAAGGTATGGTATGGTGCAGTAATGCAGTAAAGCTCATAAATTCTATTTGATGCAAAATAAATGTGAATATTTTCACAATTGATTTATATCTGTTTAACATACTCAGAACACTATTGAACAACAATATAAAATATATATACAGATTGTATATACTGTATATATATCTATATCTATCTATCTATATATACTGTATATATATATATATATATATATATATATATATATATATTGTGATATGTGGCCGGCCTTTCATCCCGGCCAATACCCCCAGGCCGCCAGGTGGAGCCCTTCCTGCAGCATGGAGGTGCCCCGAATGCCAGCAGGGAATACTGGACAATGTAGTTTTTATTCCCAGCCCTGTTGGGTACCTTGGGGCCCGCTAGAGGACGCTGCAGGGAGGCACAGTGACTATTTGCCTTACGCCCAGGAAGTGCGTCAGAGTCACGTGGACAAAGGGAACGATGTGCTTCCTGGGTGAAGAAAAGAAGGATTTTTATCTGACCCGGAAGTGTTCCAGGTCACATGGACAGAGAGGGTGAAACGCTTCCGGGTCAAGGACTATAAAAAGGACAGTGAAACACCAGAGCATTGAGCTGAGCTGGGTGGAAGGGTGGCAATGCGTCTGGGAGTGGAGGATTGTTTATTGATTATTGTATTGATTTATTATATGAGTATTGTGGAGTGTAGGTGCTTTGTTCACTTTAATATTGTCCAAATAAATAATTATTGGACTTTTACCTGGTGTCTGAAGAGTGGTCAGAGGGTTCAAGGGGTCGAGAGGACCTCAAACTGTCACAATATATATATATATCCTCTTTAATAAAACCCGTGTGCGTCCAGTGTCCGTGTGTGTGTGTGTCTTTTGGTGAAGTGCGCATGCGCGGAGCACGGAGCGATGCTTCAAAGCAGATGCTTCAAAGGCCACCTGACACCTCACACAAGACAGAGAGGCCGTGACCTATAAAATATCGCGCGGCACATCCAATCGGATTTCAGTAAATGAGGTAAGACCTAAAGCAGAAAACACGAATAATCCAGTCGGGTACTGAGACGCGGAGACCAGCTTCCCCATTGTTGTGCAAGTGTTCACTCTGAGGATGTTAGATTTGCGATTAAGAAGCTTGGCCCGATAAAGTGTAAAGTAAAAGTAAATTTATTTTCACGCACATTACATCAGCTGCTGGGGAGAATCTGCTGATTGCCCACTGTTGTGACAGAAAATTAAATGCATATTACGGACAGCAAAGCCAGTATTACTGTCAGAGAAAATTACAGGCATTTTACGGAAAAAATTTAATGAGGTAAAAGGTCCTTTGCCATTTAATATAGACTGTTCCTACTAATGTTTATGGACTAATGTTCTAGCACCCGTTATTGTAACGGGCTTAATGTTTAGTATATATATATATATATATATATATATATATATATATATATATATATATATGTAAAATCCAATGTCTATCTGTCTATTTGTCTGTCTGTATGTCTGTCCACCTTTCACTTAAGTACTTAATGGTACTTAATTTAAATCATTTTTTTTCTATAATTTGCTTGAACATTCTGGTCTTTTATATAAAAAAATCTTGGGTCGAGATGTGATCATCTCGGAGAGACACTTTGAAGTCCTGCTTGACTACTTGCACGTCACGCCCTACTTACAAACAATTTCTCTTAGACACTTTAATGTCTCACGAGACAAGGAAGTGAGACAAAAGGACAGCTGCTGTACAGGCTTTTAAATGATCGTCACGCAGCATAACATGCAGATCATGCACATCACGCAGCATGGCAGCAGCAGCTTCTGTACAGGTTTTTAAATGATCAACGCACAGCGCGACATGCAGAACACGCAGCTCGGTAGCAGCAGCTGATCCATCCACATCTCCTTAGCGTGCATTCAGCCCCCCCTTCACAACGTGAGCGACAGAAATGCAAAGCGGCGAGCATGAAGTGCACCCCCAGGTGGAGGGGGGGATTGGGGGGTGGGCGAGCAAAGCGAGTAAGGGGCAAAGCCCCCTAGTATATATACACATATATATATATAAAAGTCTGTGTTTTTTGTTCTTGCTATTTTCCATTGTTTGTGCCACTGCCACTTCTAACAGTTGTACTCTGTATGTATCACCATCCCAGTGGTGGCTTTTCTCTCGACTCTGACAATGGACAAGTCCTTATAGGCAGCATGATGGTTGCACTGTGCTCAGACTAAATATGGAGACCCCAATGTGGCTGGCAGGAGCTGGTTCAGAAGGATACCTAGAACTGGACGTCAACCTGAGTCAACCTGCCCTTGTGGTGATGTGAGACGAGACAATTGTTGTGAACCACTACTACTCAGCATTTTATTTTGAATTGAATTTCCAGTTAAGACAGGATAATGCAGAGCCCCCATCAACTATCAGTCAGCTTAGGATACGGTCCTTTTTTCCTATGTAAGATGCACAACCACACTTTTTTTCATGGTTCAAGGGAGGTTCCCCTTGGCGACAACTGTCATATTCCCTCTTCTAACATTAGGTGGTTGTATAGGGAAAAGGCATAGATGACATCAACACTCTACATCATTTCTAAAGTTTTATGCATCGTAGGGGTGATCCTGATTTCAGACTCTGGTGGAGTGCCAAAAGTGAGGGTCACTGGTATAAATATTTTTTTTTCTGCACATCAGCACTGCATGAGTAAATCTGTGAACTCCTGAGTGGAAGATCGGTATTTCCATGGTATCAATGGCTGTTGGTGCTCCTTTGTGTTGATGGGTACCTGCAGGACCAGAGCCCACAAGAGTCCAGGTGGAGCAATGGAGTGTAACATTTCAAATTACTGCCCTAATCACTATAAAGATCCTCTGGTGCTCTGATTCAACAAAACTTCCTTTTTATGAGCACAGATGGAGGTGCTCTAATTGGGAAACGCATATGCCTCTGACCATTTGGTACTGCTATCCAGACAAGGACTAGATTGAAGACAAGACTTCTGTGCAAATACTTCCCTTTTTTAGAGTTCACCCATGCTGTATTTGTGATGGCACTGGATTTTTGATGACATGCATATATATGTAACGGTTGTCCTGGTACTGCCTTGATTTTGTTCACTTAGATGGGCTGATGTTTGTTCTGGCTATTGGCGCTGTTTCTGATGCTGTTGCCATTACTGTCTATCTACACAATATATACATTATTTTTACTTATAAGCATATATACATATATATTAATATACACATTCACTGCAGTATACCTATATATATATACACTTATGTTTTATATTATGTGTAATACTTGGTACTAATAATTTGGGAAAGATAGTAAAAAAGTCTAAAAATGGTGTGTAACTACTGCCTGCTATCTCTGGTAATCTGAATAGGAAGAAGTGAGCTATTAACAGTGACTGTGGAACTGCCTGCTAGGTTAACACAAAAAATAATTGGATTCTTTAATGTTCATCGGGTAATTGAATAATCATTGGGCTGATCTCAGCTATTCATGAAGCATTCTCGAGGTGCTTTTAAATACCTGTATGGCTGTTAAAAAATCAGATTGTCCTCTAATGAGTTTCTATCTATCTACCCATTTTGAACTCCTGTTTTTGTCTACATCCCAAAGACCTGTGTGTTAGGGTGTTTGAAAACTAAATGTAAATAGTGTGAGTGAATGTGTCCTGTGATCATGTCCAGGACTGTCTCCTGTTTTGTGCCTGAAATCCTGGAGTGGGTCAAGTGGGTTTAATAATCAATAGACGTACATGAAATGTCAAATTTTTCAAGGTACCTTAAATAACAAATTATTCAACACCTTTTGCAAAGTGTTTCTTCTTCATCCTCTTCCTATGTGTTTTAGTTAGATAAGCTCCTCCATACTTTTAATGTTGGCTTGGCCATACTTCAACTCCATGCTAAAGCTTCTTTGTTTCTCTGCTTGGAAAACTGTGAACTTTCACTAAAAGGTGGGTAGCTTTGATTTGTAGCTAGCATTTAGTCTTTTTTGTTCTACTTTTCTTATTTACTGTTGTTTGAGAAGTTCTGAATGTTTGGTATTATCATATGTAGGTGATAATTAAATGCTTGAGAAATAAATAAAGCTGTTGGAGTCAGCCTTGAACAATACTGAATGCAGTATAAAGTCTATTGTTTGTGGTCTACGACATACGAAGAATAATGAGAATTAATTTTCCTAAGAAAATATTATGTATTCATCTTATGAGTAGAGTCACTGAGGGTTGGAACCCTTTTCAAGCAGCAATGTGTGCAAGACAGGAATAAACAAACAATGGTCCATCACAGACCACCTTGATGCAGTCCAACATTTACTTGCACAAAGTGGAGTTTAGAATCATTAATAATGTAACATCTAATGTTTTGAAATATGAGACATGAGTGCCACAAACATAAATCCTCCAAAGAGAAGGCACACCAGGTAAGTATTTAACCTGGAGTTCAATCCCTTGCTCTTATTGAAGATGCCTTAAGTCATCAGCATCCTACTACTACATTGAACTTTGCAAATCAGTCATAGTTGCATATTCCTTGTCAGTGCATTACCTGCTGCTTCACTTCAGCATTAAACCTGAGAAGTGGAGTGGAATGGTGGCTCTGAGGCTAAGGATCTGCGCTGGTATCCCAAAGGTTGCCGGTTCGAATCCCCGTCAGTGCCAAAAGAGATCCTACTCTGCTGGGCCCTTGAGCAAGGCCCTTAACCTGTAATTGCTCCAGGGGGTGCTGTACAATGGCTGACCCTGCGCTCTGACCCCAAGGGGTATGCGAAAAAAACTAACAAACACTGTTGTAAGTCACTCTGGATAAGAGCGTCTGCTAAATGATGTAAATGTAAATGTAAATGTCAAGCTGCAATCCAGCTCATGAGATCATCTTGGATCACTTCAGATTCAGAAGCGACAAGCTCCATGTTTTAACAATAACCACCTCATTTTCTTTTACTGCAAAATTAAATAAAGATAAATCAGTAAGAAAAGAAGTGTGCTCAAATGATAACTTTTCTACTCTTCTCTCAGTTTAGTTTATAAGAATAAGCCATAATAATTTTGGCAGGACAAAGCTTTCAAGCTCCTAGAGGAGGATCTGATGTTCTCCAATTTGTGTTTTCATATTATTGTCTCATACTTTGTAGGCTGGATGCTGCTGACATACTATATTTTAATTTATTCTCCATTTAATACAATACTTTATAACATGTTCATTGAACAATCCAGTACAGTGAACTACTATCCCTGGGTTATCAAGTTTAAACCTTGTACCAGTTTTATCCATAAGGTGACCATTGCCATGATGAAAAATTTATGAAGATGGATGGAAATGTCTATAAATTTATATAAATTTATATAAAGTTAAATATAAATCCATATTTACTGTACATTTTAAAAAGAACAGAAAAGTAAACCAAAGAAAATAAAAATACAAATAAGTGTTTTTCCAGGGGTTCCTTGAGGGTAAAATGTTTGTGAGGCTGTCTGAGTTTACTTCTCAAATATCAGAGGGTCTCTCAGGCAACAGAATGCACTTGCAGTCACAGCAGGGAATCCAAACTAAGTAATGTATTTGTGTTTGACACCCTTTATTGTTTGCATCAGTGATTCTCCCTTCTCTTTGTGCTGTCTACCTAATATGAGTAGAGGAATGGAAGGACTCTCAAACAGTCTGAATTTCTTTAACAATTCAAGCAAGGCTCACACTTACAGATCAAACCATTAAACTGTAAATTAACATCGTCTTGAGAATTGCCATCTCATTGCAGGTACTGTCCATCAATGTGAAATAAGTAAAGCATTTCTCTTCACCTTGAGAAAAGCTCTTATCTGAGAGATCTGCTTGATATATAAATCTACCAAAGTGAATTATTTTGGCCTTTGCTAGTTGTAAGTTTCTGTACTGGATGTTCTGTTGTTTTTTTTTCCTTTTGCACTATAAGCTTTCGTACCTTTCTTAATAAATTTCAGTCCAATCCAGGCCAGTGAGTCTGTACTTAAAACAAGCTGAGGGGTGCATCATGTGCAGAAAACAAAAAAGCCCTATTCCAAAAAGTGTGGACTAACACAGCGACCATCTAATCAGTGCATTTTTTTGTGGACCTGTAATTCTCTGTACCACTGGAAAATCAATTGTTTTTCCACTTTTGCCTCCATTTAGAGAAACGTGACTGTACATTTGAAAAGCCAGATAAAGCCTTGAAAAAAAATTGACTTTTTGATGATTAATTTCTAAGTCATATTGCAGAGAAGGATATGTCGAATCCATTTAAGCAGTTCCACTTCACCACAGGATTACATTTGGCTAGACAAAACCTTTTTTTAAGCTACATACTTTGGGGTAAATACTAAGAATAATGAAATCCAGTAAAGTCATTTTTGAACGGGTTACAAGAGTTTCCAAGACACAATTAAACACTGAAAGAAGAGTCCAAGCCAACTATTACAAGGAGAGTAATTATTGATTGTTTATAGGGTATAATTAAACTTGTTTTATTTTATAACTTGCATATTCAATTCAGTCTGTTTTTCTGCAATGGTCTTCACTGAGACCAGGTACATAGCATTGTGACAGATTCAGATGTAGATGTATGTAAAACTTAACAAATTGCTAGTTACATAATACAGATAAAAACACATTTGTTTAAATATATTGAAAAACATACTGAAACGCCGACTAGCATAAACAGAGCAATATCTGTCCATTAATGAATTATAATATCACCAGTTGACGACAGAAAAGGGAAAAAAAATACAGTAGTCAGCATTACTGGAGAAAATTAACCTCTGGAGTGTCCATGGTCAGTTATAACAAACAAAGATACATCCTGGCAACCTCAGACAACTTTCCACACATCCCTTTCTTGGCATTCTACAATACAGTCTGTGCTGGACCATCTAATATGAAAAAAAATCTTTCTGATAATTGATTTCAATGCTCCCATCATCTCAGATGTTTTTCCATGGACAGGAAAACAACTTGAATGTTGAGCAGTGGGAACCAAATGCCACATCAGGATACTGAGAAGAGAACCAGAACAGAAGAAGGTCAGCAATGGTTTATAATTTATTTATTACTTTTATATATTTTTATACAAATGACTAACACACAGAGATGCAATATGCACACCTAAATAGCAGCTCTAGTCAGGGTATGCTAGACTAAAGTAGTGAGTCTTCAGCCTGGACTTAAAAGCTGAGACTGGAATAGCACCTCTAATATAAGACGGAAGCTTAGGGTCTCGGTTACCAAAATCTGAACCTCTCTCTGTTATTTTCTTAGTTCTTTGAATCTTAAATCTTGAGATCTTAAAAGTTTGTAAGTAATAATAAGTTCAGATAGGTAAGCTGGTCATATCCATTTCAAATCTTTATATGTAAGAAAGAGTATTTGAAATCAGACTTAAGCTAAACTGGAAGCCAGTGTAAACATTTAAGACCTGGAGTTATTTGTTTGTACTTTCTAGTTCTTGTAATGGTTCTTGCAACAGCATTTTGAATAAACTGAAAGCTGCATATAGAACCATTTGAACCAGCAAATAATTAATTGTTACAATCCATCAGGATAATAAGTGCATGAATTCATTTCTTAGTATCCTTCATATTTAGAAACCTCATAATTTTTTCAATGTTTTAAAGAGAGAAAACAGGTTTAGATAGTTTTGTAATGTTTCTGTTATAAGACATAATATCTAAGTTGCATGTTGATTCAGTACAACTAATGGATAGTCCAACTGAGTTTAAAAGTGACAGAATATTATTGCAGTCTGCATCAATCTCTCCAATAAGTAACATCTGTTTTTCTGTATTTAGAAAAAAATAGTTTCATCCATCCACTACTTTTATTCACTGACACAATATATCCTTCAAAGTGGTGTAGTGCATTTTTATAAAAGTATGAATCAATTAAACATTCTTCGCATAGGACCTTTCTTGTGGTTTACAGTATAGGTGTTGTGTTTTGTACCAGTGTTCCTCCCCTAGCTGGAGTTCAAATCCTTGTTTCATTTGTTTTTGTTCATTTTAAGTTATTTATTTATGTTAATGCTACTTTTGTTACTTATTCACATTATTCCCTGTTTTTGATTATGTCGTTAAGCGTTTGTTATGTGCCTTATATTTTCTGGGTGGTTCCTCAAGAGGCCCTGGCCATCACAGGAGTTAAGATAAGAGTTTCCTACAGTGCCTGGTGGTTCATTTGAATGTGCTAGGGAGTTGGTTTTCTTGCTTTTTTCACTGTGCTTGTAGTTTAGTGACATCTCTGGATTTTTTGATTTTCTGCTCTGTTTTTTGACCATTCTCTGGATTACTGTACTGGGACTTTTTGCATTGAATTGCCTCATTGTTTTGGGTAGCTAAACCATAAGGACTGATTTAGAACATCTGCTTTAAGCAGAATGCCCAGTGGGGGCTGGATGGTCTTTGGGCCTTGGAACCCCTGCAGATTTTGGTTTTTTTTCTCCAGCCTAAATTGAGTTTTTTTAGTTGTTTTTTTCTGTCCTCCTAGCCATTCAACCTTACCTTTTTCTTTGCCACATACTGTATAATATTCTTTCCTAATCTTGTTTGTTTATGTTTTATATTAACTTCCTTTTATTTCATTTTGTGAAGCACTTTGGGCTACATTGTCTGTCTAAATACATGCTATATAAATAAATGTTGCTGTAACTACTTTTGCCTTTTTGCTCCACAGAGCTTAATTGTTGTTGAATACATTTTTGAAGAATACATTTTTATTTTATAAAGATCCTGTGTTTGCCCCTCTATTTAGACAAGGTTTGATGGTTTATCCCCGTCTAGTGGCCATTTTTGAGGATTTTTAAGACTTTCATGTGTTTAGGGACTCTCGGTTCATAACAATAGGGTGCTGACATCTTCATAAAGTGATTAAGAGCAACAGCGTGGAATGTATTTATCTATTGGAGTGAAGCAAAATTGGTAGATTCAAAAAGTAAGTACATAAGAACCAGTGCTGGTTTTGGCCTGAAATTCTCTATGGCTAACATTAACTTACCTAACTAATAAGTATCCTCATGTGGCACTGAACTACTGCCTGGTTGTTTGCCTGTCTATGGAAAAGTTATCTCAGATAAAGGAGAACTGGAATCATTGGGCCCATTGACCAGTTTGGGCAGCACAGCACTGACTCAGCTGTAGAATGGCCAGTACAGGGTATGTGGCTAGCTGGTCTAGGTCTCCATGGCTCTGCCTGTGTCTGGCTTGTCTCTGACTCCTTTTATACAATCTACATGTGGTTCCACAATTAATTGATGGGCAAATATTGTTGTTTTTCATTTACGTCAATTATTTTCTACTTTGGTTTTGATGTTTTTGAACAAATCTATACCCTTATACAGTATGTAATAGTTCTGTGTTTAGTGAGTAGTATAATCTATTCTTGAATTTTGCCTTGAGTTGTCAAAGCACTCCACGCCTGGACTTGGTGAGGAGTTCTGTGCAAACAGAAAGAAATTTGTCACCTCAAAAATACAATGCAATAGTACAATCATAGATTGGCAATCTGGTTTTGTGAAGAGGATTACGTGTGTTCTGTTTTGTTTTTTGTATTTACGCCATGTTTTGACATCCATTGCATGCCCTGCCTACCTAGAAAGGGATTTCCCCATGAATTTCCTTTCCCAGGGTTTCTTCCAATTTTTTTTCTTACAAGGTTTTTTTTTAAGAGTTTTCTCTTGTCCTCTTAGACAGTCAAGACTGAGGAGCTGTGAAAAAACAGGTCCAGTTAAAGCCCATTGAGGAGTTCCTTGTGTGATTTTCAGCTATACAAGAAATAAATCGTTGAAATAACATCTGCCCCACCTTTGTTAATGACTAGTTAGACATGGACATTTACATATGGTTTGTCACAAAAAATCAATCAATGGGATGTTGGTACTTGGATTGTCTCAGTAAACATCAGATCATTGATATACCCTCTGTCATCATCATCATGGTCTGACAAAATGCAGCCATATAGATTTAAAAGTAAACTGAGAGACATGTAACCACTGGCTGCCCAGGAAAATATACTGGCCTTGACGTGCCTAAATTCAAACAGCAGCAACTCAAGTTTAGAACTGAATGGCTTTCGGGTAACAAAGAATAACACAATAACAAGAAAAAAAAAACAAGCCATGAAAACTGCAAATACTCAGCCAGAAAGCTCTGGGGTTATACAGAAGCAGCAAAAATCATTGTGCAGTCAACTGCTTGTAAGACAGGACAAGGCCAGCAAGCAATTGAAAAAAAAATTTCCTACTTACCTGTTCTTTCTGTGCTTTTCTGAAACAGGGACATCATACTGCAAGCGCAATTAAAACTTCCTTAGTGGCTTTTTTTAAACATATTACTGTTATATGGTCCTCCTCATTTGTGATGAAGATTAAGATACCACTCTTCTCCCTTTCTGATCAGTGCAATGTCTTGTCCTTGAAGCACTGTATTTGGAATAGGATAAGGGAAAAAGAGGCAAGTAAAATCAATCCAAGGGGAATGAATGGAATCTCAGAATTAAGAACCTAGGAAAAAAACAGGCCAAGCAGAAATGAAAATGGAGTTGTACACCCAATGCATAAATAAAAGCGGCCATCTGACCTAAAGAACATTCCTGAAATAAAGGATCGAGTGGAGACTTCATGACAAAAGGCCTATAGGGGTTTTGAGATTGATCTGAACTGGAAATAATGATAATTTTGTATTTTTAAAAATGGAAGAAAGTTTTTTAAATTAAAGTTTCAGAAATAAATTTGGTCATAGATATCTAGATCAAGATAATATGAACATATTTTAAGGCCTTACAATTTTTTTTAAATAATAATTGAATGATACAGTTTTAATAGTGGAAAAATGTAATCTGGGAAAGCGTACAGCATTGTAGAAAAAAGACACCAGCAAAAAGACAACCTAACATGCAGATTTCTAGACCAAGGTTCACATGCTACAGACAGAGTTGTTAAAGAAAGCAAATTGAGAATGATTATGTTGAATGATATTATAAATATTATTTACAATCCAGCTTTCTTTTCCAGTTATGACACAGTTAAAAAATAAGGTACATTGTAATAAGACCATAAATTTTGCAAGATATGAGTTTTATGTTAGCGAAAAGGATCTTGCTTAAAACAAAGAGTGACACTATGGACGTTTAAGTGGGGGGGCATGAGAGATTGGATCAGGTAAAAAAAATTTGGTTCAATAAGATAAATGCCCCATAATAAATTCCTAAGGCAGAGATAAACTAGCTTTGATATTAGGGGAAAATTAGAATGCCATCTTTTAGAATATGTTTCTTAACATTCAGATGAACATAACCTAACATCAGGACAGTAAAAAAGCAAGAGGGCAGGTGGGGAACATTAATCTGCTAATTAAAGTTAATATAGGAGAATGTGTTAATTTTAATAGCCACTATTCATTCCAGGAGACACAACATGATGTAAGGCAAGAAGATTAAACTTTATATTTGATGATAGATGGAGATAGATACAATATACAAGACAGTGAAGCAAAATGGCCAACCTTTAAATAAATGAAATGTGAACCAACTAGAATATCCATCCATCCATTTTCCAACCCGCTGAATCTGAAAACAGGGTCACAGGGGTCTGCTGGAGCCAGTCCCAGCCAACACAGGGCACAAGGCAGGAACCAATCCCAGGCAGGGTGCCAACCCACCGCAGGACACACACAAACACACCAAGCACACACTAGGGCCAATTTAGAATTGCCAATCCACCTAACCTGCATGTCTTTGGACTGTGGGAGGAAACCGGAGCACCGGGAGGAAACCCACGCAGACACGGGGAGAACATGCAAACTCCACGCAGGGAGGACCAGGAAGCGAACCCAGGTCCCCAGGTCTCCCAACTGCGAGGCAGCAGCGCTACCCACTGTGCCACCGTGCCACCCCTCCAACTAGAATATTCAAGACAAAAAGTGAAGAAAAACACAATGGCAATTAACATGGTAAAAATGTTAATTTAAGCCAATCAATATTGTATCTTTATGCAAAGGGTCTTAAACAGAATCAGAACATGTAGGATGTTAACCTCATCTTTACCTAAACCAGAGCATAACAAAAAGTAATCTACAAAGAAATAAAAATAGAGATATTGTGCAGAATTATCATCACAAAAAAGTTAAAAAATTATATGTATTAATAGCTAAAGTCTCAGATGAATAAGAAAATAGCAACAGAAAAAGATTAAAAACATGATGACATTGTTGGGCTAGTTCAATGACGGCAGACTTGAGGTAGAATGGAGTGTTTTTATTTAGAGAGAATAAATATCTTAGGAGCATTTGATTATATACTGTCCAGAATTAGGCTTGAGTAGCACAGTTAGCAGTTTATTCTACCTCTAAAGACAGAATGAAGACAGTTTTGGGATTAAGTAAGTCACTTTTACAAGTAGCATCTGATGTGATGTCAGTTTGGACAGAAGGAACCTTTCCTGATCTATGTGTGTTAATTAAAATTTTGTCTCATCCATAAAAAAGAATTTTAACTAGCAGTTTAAAATCAGTGTTAACATTTTTTTTCTTTAAAAGTTGGGTGATTAAAGCTGTGTTAAAATTTAGGTCTCAAGTGAACAGGCACCTTGGCATTTGGAGCTTTTAGGTATTAAGAATTTGGAATAATGAAAAAGAAAATCCCAGAAAATCAAAAGGAATTTAGGAAGAATTCCATGAACTTTGTGATTTTTATGTGAGTAAGGGCATCTGTTTATTCCTCCATAGACACAAGAGAATAAAGTAGGCTGCCATCCACTGATGTCTCAGATAAATTTCATTTGGAAAGGAAATAATTGATTCTTCCTGGTGAGCTTTTTACTCTTCTACAGAGATTAAAACAGAAAATTCAGTTTACTTTAGGTAGAATCACTGATGAAGTCATCATTGTGAAATTTAATTTTGAAAACGGAAGCACAGTATTTAATTTCTGAGAAGTTGCATTCCCAGAATTATGCCAGAAGTTGAAACCATCCTGTAATTGTAAGCGTGTTATGTTTTTGGAATTCAGCTTTTTGGTAAATAAAAGAATTAAATTCTGTCTTTAAAGAGGAAACTTCTCTTTTGTGTGTGTCGATTGTGCTGAATTTTGCTTTGCATTTTATTCTTTGTATTTCTATTTTTACTTTTATTTTCTGTTCTTTTTCCGGTTTTCTGTGGTGGCAATCTGCGCCACCACCACCTGATCAAAGCACCGTGATGTCCCTCCATTGATGGATTAAAGACCAGAAGTCCATGTGACCGTCATCATTAAGTCCTTCCATGAGAACCCTGAATACAATGAGGACTGATTGATGTTGGGTAAAATGCCTAGAGGGGGGCCAGGCTGTCTCATGGTCTGGAACCCCTGACGATTTTATTTATTTATTTATTTATTTTCTGTCCTCCCTGGCCATCGGACCTTACTTTTATCCATCCATCCATCCATCCATCCATCCATCCATCCATCCATCCATCCATCCTCTTCCGCTTATCCGAGGTCAGGTCGCGGGGGCAGCAGCTTGAGCAGAGATGCCCAGACTTCCCTCTCCCCGGCCACTTCTTCTAGCTCTTCCGGGAGAATCCCGAGGCATTCCCAGGCCAGCCGGGAGACATAGTCCCTGCAGCGTGTCCTGGGTCTTCCCCGGGGCCTCCTCCCGGTTGGACGTGCCCGGAACACCTCACCAGGGAGGCGTCCAGGAGGCATCCTGATCAGATGCCCGAGCCACCTCATCTGACTCCTCTCGATGCGGAGGAGCAGCGGCTCTACTCTGAGCCCCTCCCGGATGACTGAGCTTCTCACCCTATCTTTAAGGGAGAGCCCAGACACCCTGCGGAGGAACCTTACTTTTATTCTATTTTAATTAGTGTTCCTTAATTTGAATTCTTATTTTGTCTTTTTTTCTCTTTCTTGATCATGTAAAGCACTTTGAGCTACATTATTTGTATGAAAATGTGCTATATAAATAAATGTTGTTGTTGTTTCTCTGTATTGATTTTGAAGTACATAACTGTATGTTATGTTGTTATTATTATTGGTCCTATTGGGTTGTATGTCATTTTAATGTTCTTTTTGAAAATAAAATTAAAAAAGAAACTTCTCAAATTTTGAGCTAAACATTAAAGTCCATGACTGTTTCCTAAACTCAGCATTAAAGTACAAAAGTTTGATAAAATTACGGAGAAACTGGTGGCAAAAAAATCATACTTTTATAGCAGGGATATATTGAATTGCCATCTTGATGTGCAAGGAGAAAATATGAAAAAACTAAACTCACCCAAACTGTGTTTATGACCTGAAATTATAGAAGAAGTAAGGTTAGCATGAGAAATGTATGGAACATGAAACTGAGAAAAACAAAGTCACTTTTCTATTGTGATCTGTGACATAGGAAATAAATACTGAAAACAAGAGCATTTGGCTTCTGTGAGAGCAATTACCAATCTCCAGGGTCTTGGGGAGCTGGAGTCCATCCCAGCAGTATTGGAAGAAAAGCAGGAACCAACTCAGAGCAGGAAGTCAGTCCAGTATGGAGCACTTTGACATGCACACCCACATTCACTGACACTGGACTAGTCCAATAGTACTATTTAAATTACCATTTTATGGACATTGAAGGAGGACCTGAGCATCCTTAGAAAGGCTCCACACAGACTGTCAACAGACCGGATTTTGAAACCAATCTCTTAGAGCTGTGAGGCAGCAACACTAACTCTTCTCATGTGGAAATAAAATGTTGTTATATATATCAAGACGTATTCAGTGACTTAAATATTGTAGAGCGCAGGTTTTGTAGGAATTACAAAGTCTAAGAAAAGGGATGACCAGTTTTATTCATAATCCCAAAGGAAATTTTTATTTATATTTTGTAGTCTTTAACACATGTTTTTCAGAGGTCTGAAGTAAATGGCTAAGGAATGAAGGGTATTTATTATCATACCTTTCTACAATATTGGAACCTGGGCCAAGCGATAAAATTACTTGCTAAGTTCATTCATTTTAATTCAATTCAGTTTACAGTATTTTAAACAGACCCATTCACAAGGTCAGTGTGTTGGACACATTTCTTGACTATGATACCTAAATACTAATTAAAAGCTTATAATAGCAATAAGGTCCTAAAAGAGTAAGTAAATAATGATATGCGGCTACTGTATATTAAGATGAGGCATTTTGGTGATCATGAACAGAAAACCAAATGTCTAGTCTGCACAGATTCCATAGAGAATAAGGGCCACATAACATTTAGAAAAGAATAGGTGAAAGTTAACTTGTTCATCCCATCGCCAATTACCCTGATGGCAAAATACTACTATAACTGATCTCTGAGGACTCAGTAGCTAAATATCTGACATGACCTGCTATTTTGGAAACGTTCTGTTTTATATGCCCACTTTATACATTACAGGTTTGTGGGTGGTGACATCTATCCAGGTAGCACAAGGCAGAAACAAACACTACACAAGATGCGTCTTCATCACAGAGCACGTATAAACATGAGGAAACACTCATTCACAAAAACTCAGTTTAGAAGTGTAATTAACCTAATTTAAAAATAAGAATATAAAAAATGACAAATGAGAGGAGACCATTCAATCCATCAATCCCATTTTTTTAGCTAAGCTGTTCCAAACCTCTCCCGATTCTTCTTAAAGGTTGTCAAGGTTTCTGCTTCAACTACACATCTCGATGGTTTGTTCCAGATTCCGACAGCTCTTTGAGGAAAGAAGTGCTTCCTGGCTTCAGTCTTAAATGTTCTTTCCCTTAATTTCCACTGCTGTCCTTAAATACGTGATACACCTTTAAGCTGTTAGAATTCTGCAGAGTTGACTTTATTGACGCCTTTGAGGATTTAAAAGTCCTGGATTAGGTCGCCACAAAGTCTTCTCTGCTTGAGACTAAACAGATTAATTCTTTGCGTCTGTCAATGTACAACATGTCCTGAAGCCCTAGAATGCATCTGGCCGCTCTCTTCAGCACAGCTTCAAGTGATACTATGTCTTTTTTTGAATATTGTGACCAGAGCTGCACAAAATACCCCAGATACAATCTCACTAGCATATATAGTCTAAGCCCAATATCTCTTGATATATATTCAACAGTTTTTATGAGATAACCTAATAATTATTTTGCCTTTTTAATTCACCTACACATTGCTTAAATGATGAAAATGTTGTGTCAATGTCAACCTCTAAATCCTTTTCAGTAGTTGCTTCCTATAGCACAATGTCTCCCATCTTGTATTTATAATTGATGATCCTTTTGCACAAGTAGCACTTTGCACTTTTCTACTTTAAACTGCATTTTCCAGGTTTTTGCTAAATTCTGTAGCTTATCCAGGTCTTTTTGTTGCTTCTTCAGTGTCTGCCATTAAACCAATTTTACAGTCATCTATAAATTTCATAAGTTTACTAACTATACTGGAATAAATTTTATTAATATATATCAATAACTTCCCAGTCCAAGGACAGAGCCCTGAGGGGCTCCACTGATGCGATCACTCCACGTGGAACATTCTCCTGTTATCTGTACTTTTTGTCTCCTGTTAATTAACCAACTTGAGATTCAGTTTGGAAGGTTACCTGTGGTGCCTAGAGATCCTAGTTGCAGAATTAATATTCGGGGTGGGACTTTTTGAAAGTCTATGTAAATTATGTCATATGCTTTGTTTTTGTCAACTGTTCCAGTTGCCTATTCTAAAATATTGGTTTGGCAGGAGTTTCCTTTCATAAACCCATGAATGGCTATCATCTTAGGGATGTTGAAGGAAACAAGAGAAATTTCTGATTAGAAAACTGAAAAAATGACTGTAAAGGTGTGAACAAATGTTAACTACTAGGGAGTACAGTACCTCAGTGCTGTAAAATCCATTTTTTTTATTTATTGAAAAATATCTGCCTTTTATATATATATATATATATATATATATATATATATATATATATATATACAGTATATATATTTATATATATAATATATATATATATATATATATATATATATATATATATATATATATATATATATATTGTTGATCACAATGCTTAATATTTTTAATAGCTTGAAATTAACAATAAAAATATGATTAGCAATTCTTTTCTAAATTGTTTATATAAATGGTATTTTCAAATAATACAAAGAATTCAGTGAAAAAACTAAAATAGCCAGCTGTAATCAACTGATTGCTTTACAGAATTTAGAAAAGTTATATCTTTAACAACATTTGTTTGAAATTGACAAACCTTTAGAAATGATTGGCAGGTTCAAAGTAGCTTATAATAATGGCAGTGATATAAGAAAAAACTTCTCAGCTCAAAAATGAAGCTGTCAAAGCATGGTCATCCTGCATCTCCGTCCTCAGTCTAAGATGAAGTGCTGTAAATGTGTGACCATTTGTTCCCTTGCTTAACAACAGATAAATCTCACTGTAGATGCAGTGCTAGCAGAAACAAGTGTATTGCTCTTGAGCAGCAAGCCTTTTTAAACAGAACATTCAACAAGTATTGCTAACCCCAGAGGTTTTACTCTGATAAACAACCTTATGCTGATGCTTCAGTGTCTGCTTTCCCTGTAGCTGTGCTAGTGCTTGGCACTTTGCTGTCATTGAGTATCAAAAATATATTTATGAAAGTACTTCTTGAGTGTTAGATCAAACGGCTTGGACAACTCAAAATAATTTTATTGAGCACATAGTTGTCGGGATCTGCCTAGCAAGATGGGCACATGTGGCTATATGGTGCTGATCCATCATTTCCAGGTTTGTCTGATACAGATTTTTTATACTGTACATGGTGAATAATTGAGCAAGAAGTAGCAACAGAACTTTGATCATCTCTGTAACCATAACCTATTCTTATCTACTGATTGCTAAGTACACTTTTTGTGTTATATTTCATACATTATATTTTCTTATTGTGTTTCATTATTTTCACTTTTTAGGAACAGAATGACGCAGATGTTTTCCATCACAAGTATGCAAGCAAGTATACTATTAAAGCTGTTACTTGTACAGTGATTAGGTCAATTGTTAGCAATGGATGTTTGTGTGCTTATTCATATGGAAGATATGAAGAAATTTACTTTGGTGCTAATTATTACTTTTGCTGTTTTTTATATTAAAGTGTGAGTATACTTTTATTTGTAAGAGTTCTTTTTATTTTTACATTGGAGAGCCTTTCTAGGTTTGAATCCTTTTCCCAGTTCTTGCCCATGTGGCATTTGCATAATCTCCCTATGTCTGTGCTGGTTTTCTACCCCCATTCACAAAGTCATGCTGGACAAGCTACGTGGAATTTCTAATTTGGCCATGTGTGAATGATGTGGACTTAGACTGCCATCCTGTCCAAGGTTGGTTTCTATCTTGTTGCCTCTGCTGCTGATTTAAGCTCTAATCTCCTATGGCCTTAATTTGGTACAAGCAGGTTTAAGAATGCAGGCGTGTGTCATTTACACTGTCCATGATACATGTTTAATAAATGCTGATATACTTTCTTGTCCCAGATTGAAGTTTACAATTCACATTGAACACAGTCTTCAGCCCAGACTGCAATTAGTGCTTCCATTTGTGAATCAATTTTTTAGTACTGTAGTAGGGTGTTGTACCGTATTAACCATTATGGATGCAATGAGAAGTCAATCAAAATGACACCTTTTATTGGCTAATTAAAAAGATTACAATATTCATGCTTTCGAGGCAACTCAGGACCTTTCTCCGAGCAAGATGTAAATATTTTATCATTGATTCCATTTTGCAAAAAAAAAATCAAGTAAAGCATAAAACAAAATCAATGCAAAAAGTAACCAAATGTTTAAGAATTGTGCTGAGAACAATAACACTTTGACTAAAGTCTTGTCACTTGTTTTACCCCACAGACTGAAGCAAATCAATGACTGTACTGTCATCACTGATTGTCTTCCCATCAGCTTGGGTTTGAGACACAGCACAGTAACCAAACAAGCTACAAAAGTTTACAAATGCTCACTGAAATTCTCTTAAAAAATATATAATAATGGAAATAAAACAGGTAAAAGCCCTAACCAAATTTGTGCCGCTAGTGAAAATGTGGCCTGAGTGTATCCCTACTGAGTAAATTGGACCATTTAGGGTAGAGGACTTGTTTCTGTTTTCGGCAAAGTGCACTCTGTGCTGACCTCAAATGTATTTTCTTGGTTCTTATGACTTCCAGTCACTGAGGGGGATTTTGAAAAAAGCAAAAATACAAAACATCTTTTGTACACTGATTAATTAATTAATTGAGCTTACAATCTGGCCTCTCTTGTTTTCTCTGTTCCTGCTGATGCACAAAAATTCATATTCATGTTAAGTTACATTCAAAAACTCTCAGGAAATCTCTGAGTACATCCAAAGCCTAAATGTAAATTTATGACCTTGAGTGCCATCTGCCTCCCAGTTCTGTTGTGATCCCATTCCTCTGTTAAGCTTTTGTGTTTTCTTTTACGGCCATATTGGAACTAGCATTTAGCACTGGCATACAAATCTAAAATAAACCTAGATGTTCATCTTTCTTTCAGTCTTTGTTTTATATGTTTCTGTTTATCATAAACATCAAAACTGTGCTTATTTTTATTGCCTTTGTTTTAAGCATACTGAAAATGCAGGGTAAACCGTAGTTATCAAAAGAGAAACTTGAATCTGTAGTCAATGTGTGGGCAGAGTGCACTGCCTCCAGCAGGGGGCGCTTGGTCCATGGGATTGTGTTCTTTATAGAAATGCAGGACATACTTGAACCTGTATATAATAGGCCTTCAGTAACCATGGCAGAAATAATCAGAAGAGAGAAATATGGTATAAAAAGATAGATGTACTTGCTTTAAAATGCAGCTTTCACTCCCAATACACAATGCAGTATAATCATTTATACTGTATATACATACACAGGCAAAGAGACGCCATTGGAGCTGTACAATCATCATCCAGTTCTAGTGGGGAATGCTGAAGATTGTATGCCCAGTTCAGTGAAGCACAAGAGGCATTCTTCTTGCTTATGGTTTCTGGCTCCTAGAATGCCCTTCACAATTATAAATATTCAGGCATTTTGCATATTCAGTGGGCTTTTTGTGAAACTTGCCAAGTATGGGTAATTACCATCTGAATTTATATCATATAAGGACAGTGCTCTTCTACCACCCAAATATCATCTTGTTTTCGATCTGTGCAGAGTACACCTGCTCTAATCACTCATGGCCTCTGCCTGAAACCGATGGGCGAGTCCTGAGGTGAACTGTCCCTACATCAGCTGTATGTTTGCTAACACAAACAGGCTCACACCTCACAATGATCAAATAGATCATTTTCAGTTCTGGTTTCATGCACCTCAAGCATCTCAGCAATAAGTCCAAACAGATTTCAGTATTATGAAAATATAGTACAGTAGTTGACTGTAAATCACCTCTACATGGAAAATGATGATAGGAAGAACATAAAGCATCAACATAAGACAAACATAAAAGTAGATTATGCTGCCCTGCTACACCCTGTGTAACAAGTGTTTGTCCCTTGCAGTAGAATGAGGTTGTTTCCCCAGTTTTGTCTGCTCAGAGAACACCAGTCAGTCCCCATTGCCTGCCACCTTTCTCTCTCTCTCACACTTTCATTTTCAGTACCTCTGGACAATTTTCTTCTTGCTAGTGAAACTTTGTTTAGCCACATATCAATACTAGAATATTTTTAAAACAGCCCCTCTCTGAACTACTCCTATATCTTGGCAAATACCTTCCATGATCAGAGATGATTTTCAGAAGATACAGGATCATCTTCTGGTAGCTGCTGCTACTAAAACATCCTGAATTCAGAACAACCTTAACCTGCTAGCAGCGTCTCATCTACAAACTGCCAATAAGTTTGGAATTTTTAATTTTTCCCAACCACCTCTCTTGGCATTATGACAACAATCTCTCTGGAATACACCTTAATGAAGGGATCCCCAGTCCCAGTCCATCAGGTCAAGTGACTAAAATTTGAACCCACAATGCCACATTGCCTGACACATATGCAAATTGCATGAAATTGGACATCACCCAGCTGACTACCTCACATTTTACACCTCATTGTTTACTTCAAACAATGTAATTAAAAAGAAAGCAAGTTATCCTAACAAGCACACAACTAAAATGCTCAAAGGACTGATTTGACTCCCACACACCTAACAGCCATCAATAAAAAAAAAAACAGTACTAATGGAGCAATTAGCTTAAATGGGTGTCTAAATAAATGATATTAACAGCAAAAAATGGTATCTCATTAAGAAATGATTATGCCTAAAATCCTTGAGCAACAAGCCTTCAGCCATCCTGGACTGGAACTGGGGACCCTGACAGTTCAGTAACACCGTCTTCACTCCTCCAGTGGTTTTTTTCCTCCAACACTGACAATGGAACTGTGCTGTCTGATGATACTATAGTAGTAATAGTGTGTACAGAGTATAGGGAAATTTGTACATGCATATCCAGCCCACAGGCAATACATCAAGTCATTGAACTTTAACAGCTAACTGCTTTGAAAAATCTTATGAAACAAATTCAAGCATTAATTTAATTCAGTAATAGATAGATAGATAGATAGATAGATAGATAGATAGATAGATAGATAGATAGATAGATAGATAGATAGATAGATAGATAGATAGATAGATAGATAGATAGATAGATAGATATTTTATTTGTATAGCACCTTTCCCAGACAGATGTAAAAGGCATAATATAAAGATTGATTTTCCCTCCAGCATCCCACAGATATACAGGTTTGGTTGGTTGGAGACTCTGGTCTGGTCTCACTGTGAGTGAGTGTGGATGTGGGAAGCATGGGTGTGTCCCATGATAGACAGGTTTTCGATTCCCAACTTGTGGCTAGCTTCTTGCTCCCAGTGACCCTCAACCAGAGAAGCAGATTAGAAAATTAATGTATGAAAGACTGTAAAAGAAAAACTGGAATTAAAATAAGTTAAATTGGCCTGACATCATTACTGTATACATAAAGAAGGAAGGTACCTGATCAGTGTATTACAGTGATAAATGCCATGCTTACTAGGTCCTCTCCGTTCACACTTTAGATTCATACTGCATATGTATCAGAAGTGGATGGTATTTACACAGCAGTTCCCTTGGAAATTCCTAAGTAATAAATAGATAGAACTAGTCTGATTAGGGGCGGAACGGTGGTGCAGTGGGTAGCGCTGCTGCCTCGCAGTTAGGGGACCTGGGTTCGCTTCTCGGGTCCTCCCTGCGTGGAGTTTGCATGTTCTCCCCGTGTCTGCATGGTGTTTCCTCCGGGCGCTCCGGTTTCCTCCCACAGTCCAAAGACATGCAGGTTAGGTAGATTGGTGCTTCTAAATTGGCCCTAGTGTGTGCTTGGTGTGTGGGTGTGTTTGTGTGTGTCCTGCAGTGGGTTGGCACCCTGCCCAGGATTGGTTCCTGTGTTGGCTGGGATTGGCTCCAGCAGACCCCCGTGACCCTGTGTTCAGATTCAGCAGGTTGGAAAATGGATGGATGATGGATAGTCTGATTATTTAAACAGATCCATGAAGTACTGTTAAGGCCATGATTTGAACCTAAGGCACTGAAGTGGCAATGCTACCCTGTTAACCAGTACTCCATCATACAATTTACCTAACTTCCTAAACTCCTTTAAAAAGTGAATAAACACTGTTGGGAGTTTCTTTGTTGAAAAGGCGGTGCTGGGAAATACTAGCATGTTTAATTGAGATAAGATTCCAATTAGTAACAGGAATTGGTTTGAAAGTAAACCTTACCTCCTCTGTGGCCTTGCATTAACTGAGTTGAGCAGCCAGGACCTACAGATTGGTTGAAGCAGGTGTTTCTCAGGAGATGGAAACATTCATCTGAAACCAGTTTACTATAGAATGAAGAGAAACATGAAACACAGGGTGCCTCCTGGGCACAAAGTAGATAGCTGACTAATCTTTACTGTTCACAAGGACAAATTAAACCTGTATTGTTCAAAAAAACACAGAAGGGGTTGTACATTTTTCTCCATTTTTATCCCATATGCATTCAAAAGATCAACCCAGGTTTCACGAGAAACCCAGCAATGTAATCTGCTGCCTAATGCACTCCTGTCACAACTCATCTGTGTGTCCATTCAGTGTGGTGAGCATGCAGAAGAACAAAATGCAGACAGCGACAAGGCTGAGGTCATAGTTTTCAGCTATGGTCCTGACTTACTTATTCATACCATTAAGAAACTTGTACACCGTCACACCTCCATAAAGGTGGGTGTGGATCCCAGTCCATTCCACTCTGTGTAAAGTTTCATTTTTCTTCTCCAGTCTGCCTGGGTTTTCTTTTTTCCCTCAAGCTACTCTGATTTCTCCCTCATAATATAAAGATATGTGGGCTAGGCAAATTGGTGGCTGTAAATTGTCTAGGTAATAGTCTACTGCACCCGTGTCCATAAAGTGTGATTAAGCATTTATGGATAGGCTTTGACACATTTGTTATTTAACGCATTACTGCAGCATGGTGTAAAAACATACCAACAAACATGTAAGAGAAATGAAGACATCTAGAAGAAAAAATAACCAAAAAAGCCTTTACATATGTAATACAAAAAAATAAAAAATTATTAAGTTTAACTATAGAACAGAGAGCAAAGTATGTTGTCCATTAATGGCTCTCCACTGTACGATAGAAGTAGAGTTTGCACTCGTCAATTGGCTAACATATTTCATCTTAGACACTTTAAAACATCTGACAACAGATTGATAGCCAATCTGCACCACCACGTGATCCTGCTCCTTGCAGACTGACTGATGATTGATGCGGTCCCTGCATAGCCAAAAGCTATCATGTCAAATATGCTGCTTTTGCTTTTTTGAGAAGGTTTTCTCATTAAAATATCTAGAATCAAATATGCTATGTGCTATTTATACAATAATGAGTAGTCACATTTTTGTATGTGCTTTGTGTGGCTAGGGAAATGGTCTTTTACGACTCATTCATTCAGTTAGTTATTCAAAAATTGTATATTGATTCTTTTGTTAAGACAGAGAAATATATATAAATTATATATATGTATATGTATGTACTGTATATGTAAAGAGAGAGAGAGTGGGTTCAGTAACTATTCAAACCCCTGCACTATCTGCACACTTTATTGTGTTGTACATTTAATTTTAAAAGGCTATACTTGCCATTGTTGCCCATCAATCTACACCTAGTAACCCATAATGCATCCATTTTCCAACCCGCTGAATCCGAACACAGGGTCACAGGGGTCTGCTGGAGCCAATCCCAGCCAACACAGGGCACAAGGCAGGAACCAATCCCGGGCAGGGTGCCAACCCACTGCAGGTAACCCATAATGACAAAGTAAAAACATGTTTTCAGAAAGGTCTGCAAATTTATTACAAATCAAAAACTGCAATGGACTGGCACCCTGTCCAGGGATTGTTCTTACCTTGTGCCTGATGCTTGCTGGGAAAGGCTTTGGCTTCCCTGTGACCCTGCCCTGGGTTAAGAAGATGTATGGATTGATATGTATTGCTAGACATGTGCGCACTGGGACAGTTTCAGAAGCTGTAGTGACTAGAGACACGTGGACATGAATGAAGATGTTGCACAGTCAATAATGTGTTGTCTGGTGCCATTCCTAGTGAGAAGGAGAACTTTTGATGATAAATGACATCACTTCCACCATGATGCAGAAAAATTCCACCACTTGCAGGTATGACGAAATTTAAGACACCAACAGACTGGAATTTTACATTCATTCTTGGACCAACAGCTAAAGAAGATAAAGAGATAGAGCCCTTTTTAGCAATCACCACTATTTGCACTAAAGTGCTGATTTTTTGTCCTTATGACATTGCCACAATTAAACAGGACATCCTCATGGACCTCTACACTTCTTTTTACTTTTTGTCTTACTTTCACGATTATTACATTATAAAACTTTACTGACCTATATTATTCATGAGCAGCCTTGTCTTCTTTTATTTGTGAACACTGGCTGATATACAGTACACTACTGGGGTCTGACAAAATGAGTACCTACTGTATATAAAATGTCTTAATAGGACAATGGGCCACCTCAAGCGACCAGAATAGCTTTAGTATTTTCCTAGCCTAGATTCTACAAGGGTCTGAAACATTATTGGAGAGATGTGACACCATTCTTCCATTAGAAATTCCATCATTTGGTGGACAAAGTTTGAAAACAATGTTTAAGGTGATGTTACACAATCTCTCATTTACACAGTTGAAATCTGGTGCTTAGTTGATCATCATGTAAAATTAGATATTTATTAGGCTCATTAATCCATTCACTTGGTACTGGTGTGCTTTTAGATGAGGACATTGTCAATTAGGAAAGCTTTGCTACTATCACTATTAAAATTTCACAATACATTTTACACAATACCTCTCCTCTGAAGTGATCATTAGACCTAAATTATATCAAAAAGATGTTTTTCATGCCACAGAGCAAGCCAAGCCCCACAATGTGGGAAACAAACATTCAGGACATGAGACATTTTTTGGTGTGTGCTCAACAGACACTTACCTGCTGGTTAAGGAAAAGGTAAAGTATGTCATAACCATTCCCCATTTCTCAGTAGACCCCATTCATGTGTTACCTGCAAAAGTGTATTTTCAGATGTGCTAAGGAGTTTACACACACCACACCAACCATAATATTCCTTGCAAAGACGTTCTTAATAGACTGTCCCCAGTGTAATTTACTGTTCTCTCTCCTAGCTTCCACAGCTTTTCCAGCTGATAATGTCCTCCTCTCTGACTTCCATGCCAACAGCACTTTATTCACTGCATCCAAATGTACAGTAGCCTTCATCACTGAAGCTGCAGCCAAATGTACCCCAACAGACATTCCTCTGTCATATCACTCAAGACTCATCTTTAATAGCCATTATATTGAGAAACAGAGTTTTCCTAGAATTTTTACATACAGAAGAACCATAAGCAGAATGAGTCATTGTTTGCTTACTTATCTCAGTGGCTTCACCAGTGTGCTGCTTAAAGTGTGATTTGTATCCCTCATTTACTCCAGTGTTCCTATTATGTGGTCAGTGAGGTGTGTAACAGGGTCATATTTTATGGTCATCAGTGTTAAATATATATGCGGCAACAACAACAACAACAACATTTATTTCTATAGGACATTTTCATAAAAAAACAAGTAGCTGAAAGTTCTTTACCAAATGTTAAAGAAAAAATTGCAAGTAAAAAGAAAAATAATAAATTAAAAATGTATAGGTATATGAATGAATAAATAAGAATAAATCAATATGCACTTACATAATTCAGATAAACAAGTAAAAGATAAAAAGTGAATAATTATAGTTCTAATTGTTCAAGATATTTTAGTCTCTAATAATTATGACAGTAAGTCTAATGCTATGGTTAGAAGGCCAGAGAGGATGGTAAAATAAAAACTCCAGATGTGTGGGAAAATAAATCTGCAGGGGTTCCTATGCCAAAAGACTGCCCAGTCCCCACTGGGCATTCTACAAAACAATTGTGCTTAAGTAGTTCCTCGATGTTTGTATGCTTTGTCCTAGAAGACACATGCAGTATATATATGATGAGTTTTAATATGTATATGTATGTGCTTGCATCTGCAATTGGATGCATAACTTGTTTTCTGTTGTGATAGAGTAGACTTCTTCACTAATGATTTGAGCTTCTGTGACCACCATAGTGTATAACAAAAGGATACTAGTTTAAATGGATAGCCATTAAAGGAGTCAGAGTTGTTAGTGAATTCCAGTATATTCTTTGCTTCAGTTTTGCTCCTTTGGCCCAGAGGAGACCAAAGTTTCTGGAAAGGTTTGAGTTTACTTTAGAAATTGCAGATACAGAAGAGAAGGAGGAAATCCTAGAAGCAGTGGTGATGGGGACACCCGTGTGTCTATGCAACTCAATAACAGTAACCTGAATTGCAATGGTGGGAATCTCTCATTCTACTTTTGGGACCAGGTTGGTATATAGTTACAGCATCATTACAAAAACAAGATGGCACTGGTGCAACTGAATATGTTATATCAGACAAGGAATCTCTACTACAGACTAGAGGGGTTGCCAGATTATTGTGTTTGTTGCTTTTACATAAAGTTTATATTAAATATTTGTAGACAACTTCTCAACTTATATTGTTTTATTTTTCCATGCAGTGGTTGTTGTGATAAGCATCTGGGTGAAAGTAGGATGGTAGACATGAGTTCTCTTTATTGTTATTTCTGTTACTCTGTGCTTTGAATTTAGCACACTAGTGGTACAGTAATGTTAAACTCCATTTTATACACAGCCTTTCACAGCAAACACCAACCCAAACTAATAATCTGATAATGATTTTTTCCCATCCTTCCATTCATTTCCTTAGCCAGTTCAATTTAGGGTTTCTGGAAGCTGAGACTTATCCTGGCAGCACCAAGAACAAAGCAAGGGCCATGGACCATCTTAGACCTGCTTCATTCCTCCTTCCCTTCCTTCTGTCAGGTGAATGACAACATTTTTCCACTATTCTTGTCGGTACTTCTCTCCACAGTAAGATAGACTTTTGGAGACTAAAGAGTGTTGGCTCACTGAGCATAATGGAGTGGGGGAACTGGAAAAGTGTGACATACTCAGATTAGAGTAGAACTGCTGTATGTCTTTCAGTTTAGTCACAGTCACTATGTCTTTCTTTTGCTTATCTGACTGCATTCCTCACTGGACGATTCTCTAAAAACATCATAAATTTAGCAGTTTAATTTGTTGCGTGCTGCCTTTCATTTCTTCATTCTCCTTCTAAGTGTCTCCAGTGATATGGACAAAGTCATAGTTTGAAATGCAGCGTGGATATCCACCTCAGTTTGTAGGTTGATGTTTGGTCTGTTTCATTTGTAGGGAAGCCACGGTGTGTTATGTAGAATGCTTGACCTCTGATGCTTACAAACTAAAGGACTCCACTGAGTGAAAAGACAAAATTTTGGTGGCAACTGGCATTTAATACAATTCTGTTGCATATTTGCCCTGACTTACTGCAGACGATAAGGAGTATGTGAAGGTGAACGTTGTCAACTCCATTCTAATATACAGTGTGAATATATTGTCACAGCTACCCATGAACCCCTTATGGTTCTAGTATCAAATGCTCTTTGGACTGATTTACACAAAGAAGATTGTAAAGGTGTGAGCTCACAATCACACAAATAGCAGAACAGGTTTAGGGTGGCACTGTCAGTTTCACATCATCTTGTGCTGGAATGGATAATATCGAAACTTTCAAAGAGTTAATGTAAAAATAAATTGTGCTATATGATATACTGTATGTGGTGGCAGTAAGGAGAACTGGGTTCGCTTCCATGATTTGGTTGGTGTTTCAGTGCTGCTGTTTTTGGAGCCCAAGAAGGGCCAAATAAAAATATATAAATTAAACATCAAATGTAACTAGAATCATCTTTGAATAGTGGCCAAATCTCAGTTGATTTTGAATGACATTTTTGGTGACCTTAATAAAATTATATACAGTAGGTATCTATGGGGTGGCACGGTGGCGCAGTGGTAGCGCTGCTGCCTTGCCTGGGTTTGCTTCCCGGGTCCTCCCTGTGTAGGTTTCCTCCCACAGTCCAAAGACATGCATTGGCGATCCTAAATTGTCCCTAGTGTGTGCTTGGTGTGTGTGCCCTGTGGTGGGCTGGCGCCCTGCCCGGGGTTTGTTCCTGCCTTGCGCGCTGGGATTGGCTCCAGCAGACCCCCGTGACCCTGTGTTAGGATATAGCAGGTTGGATAATGACTGACTGACATATGTATCTTTATTTTTTAAATATTATGTTAAAAATAAAGGAAGGCATTTTGGTGCACTAACCATGTTGCTGCTCCAGAGTCCTTGGTTTGAAGCTCATCGTGGCCACTGTCTGTGTGGAGTTTACATGCGCTCTTCATGTCACTGTTAGCTTTAATTTGTATATTTTAGTTTTCCTGCCACCTTCTAGACATACCTTCAGAGTTGACTGATGAGCCTAAAGCAATATTTTTTTCCTGTAAATTTCTGATTTTATGTTTACTTATTTATACTCTGAATTATGTCATCTGAAAAATTTTGGCTTTCTGTGTGCCTGTTGGTTAATGCATTTTTTCAGTGCACTTGGATTTGTGATAAGGGGCTACATAAATAAAACATCCATCCATCCATTTTCCAACCCGCTGAATCCGAACACAGGGTCACGGGGGTCTGCTGGAGCCAATCCCAGCCAACACAGGGCACAAGGCAGGAACCAATCCTGGGCAGGGTGCCAACCCACCGCAGGACACACACAAACACACCAAGCACACACTATGGCCAATTTAGAATCGCCAATCCACCTAACCTGCATGTCTTTGGACTGTGGGAGGAAACCGGAGCGCCCGGAGGAAACCCACGCAGACACGGGGAGAACATGCAAACTCCACGCAGGGAGGACCCGGGAATCGAACCCAGGTCCCCAGATCTCCCAACTGCGAGGCAGCAGCACTACCCACTGCGCCACCGTGCCGCCAAATAAAACATTATTATTATTATTATTATTATTATTATTATTATTATTATTATTATTATTATTATTATTATTATTATTATTATTATTATTAAATGGTCCCAGAAGGGGTGAGTGCTGGAGTGTACAGGATGGCACCCCATCCAAGGCTGATCTCTGCCTTACAGCCAGAGCTGTGAGAAAATCCTACAACTCTAAAATTGGATTAAGTGGTTTCTCAAAATAAATGGATGGATGGTAAAAATAAAGACTGCCATCCTCACCAGGACAAGCAGAATAGAAAATGAATGGGTGGCAAAAGTAAAAATAATAAATGACAGACATATGACTATAGGGCTGTTTCAGTATGACCAAAAACGTTAAAGAATGGATATTCTCCATTGAGTATAAGCAAGAATGTTCACTTCTTTACTTATTTTAGATAGTAATGCTTTATACACATTCCCAGGTATTCCCTGGTTCAAGGGCGTAATATTCCTGATGTTTTTGTGATATGCTTTAAAATTGTGTTCACAAAAAATGTGATGACTGATTGGGGTTAAATGGGGTCACAAACCATGCTGGGCAAGGTGAAAATGATGAATTTTACCCTTATGTGCAAGGCTTTATCCAATTTAGGGCGAATTTTTTTAAGATGAAGATTGATGGTGGCATTATGGAATATCTACCACATAAATTAGACTGGGTAAAATTTATGTGAACCTACAATTATCTGAAGTATCTGAGAACAGCCAGGTAGGCTGGGTGGTATGGCCCATACCACTCTAAATTTCCATTAACAGACCCAATTTAAAACGTGAACAGTAAGTGTCCATAATGTGTAAATGTGATAACTGTGGTTTTGTGCAAAATTAGAAGAGGCTGATCTAAAATTCCATTTTTGCTGCATTTATCTCACCTTAGGTCCTTACAAGTTGTTTTGATTTTTGAACACAAACAGAAGGGGGGCAATTCAGACCCTTTGCTGTTACCACAAGAGTAAGTCAGGGGTGACGAGGTATGCCCTAAAAAATGGAATTGCCTACATCAATTGTGCTCTTCTTGATAAATACATATCTTGTAATATTCATTTATTATATATAGTACACATATACACATATGATCTGTGTGTTTCATTCAGTATATGGTTTTGTACTCATTGTCTTTTTGTCTGTTATTGGTTTTGCTTTACTGTCAGTAGTTTGAGGAAGATAAGCTTGTAAAAATGCCATTGTACTATGTACGGATGACAATAAACTTATCTAAATTCAGGGTGACTTGGGAGGTTACAACTAAAGCACAGGAAATTTGGCATGAATCAACTCTGGACGGGAAACCAGTTTATAATTAAGCATTTCTAAAGTGCTACATGAAATATTGAAAGTTGTTTTGAATGAAAACGTCAGTTGAATAAATAAATGCCCACAACGTGAACACGTCTATGTTATAAACATAACAAGGTTTCCTTCGCACACGTTAACCACACCACACTCCACTCTGCCACGCTATACGTATAATGTTCCCCAAGTTCTCTCCACGCTGCTTACTTTTTTGAGTTACGGTCCCCTCTGCTGAGAAGAGCGAGCGTGACTGTCACTCCGGTCACAGATGCCGCAGCACGGGGACCAGGCGGCAGCAGCAGCAGACAACGAGCGGTAATTAGAAAGATGCGCCGGACCGGCGTGATTCACTATAGCGGTATAGCAACCCTCCCTACTTCGGACGTTTTATACTAACACGCCCAATCAGAATCGGAGCAGACGCACCATAAAAGCGAGCGATTGGCGGTGCAAAAGACGAAAAAAATGCAGGAGAGATAAAGGTGACTGGCAGTGCATAACGGCGACAGCTGGAGTCCGGTACACTAGGCTGCGGTTCGACTTGTCGCGGGGAGCACTCGACTGCAACAGACATATCACCGGACAGCGGAAAGCTTTTCTTTCTCGTTTTTAGAATCTCAAAGGCGGAATCGTAAAGATCGAATCCAGGGAAGCAACCTGGCAGTTCGAGTAAAAGGCTGAAACAACAACTGTGCTACAAGGTCGGAACACATCGGCGATGTCAAGTTTGAACTTTTTCTGAGTTTTGCGTCCTCTTGTACCTTTGCTCATCTCCGTTATTATTACTGCTATTGTGATCTTCTGTTGCCCGTTTCGTGTTGCTTGAGCAAGAAGAATTCCGCGAAAAACGGAATCGCATTGCGCCCTGGTGGCTTTTTCGTACCTTGCTGCCTTCATCACTGCCCGTTTCTGTGTCAAGAGGAGTTCACGCGCTGATTGTCTTACACCGGAACGCTGAACAAGCCTTGAGGACAACCTGACAGCCTGGCGGCATTCGTTACTCACCGGGGATACCTTGCTGTGTATTATATGTTGCAAGGACGTATAGCTCACAGATGTGCCCATCTTTAAAGTAAAAACGAGACGATTCTGCCGTAGGGCAGGTAGGTTATAAGCATGGTATCCTTTTAATCACTTCCAGTCATTCATTAACATAAATGATGTTGCATTTGGATACTGAGTTGAAGAAAATAACGATCTTACCGAAATTCAGTTATGATAGCTGAACTGGGTGGGATATGGGTTACTTATCCAGTATATTGACTTTTTTGACTGCTAATTGTGCTTAACGTGTGTCAGGGAAGAAGTGTTCATTAATTTGGGCGACAAGGTGTCGCAGTAGTTAGCATTACTTCCACATAACTCGGGGCACGTTAACCCTCGTAATCCCTCATTAATTAGTGCCTTTTGCACCGGGTACTCCCGCTTTTCTTTTGCGTACGTGCCAGTTTGCTCAGGCCAGTGTGAGTGTGCTCTGCGAGCGGTTGACTCGTGGCTGTTGATAGATAGATAGATAGATAGATAGATAGATAGATAGATAGATAGATAGATAGATAGATAGATAGATAGATAGATAGATAGATAGATACTTTATTAATCCCAATGGGAAATTCACATGCAGCTCCAGGTTGGACTCCTGGTCACACGACAGTGGACATCGTGGAGTGTGTAGAGAACAGCTGTACACGAATGATGAAGAGTAAATCTGGATGTGAAATGTGGTGGCCCTTGAAAATGTGGGTCATCCACCTGCGTACAATGTCAAGCTAACTTTGCCTCGGCGTACCAATCATTAACAATAACTAGCAATGTTAGTTTTTGCTAATACTAATATAATAGTGATTACTCGTACTGGCAAACACACAGAATTAACAGTTGATTGGAGGGGATACGGCGACGCAGCGCTTGGCATTCTTAGCTTACAATGAGGGATCTTCAAAGTCCTGCCGGGAGCTGTCTATGACGTTTACATGTTCTTCTTTGTTCAGGTGGACTTCGTCCTTTCGAGCGACACGATTTGCATCAATAAATGATCATATAAATGACAAATTGTTTTTAGCGATTGACAGCCATGTCATCCAAGACTGGTTAATGCCCTCAACTCAATTATGCCGTAAATTCGGAATCTAGGTGTTTCGAATTGTCAAAAAAGAGATATAAAGTGTGGCTTATAATCTTTCTGTGACGGTTAGCTAACATATATATGCTAAAGCAAAGTGAATTTATAACTCACATGACTGAACCTTATGCTTGATATGTGCCCAGCAGAACTTGATGCAGTCCATGAACTGTCAACTCGCGTGAGTCACTTCAGGCAGCATCGAACGCAACGCAGGAAACGGGGCGACTGATAAGCTTATTAGCCTGTACGCGACGTTGATTTTAATATATACATACACATCAGTTCCTGTATGTTAATGTATATTTTTAACGGGATCAGGAAATCTTCGTGATTAGCCTCACCTTTAATAATTTTGGTAAGCGAGACAGTCCGTGAACCCGGTATACAGTCTACGGATGCTGATGTACCTTTAGATTCCAACAGGTAACACCACCAAAAACCACGGACATTTAAAGAAACTGAAAATGTGGCAGCTCAAATAATGTGGCTACATTCATTCCCTTATCTCTGGATAGGAACTGAAAACTAGTAGGGTGCGCTTCTTGCGCCCAGTACATACTGACTGGGGTGTCTCACATCAGCTATATGTAGACTGTTTCTGAACTGAAATGCAAAAAGAGAGATAAATCGGTTTGTAATATTTCAAATTGTGAAAGGTACAATATAACTTACTGACATATTTCTAAGAGAAATATAAATTGTAATATATAGGGTAATATGCATCAGCAAATAGCAACAGATATAGCAATTATAACAGGAGGAATTCAGTGTAACGTGGCCAAAAATATTAATAATAAAAAATGCCAGTGTGAGATCTCAAGAAAAAATACTAACGAATATTATTTTGGGCACAAACTTTGTACAAGGTGGACTTACTGGTCATTGATAGCATCTGGCTTGTAGTAACTCAGGTTCTTTTGCCTTCAGTTTTAATGCGATTAACCATGACTGGTATGGAAATGCAGGGGCAACCGCAGTTCTAAACAGGAGTGAAGCCATGCCATTTTTTAGACATCCACAGGGTAGTAATTGTTAGTATTTTGTATTTACAGAGTTACATTACTCCATTTAAATATGAAATGCGCAGAAACACATTTTCTATAACCATTTATTAACTTCTAAGTACTGTAAGTACAAATAATATCACTACTGGCATAGACAATATGTAGCAGTGTTATGTCCATTTTAAAATGCATTGACACCTTTTTTAATACTTTTCACATGACTTTAAAATATCTAAAACAGATGGCACAGAGGTGGCATACCACATGCTGATATAGAAGGAAACCGATTGCTTGATGTAAAATATGTTCATAAGAAACAACTTTAATTGCCTTATGGAAAATAAAAGGAAGCAATCTTTTGAATGCAAGAAAACATCTAAAGCTGAATATTCGACACCACTTGTGAAAGATCAAGATTCACCCCCTGATGTGCCTATGCAGCCCCACCTGTCCTAATGTTCCAAACCTGTCCAAACAGCCACAATTTCTGTCTTGCATTTTAGATCTTCACTCTGTATTCGATGATCCTTTAACAAATGGTTTTTGCATTCCTGCTGGCACGCTAACTACTGAACTGCTTGCAATTTGTAGTTTTAATCGTTTCCTCTGTTCAGGTCATTGGTTTGTATTCTTACCTGATGCCTACACATTTGCAGAGTTTCCAGTATTGGTAATTTCTTTCTTGTTTTTACATTATCTTAGAGTCAACAAAACCTCTGTGGTGTTTTGTGTTGTTCTGTATTTTCTTTGTGTTGGTGCTCATTATGACATAAAAATAGGGATGATTTATTTATTGATTGACCTTTTCTTTAACTTGGCACAGCCTTTTTAGGAATTTGCAGAGGCTTACTTTCATATTTATGTATTATTTGTGATAAATTGTAATTTTTTACAACATAGGGAAAGAATACATTGGCAGATAGAGGCTGTGAAGTAGATGTATTAAGAGCAAGCTTAAATCAGTGTAACTGATCTGGAAATGATTTGATGGGACTGGGACTTTGTGTCAAGGTGTAATATTACTTCGACACATTATGCCTTTGCTTAAACACTTTATCACAAAATATATGTTCACCCACATATTCTAGATTAATGAGTACATTTAATTGGTGATAACAAAAGCAGAATATTGTAATCTGTCATGAAAGGCACTTCAGGAAAAAATGACTGCACTTCCTTAAAAGATTTATACTCCACTTAAGATGAAGCATTGCTTCATGGAGAACTTATACTCCTGAGTTCTTTCTGTTGAATTATTTATGGCATAGGAATGTAGAGAACACACTTAAAAAAACTTAACTTTTAAGTAAAAGGTGGATGTGCAGGGAGCTAATGGTATCCATCCATCCATTTACTGAAGTTGCTTCCTCCAGTACAAGGTAATGGACAGATGGAGCCTATCCCATCAGCAAAATAAGCAAGGTAGGAGTCAGCCCTGCATTAGGTGCCAGTCCATCACCAGGCACACCCATCCACTTGAAGACACACAGAGAGCCATAGATACATGGAATCATTTACCAAGTAGTGCAGTAATTGTAGTATTGTGGGGACAGTCAAATATTGACAAGAAGATAATGTTGCAAAAGTTAGGTGAATAATGGTTGACAGGTTATGTTGGGCTGAATGAACTCATCTCATCAGAATTGTTCATATTCACACCTGTCAGCATGAGAAGACATCTTTGCATTGTGGGGATGAACTAGTGATTATGTGATAGAAACAAATACGAGCACCTATATGTGCACATGGAGAACCTGCCAAATGTACACCAAAGTTATTCCATATTTAGAGGCAGATCCACCTTAAAAAGCACTACAATCTTCTCACTGACACAAGCAATACATAAGGAAACTATTAGTTCTTTATGGCCAAAGTCACTTAATGCTGTAGAAAATGATGCCTATTCTGAGATAGATGAGAGGTACAATCTGTAAATCAATTCCTTTGTTGATTATTTGATAAAAATGCATGCAGTGTGTTTGACAGTTTTGTAACACCCATTTCAAGTAGTTGTTTTTATTAGTAATTTGGTAGTACTTCTCAAGGTTATTTGAATGCTTTTAAACATCCTTTCATTACAGTGCCATTACGTACTAAGTAAGGTAACAGGCCATTTACTCTGTCTTGCACTTTTTATTTATAATGAAGTTAAAACGTTGAGTGAGTCAAGTGTTATTTACCAGAAAAAAAAGCTCTATGGCCAGACTTTCCTTATTTTTTATTTTCATCTTGTAATATATACATATTCCTTGATTCCTCTTATGCAGTATCATAAGTAAAAGTTCACAAAAGTAAAGTTCACTGTGCACAAGTTAACAGATAATTCAATTTTCTGCTGTCATTTTTGTACACATTTTTGTCTCTTATTTTTTTCTTCATCAAAAACCAGATCTGTTCACTGTGAATTTATTGCAACTTACACTGCAATATGCAGTATATGGAGCTCCTTCAGGGCTTGCATTCTTCTTCGGAATGAAGCTATTGTGAAGTTAATGACTCTTTCTATACAAGCTTTAGGAAGTGTGTCGTTTATTCTAAGTATGTCATCTTTGTCAAAAAAGGAACTGAACAACAAAAGAATTAGATGCGCTTCAGAAACGTGTAATTTTTCGTCCTGGAACATTCTATTTTGAATAAGTGTAATCTTGTTTTTAAGCGTTAAGTGGCACGATGGTTAGCACTGCTGCCTCACAGCTCCAGTTGATCGTATTCAGTCGCGTATGGAGATTGTACATTCTCCTCATGTTTGTAAGGGTTTTACATCAGATATGTTGGTGCAAAAGAAGTTCAGGACACGTTAACCTAATGGCGACTGTAAATTTAAATGGCTAAGTGTGAATGTTTGCAATTGATTGGCATCCCATCCAGGGTTGGTTCTTACATTGCATTAAGGATATTGCTGCAGCCCCGGCCATATTAAATTGGATTAATATGCTTAAGCGTATTCCCTGGATGCATTTTGCTGTGGGGTGTAACTCGCACTGTAGCTGCTGAACACCATTTCATTCATATTCACTGCTGATGGGATTGCTTTCACTAGCAGAGGGTGGTGGGTCATGCAGATTTCAAACAGCTTTCTGCTGCTGAGGTGCTGAAGCACTGACCACAATAAAGTGTGATGGTCATTGTCATTTTGTTCTTTTTTTCCTTTAAATATAACATTTAAAGTGTTGAAGTTTGATATGGCTTTAGATATGAAATTAATATTATATGTGAAATTACTGATAATAGGTCATATAGCTTTTAAGAGTTTAAGAGCTTTTAACACTTTTAAGAGTTTTAAAATGTAGTCTATAATTCTAATTGTCTTCAGTTTTCTTAAAGAAGTCATGTTAAGTACACATGTTTCTGCAGAACTACAGGACTATTCCATCCAGAAATTTGTTGGCCTGCTTGTAGCTCACTGTAGGAAACACTATACAAATAGACTGTGAAGAATCCTGAAGTTGTGGTTGCAGAGATGTGTAATACCAAACATTGCCATAGATACCTCCATCCATCCATTATCCATCCTGAAATATCCTAACACAGGGTCACAGGGGTCTGCTGGAGCCAATCCCAGCCAACACAGGGCGCAAGGCAGGAACAAATCCTAGGCAGGGCGCCAGCCCACTGCAGGGCACACACACATACCCACACACCAAGCACAATCTAGGGACAATTTAGGATCGTTAATGCACCTAACCTGCATGTCTTTGGATTGTGGGAGGAAACCGGAGCACCTGGAAGAAACCCACGCAGACACAGGGAGAACATGCAAACTCCGCACAGGGAGGACCTGGGAAGTGAACCCAGGTCTCCTTACTGCGAGGCAGAAGCGCTACCACTGCACCACCGTGCCACCCCATAGATACCTACTGTATATAATTTTATTAAGGTCACCAGAAATGTCATTCAAAATCAACTGAAGACTAATATGTATAGCATATTTTGTAACTGTGAAGATTTCCTCATACCTTGGGCAACTTTCAAATACTTTGCAAAACAAATGAGCTGGTGAGAATTATTGGTGACTGGTAAATTTTGGAAGTAATATATACTGCTATTATCCATCCATCCATCCATTTTCCAACCCACTGGATCCGAACACAGGGTCATGGGGGTCTGCTGGAGCCAATCCCAGCCAACACAGGGCATGAGGCAGAACCCAATCCCGGGCAGGGTGCCAACCCACCGCAGTACTGCTATTATAAATATATGTAAATAAATATACAAATTTGGCTTATCTATTATATTTTATTACCTTATGGTGATGAGAAGAAGCACTGTGATAGGTCACATCAGAGGATGAAACAGATAATAGTGCTTAGGAAATTTCAGTGATCAAATGTGTTGTCCACTTCTTAATTTTCACCCAGCACCATTGGAGTCTCCCCTAGCTATGGGGACCTAGTTTTAAGCCCTGGTAAGCTTAAAAAGTCACTGTCAATGTCAAATGTTCTCAGGTGTCTGATAGGACAAACATCACTGAGACGTAACCTGGGATGTTGAAATTAGACTTTTAAAGATCATACAGTTCTAGGGTGTTGTGCCGTGTTAGCCATTATGAATGTAGTGAGAAGGCAAGCAAAATGACACCTTTTATTGGCTAACTGAAAAGATTACAATATGCAAGCTTTCGAGGAAACTCAGGCCCCTTCTTATACCTTGCCTGAAGAAGGGTCCTGAGTAGCCTCGAAAGCTTGCATATTGTAATCTTTTTAGTTGGCCAATCAAAAGTGTCATTTTGCTTGACTTCTCACTAAAGATCATACAGATTTTTACAAGAAACAAATTTGAAAACATGAAGGTCCTTGTGATGGGTGTCGTTATAGTTGAACTCCAGTACTTGTCCGTGTGCCTTCAGTCCCTGAAAACAGCAGATGTTGCACTGGCATTGTTTCGGTTGGAAATGTGCCGTGTTTATTATTTGAAACCTACTGTTCTAATAAAACCGCCGGCAAGACTCAGTGTGAGTTCCACATCCCTCTGATTTAAGAACTTAAAGAACTCTCAGGCAGGTCATTTTCCAGCCATAGTCATTGTGGTTTTGTTTATCAAGTTATTTATTAACACTAATCTTATGATCTTTAATAAATTCGACTTTCAAATATAGTCCTGTTGGTTTTAATTATGAGGACAATGAATGCAGAATCTCAAAAATGGACCAAAGCCTAGCTTGTCTGTGGAGATTTGGCCACTAGTCAAAGATGATTCTAGTTATATTTGATGTTTAATTTACATATTTTTATTAGGCCCTTCTTGGGCTCCAAAAACAGCAGCACTGAAACACCAACTGAATCATGTTTCTTGGTTTCAATCCAGCAAGTTGGGCATGAAAGACCCTAATTCTAACATTGCTGCATGGAGCTGCCAGGAAGTAATTCTCTAATATTATAAATATACTTTTAAACCCATCTGCCTCTCTATCGCTGCTCTTGATGTTAGGCCTTATGCCACATAGCACAGAGTGCATCATAAGATGAGTAATTTTATGTATTGCCGTCAATTTAGAGAATCGTCTGAAAAAAAAATGTCCCACAAGGGTAGTAAAATCTTAAAAAATCAATATTTTGGAGTGACTCTGTTTATTGGGAAATGTTTTAAAATACTTTTTAAATGTGTAAAACTGGATTAAGATTTTATGTTTTGTTTTTTGTTTGATCTAATTATGAGAGTCAAGAAGTAGTCCTCAAATTAGCACACAGTTATAAAACCCTCCAAGTTTATACAGTAAGGCAGTCACGTGAATTAATAGATGCCCCATGTGTGATTTTTGACACCCATTAGTTTGTAACACATCATTACTGGCTGGTCGTAATGTGCCATATATTCCATCATAAACCCCAAATTTCTTGTGCTTTACCTATTAAGCTTGGAGTGATTGTACTCTTTAAAATTAACTGCTTTGTAAAGTGTGTTCTTAAAGTGGTCTCAATGAAAAGGCTTCATAAAGTTAAAATGGATTGATTGTCACAGACCATCTGTTTAGCAGCACTCTGGTGAGTTGTAATTATTCACATCTGGACATTATATATATATTTATTTATTTAGTGTCAGTCCCATGCCATATTTCAGACCAGCTTCTCTTATGTTGGATACTGTATTGATCAGAATAGGGCATATACTGTACTGTACCTTATATCATAATCACACATACAGACAAAAGTGTGATAAAGAGTTTATAGTTAGCACTTCAAATGTATAAAAATGAGGCTTCGAATATGAGATTGGGAATAAATACCGCTAACCTTGTAAAAACTAAAATAGAAAAGACATCTAGTTTACGGTTTACTGTAAGTGGCTATACAGTACGTCTCAGGATTGAATAATAATAAAGCTCAAATGAATAGCTTTTGCAAAAGTTACATGTGCAATAACTTCAGGCTTCACATATTAATGAGCTGGATGAACAACTGACTCTTTGTGAAATTGCAGATGCCAATACACACTGCACAGTGGTAAATGCATTCTGAATAACAGTTTTATAAAACGTTTTCCTCTGAACTATTACCTTTAGCATTAGCTGCACTCAGAGACCCAAAGACTTTACAGCTTGTTGTACAATAACATTTCCTTTTCTCAAGAATAATATAAATTTTTTAAAATGTGAATCTTGCAGACCAATTTTGCTTTTAACCACAGATGGCAAGGTATAGACAAAAGTCAGCAGCTAACAGAACTGAGAACATACTGCTCCCTGTTATCTGATATGATCGAAAGACTTCTTAGCGGGTAGACAGTCATTTTTATTGCATATTGTTGATGCTATTTTATATTCACATTGTCTGTAATTGAATCCTTTAAGGTTTTGCTGTTTCTGAAAAAATATGAGATGTTGCACAATGAAGCTACTTTTTTGCCACATTGCATAAATCTAACTTTGGGCCTAAAGTAACTGTATGAAACAGGATATTATGCTTCGGGTCAGCTACATAATATATATATACATTCTGAACCATTTATCTTAAGCTGATGTACTCAGCAAGTCCACCATCTATTCTCAATTCTCTTCACTATTGTTACTAAACCATGCTCTGGCAGCACATCCAACCAAATATACATGGAACTTCTAAAAATGGACTTGGTTGAACCTGCCTTTGCGATGCTTTTTTATAACTAGGGTAAGCAGATTTTAGAATAGTACCAGTGGCTTGTAATGATTCATTCACCTAACTAAATTGTTATTGTATTTTTCAATTCTGTGCTGTAATACTAGTATTAGAGCACACAGTCATATCTTTACCTACATGAATTCTGCTCATACATGGTGACAACACTATAGTAGAACTAGAGAAGTTATTCATAGCTGCTCAGATAGGCCAAATTACTTGTTCATTGTAGACAAAATATTACCCCTATGAAATCTACAATAATAAAAGAAGAAGGAAGCAGACCACCTTTTAGGTTGCAAACCACTAACCATAAAAACCAGGCAGTAATACTACTTACAGTGTCACTGATTGCTGCAGTGTAATGTATAGAATGAAAGCTTAAACATGTTCTTTCTTAACTAGAGATGTGAAAGCTGCATATTTTTTACCCGTACTGCTCTTTTACAAGGTTCAAACATGCCTAAAATAAACTATTAAGCTGACAAGTAAGTTGACCTGAGAGAAGTGTTGTTTCCATCCTGAGAGGTTCATAATCAGAGAACATCTGAATGGTTATATATTGTCTGTTTTAAATAGAACTTGTATGATTGATGATGAAATTTGCTTCATTGTACTTAGCTAGGCATTTTGTTAATAATGTGAACAATGTCATGTCTGCATAGGATACAGTAATGAGAAATTAGTTCTACCTATTATATGGGACAAAATCATTCTTTTTAATAATTAGTGGGTGTCACCTAAGCTGGTGAACTGTTCTGGAAAATACAAAATATCTTAGCAAACTGTAGATAACTGACCCTGAATCATTACTTCGGTATATAGTATGTTACAAACAATGGACAAATTCCATTAAATTTCCAGATTCGCATCAACATGAACACAGCATGTTTTTCTCTATCAGTGCAATACTTATCACAGCATGCAAACATCCTATTAGCATTATTATGTGTTTGGAAATGACAAGTCCACTATGATATCCAAGTCAAGTCTACATATTCAGTTCCATATTTGCACTGTCAACCTGTGGATGTGTTAAGAATGCCCTAAGATGAATTGGTGCCACTTTGCTGACTCAAATACCAAACTCATGATGACTGTTACCAGTCCTTTGCTGGATAGGTGGTTTTCTTTGTCGCTTTTGTGTCATTTTCAGTTACTTCCACTTATTTTTTCACTTGTGATATCTGTTAAACTGTCCTATAATTATTAGTATAAGTATGATCACGCTTTCTGAATTGAGTTGTTAAATTTTTGACTGCTTAAAAATATATTGACTTGTAGTGATAACTGAAGAATACAGGATCCTAAATAAATAAATAAATAAATAAATAAATATATATATATATATATATATATATATATGTATATATATATATATATATATATATATATATATATATATATATATATATATATATATATATATATATATATATATATATATATATATATATATATATATATATATATATATGGGCGGCACGGTGGCGCAGTGGGTAGCGCTGCTGCCTCGCAGTTGGGAGACCTGGGGACCTGGGTTCGCTTCCTGGGTCCTCCCTGCGTGGAGTTTGCATGTTCTCCCCGTGTCTGCGTGGGTTTCCTCCGGGCGCTCCGGTTTCCTCCCACAGTCCAAAGACATGCAGGTTAGGTGGATTGGCGATTCTAAATTGGCCCTAGTGTGTGCTTGGTGTGTGGGTGTGTTTGTGTGTGTCCTGCGGTGGGTTGGCACCCTGCCCGGGATTGCTTCCTGCCTTGTGCCCTGTGTTGGCTGGGATTGGCTCCAGCAGACCCCCGTGACCCTGTGTTCGGATTCAGCGGGTTGGAAAATGGATGGATGGATATATATATATATATATATATATATTGTAATAAAAGAAACAAGAAAGCATAAAGGTTTGGGGTTTTCCGGCCCCGTATACTGTACAGTTTTGCAAAAAATCAATGGTCAGTGATATGGCTTTTCAGTGTTACAACAGACGATCTGAACATGGTGAAGGGAACAATTTATGGGGTGGGACCAGAAACAGGTGGATGAAAAGCTGGAAAGGAACCGAGGTGATGTATGGGAGCCATGACATCATCAGGAGTGGACCAGAGGAATGGATGGAATGTGAAAGTGGTAGCACGTGGTTAGGGAATCCGGGTAAAATCAAGGTGGCGTTTCTGTCTTTCTGTGGAGATAAAAGAAAGAAAAGTTAGTACCCCGCCTTTGTCCCCTGGCACGATATATTACGCTGCTGGTTGGGTCTGCTGGTTTATATATAAATGCTGAGGTCTTTTTAATGTGATTACTTGCAAACTATGGTTCTAGATCCTTGGTCTTGATTTTGATTGAAAGCTTATGACCCAATACTTACTGGTATTACAAAAAAGTTGAGATTGTGGTAACCTTGCCAAACTGACCTGCACTTGTGGATTTCTTATGGAAAAATAATAAGTGAATGACGTGACATGGAAAAAATAGAAACATGACTAGTGACAAACAAATGGTGGAGGCTGATGATGTGTTGACTAATACAAAGAAGAAAAAGAAGAAACGATCTGCTGATCATTAAGTGCTGCATATAGAATGCGAGAATGGGAAAGACAGAGAACTGCATGCAACAGGGTGTCCATGAGTAACAGAAGCATGGTCCCATCAAGCCCATCTATTGATAATCCCCCAGGACACTGTACATACATGTTCAGTATAAGAATTGTGTTTATTGATCATCAAATGTGACAACATCTGATGAGACCTGATACAAGGTGGGGAATAAACAAATTTAAGGTAGCGGCAACCTTAGAAAAGTAGGCTGGGTTTGTATGCCTCATATAGCAAACTGATAAAGATGGTGACATGGCAGAAAGGTGACATCTTCTGAACATGAAGCTAATTGTAGAAGTCAATTACATGATAAGAAGAAGGAGAATGACAGCTGCAGCATTTGTACAAGTATTTACAAGGTAATTACAAGTACTTATGGTGCAGCAACTTGACGGTACTACTGGGCCTAACACCTTCTGACCTGATATATTTTGGAAAGTCAAAAAAATTGAGCTTGAAGCTGCCTTGAATAAGTAAAAGAACTGACGAAGAGACATGGCAGGAGGAAAAGTAATGCCATCTGTCGAGTGTCTTACTGGAGGGCAGATGTTTATTGTAATAAAAGCTAGATTTTTGCAAGCCCATCTATTGATAATCCTCCAGGACTTACTGTATATGTCTTCCAAATTCATAATTAATTGTTTGTTTGTTTGTTAATAATTGACCATGACAAAGAACTTAGTTGTAGAAAGAAAGAAAAAGGAGAGCAGCGGCCTCTGTGAAGCTGTAATTTTCACAGTGAAAACAAAACACTGTCTTGCCAAAACGGAAAATTTCAGCTTGCTCTATATGATTCACCTTTATCTGAGGACCTTGTGTTTCCTAATAATTTAGAATTGTATTCACTTTCACTGGACTTTACTAAGCTCTTTAGCACAATTCTAAATTTCATCTATTAATTTTTTTGTACCCATTTTTCCAGTGCAGTTTTGGATGTTCCATTTGTTTATTTGCATGTTGTGCCTGGTGTCAGCGTATGTTGACATCTATTAAAGTTTGATTCTGACTTGCACTTGTTTAATTTCTGTGTGAATACCTATATGTCCTGAGTGAAGGGCGTTGGCCAGATGAAAATGTATGTAAGTCCTTGATCTTTTGGCAAACAGGTGGCTGCCCTTTAATTGGTTGCTTTCAGATTTTTTGGGGTGCGCAGAGAGCCCCGGGCACTCCCACATTTTTGGCAGCAAATTAGTATTGTTTTAGTTTTTTTAATTTAATATGATTGAACAATTGTCGACATACTATTTCATGCTCATGTTCATGGTTCACAGTTCACACCCGCCATTAATGTAGCTACAGATGAGCAAGTGTGACTTTAGGGAGAGAGCAAATTCAAGTGGAACTTCAGAAATCAAAGAAAATGTGGTTATTTCTTTAATGAAGCACCCCTTCACAAATTGTTCACTTGAAGAAAAAAGGAAGATAAAGGAGCTTGGACTGGCTAGACATGATTTAAGAATTCAGCAGCAGGCAAGTGATCGAGAACGAGCTTACTCATGGACTTTTTCTTGCTCTTGTCATGACAAACGGAGTTGGCTAACTGGATGTGGTGTAAGTAATGCCTTTTTTTGCTTTCCCTGTTTGCTGTTTCAAAGTGTCGGTTCTCTACCGAAGCATTGTTAACATCGATGGGGGTACGAGACCTAAAACATCTTTCTGAAAAATGCAAGCAAGCATGAAAGTAGCTGTTGTCATCTAAAGCAACATTTTTCAACCAGTGTGCTGTGGCACAGTGGTGTGCCTTGAGAACTGCACAGTTGTGCCGTGGAAATAATAGTGTAGTGCACTTGGGTCTGAACCTGAGAGGGACAACACGTGGTCGAGACCTGTCTGAGGAGGATAGGTCTACCTGGAGAAGCTGGCATGAAAGCAGTTCTGTGATTGCCATGTTACTGCACTTCTGAGGAGTCTCCTGGTTGCTAGAGTCCTTCTTCCCTGGGTGTGTGGTTGCCAGCAAGCATCACAGTGATGGTGGATGATGGGCATGCAAGAATGCCTCTGAGGCTGAGAGGGGCAGGCAAAATGCCACCAAAGTGCTCACGAAGTACTGTGTCTACAAACGCTGATCTCAGAGCTCCTTTTTTACAGGCTTTTTCGGTAGTCCCACCCCTCGGGCAGTTGAGCACATTAATGAGATATAATGTGTTTGTGCTTAGTAAGATAGTGGTGTGCCTTGGGATAATTTTGGTTACAAAAAGTGTACCACTACAGAAAAAAGTTTAGGAAGCACCAATCTAGACAATAGTTTGAGGCTAACTTATTAGACTGGCTTAGTGAAATGGATGAATTTAATCAGAAAGCAACTGAGAAATTTTCAGACCTGAAGGAAAGGAAGGAAATATAGGCATCCTGATCGTAAAGGCAGAATAAGGTTAAGGTTGGACCTGTGGGTGTAGTACAAGACAGATTGGGGCTGAGTTATGTTTTAAGATGTGGGGATCTGTGGATCTTACAATGTAAATTTGTGCGCACGTGAGGTAAGCCAGGCAAACTTGCATAGGACTGGGCAGACGGGCAGCAAGTGCAGAATAAAAGTAGGGTGGGAATGACTCTGTGGGTGTGGTAAGTGATAAAGTGGGATGTGAGACTTGAGAAAAATCAGAGGAGTAGGCACTCTATTCAAAGAGGCAGAATGAGATTTGGATTGGATTTATGCTATGGATGTGTTACAAGACAGATGGAAGTTCATGTTATTGGAAGATTATGGAGATGTGTGTTTTGGCAGAATGGGGAACTGGGCAGGTTGGCAGAGGGTTGGACAATTTAGAGACAGGTGTAATGTACAATTTGTAGGTGCATCTGTTCCTCTCCACATCTGTAGCGCATGTTAGGGAGGATAAGGGGTATCTGCATGTCATTGACTGAAGTTTTGGACCACAGTAGAAATGAGAAAGCTGAAATCAGATTGGGCAGCATGTGGAAAGGGTACAATACATTTTAGCCTGAATTTGTCTTATGTGTTTGGTACTGGATAGGCTAAGATGTTCATTGATACTATGATGAGGATCACAAGAGGATGTGGAATAAACAGATAAATAGATAGAAAAGGCAGTATGTAATAGATAAGTGCTGCTTCAGTTTGTACCCCCAAAAGTGCGCCCCTGCCCAAATTTGTTTCACCAACCACCACTGTCCCTGCTGAAGAAATGTTTCCTGTTACCACTAAAGAAGTAGATGCAGAAGTGTTCGTTTTTCAGATACCGAATCTCTTGAAGCACACATCTAAATGACATGTCTTTCTTTGATTACTCCTATTATGTACTGTGTGTTAGAATAAAAAAACAGAACTAAGCAGCCACCCACCTTTTTCTGAAGCCCACTTTTTCTTTACAAGGTCATGGATATCTTTAATCTGTTTCAGCAGCAGACATTAACTAACCATAGATGAGATGCCAGGTGAGCTGAAGGGCACATCCATGCATAAACCTGCACTCACTTAGACCAAATGACCGCTGCCAGTTTCACTAAGTTGATGAGTTGAACTATTGGGGGAAGTCCAAATGGACATACGTTGGCCACAGCAACTCCACATACCATGCCTATAAAAAGTATTCACCACTTGGAAGTTTTAACCTTTTATTATTCTACAACACATAATTTCAGTGGATTTAAAGTAACTTAGCTTTTCTGACACTGATAACAGATCTTTGCAAAATGATTGTTAATTATAAATATAAAACACAAAATAATTAATTACATAATTATTTGCCCCCTTTATGTCAGGATTTCGTAGATGCACCTTTGGCAGCCATGACAGCCTAGAGTGTGTGTGCACAGGTCTCTATCAGCTTTGCACGTCTGGACACTGCACTCATTCCTCATTCTTGTTAGAAAAACTGCTTAAACTCTATCAGGTTGTATGGGCATTGTGAGTGAACAGCCTTTGTTAAGTTCAGCCACAGTTTTACAGTTGGATTGAGACCTGGACTGTGACTCAGCCACTTCAGGACATTAACTTTTTTTTGAGACATTCTTGTGTAGCTTTGTCTTTATTCTTGGGGTCTTTGTTTTGTGGAAAAGCAAATCTTCTCCCAAGGAACAGGTTTCCTGCATGCTGCCTTAGGTTTTCACTCAAGGGTTTCTCTGTGCAGAGAAACATCCTCACAACATGATGCTTCACAGTGAGGATGTAGTGTTTTTTTGTATTATTCATTTCATTTTCAAACCCGCTTAGTACTGAACAGGGTCATGGGGTTTCTGGAGCCTATCCCAGTTAGCATAGGGCACAAGGCAGGAATAAATCCTGGACAGGGCACTGGTCCATCACAAGGCAAACACACAAACACACACGCCCACACACACGCCCACACACATGCACACACACGCACACACACACACACGCACCCCCACATGCACACACACACACACTCACTCACACACACACACACACACACGCACACACACACACACACACTCACATTATGTTGTGATCAAATATGGAGTTGAATTTTGGTTTCATCAGACCATAGGACCTTCTTTGTGCTGACTTCAGGGTATTCAGTGTGCCTTCTGACAAATAGTAGCCGAGATGCTAAGTGCATTTGCCACTGTCTCATATTGCTGAATCAACCGTGCAATAATCTAAGTAACTAGCAACTCCTTCAGAAGTCTCTTGGTGGCCACCTTCACAAGTCTTCTTGCATAATCACTCAGTTTTTTGTTGACAACCGGCTCTAGGCAGATTTACAGCTGTGCCATAATTTTGCCATTTCTTAATGACTGATTTTACTGGATTCCAAGGGATATTCAGTGATTATATTTTCTTGTCTCTCCTGACTCGTGCTTTTCAATCAGCTTTTCACAGAGTTACTTGGCATATTCTGTTGTCTTCATTGAGTAGGTTAGGCCACAAGTTGAAGCTTCCTAATAAGGTGCATTTATATGGTAATCAGTGGAAATCCTTTGACTTCAGACAGGTGATCTCCATAGAACTAATTCTGTGACTTAAAACCAAACAGCCAAAGCGATGAATACTTAGGAGATCAGTTAGTCAATGATACTGGCTCACCACAAGTTGGACCTTCCAGACAAGTCGCGTTTATACTACAGTCAACTGAAATTCCAGACAGGTGATGCCCACTCTACTAGTTCTATGACTTTTAAAACCCAACTGGCTGCACCAGTGATGATTTATGGGTAAATACTTAAGCCATTAATTATTTTGTGGTTTATTTTTGCAGTTAGTTTAGACCAATGTAGAGAGATCTGTTTTCACATGCACATTAAAGAGTCTTTTTTCTGTTAATCAATGTCAAAAAGTCTACTTAAGTCTGTGATTCAAAGTTGTATTACAATAAATTAGGAAAACTTCCAGGAGAGTGAATACTTTTTATAGGCACTGTACAAAACACCACAATTGAGAAATGAAGAGGAATTCAAGCTGCTTGTGCCTACGCAATGCCACAAAACTCAACATACATTTAGACTAATAAGTTCACACAATTGAGTGAGCAGCAGAAGTTTGAACACCTCATGTCATGCACTTATCTCCAGTTTACACATGCAATATCTGGTTAAAGCTGCAATAAAACACATCAGGATTACAACACTGAAGAGGTCTCCACAGAAACAAATTAGAAGACAACAGCTTTATGTGAAAGACCCCTGACTGCACCAAATAAAGCATTGCTGATTGTAGTTAAACAATAAAACAACTATCAAATTAAAGAGAGTAGAACTAGGATTGCACCTCATTACGGCGATTGGGAATAATGCTGCTGTCTGAAGGGAACAATGGCAATGATTCTTTCAATTTTAGAAGGTACTATCAATTTTCTTTTAAGCAACTTCCATGTATATATCATTTTGTTTAATTTCTTGGTACTGAAAAAAGAAAACATTAAAAAGAAATCTCAGTCATGAACCCATCCATTCACTCCTCCATTTTTAATTCTGGTTACTCAAATTCAGGGTCTTGGCACAAGGCAGGAATTAAGCAATTGTGGGTCACACTAATACATATTTTGATTGCCCATTTATCTTAACATGTGCATTTTTTGGAGGAAATGAAAGTGTTGTTTTGAGCACCAAGATGGAAAGACTGAAACGCACACACTGATTGGCATTTATTCCACAAAAAATTATCTACAGTGGGCTTCTAGCAGAATCAAACTGTGCTGTAAAAGCTGTATAAAACACCCCTTAAAAATAACAGTCACTTCGCTGGACAGGCTATTCCACTCTTCACAGTGTTCCTGATTGTCATCCAGCATCTCGTCTGGTGTTCCTTTCCCTGTCTCTCCGTTATCGTCTGCAAGGCTGTATTTATAAAACCTCGAGAGTCTCCACCTTCCTTCTTCGACTTGAAAGGTATGACAAGAAAGTTCCAGGGGTTCCTGGAACACAGAGCTCAGCACACTTGTGAATACCTTGCCGTGAATCATCTGTCCAGCCCCCACCCATCTCTAGTGTGACAATGCCGGCTACTACAGTATAAGGACAAAAGTGTTTAGAAGGATGGACTGAGAATTTTTCTTTTGTTGAATTGAGGGTTGTTTTTTTGCAATAACCAATTTCACCTCTATTTTGACTACTCTCTTTGACATTAATGTTACTCTTCTTGATTCCAAGTACATTTTTAGGAGTTACCTTTGTAATTATATGCGACTGTAATGGTTTTGTGCAGTTATTATGCTGAATTATTAATAGCAACAGTTTATTAATCACATTGCCTGGGCTTGTCCTCTGTTTCACAAGCCATTGTCGGCAGACTTGGAAGGACCTGAATGCAAAAAAGCTGCATATTCCCTAGTCGATTGAAAATGCAGATAATGTTTTTCATTATTTTAACGATCTGCTGCTGTCTCTATTTGTCAGGATTCGGTAAGCCCAGCATGGAAATCACTTTTTTCTTTTCAAAACTAGACAAATTTATTTTTACAGTTTTATTTACTTAATGAACAGGACTGCCTGCACAGGGGTACAAGCTAAGTAGATCTCTCAAAAAGTTTTGACTTTCTAACAATCCTGCTGTCTCTCTCTCTAGTACCTTATTGGTAAGTTAATACATTTTGATCTTAATTTCTTCTGGAAAAATCAGTCCAAAAATAAATTGAAATGAACAGGGGTTCTGGCCCTTGCCAGTCCATTTGCGTGCCAATTGCCCTGACCCCACCCATTATTGTCTTGCCGTGCAACATTGATCAGTCAATAGTTGTGTGATGTATGGGTCAAAATAAATTACAGATGGAGCTAAGCAACAGTACTCTAGAATTTCATGCATAGATTCTTTGCAAAGGCTGCCTTTCAGGCTCTTCTTGTGTTTAATGTTTCCAGTGATTTATTCAGTACTATTTCATATGTTTTTTTGGATTTTATTGTTTTTGTCTAGTGCCATTTCCTTCTTTTTAATATTTAATATCTGACCTCTGTCTGTATTTGAGTAATAATTTGGTCTTATTCTATTTGGATACTTTCAGCTTAATTTTTCTTTCACAGTGTGTGACTTTCTGCCTTTTCTTTTTATTACTCTTCTGGATTACTGACTTTACTAATAAACAACATTACTATTTCACTCTACCTCTTTTCAAGTCGGCTGCACATCGCAATCTGCATATCAACCAGACGGGACATGCTGCTGTCCTCATTTATTTCTGTGGACAATCTAGTGGAGATGTCTGTGCTGCGTGCGCTCTGTCTTTTTGCAGGAATACCAGGGTGGTGTATGTCTGACACCATCCAACATTTGCAATGCAAAGTATATAATTCTTTCTGCTAAAAAAAGTACCATAGTGTTAACCCTTTTTTATTTGTCATTTTACTCTCTTGAGGTGGCATAGTGACTTAGTGGTTAGCACTGCTCCCTTATGGATCAAGTCCTCTGGTTCAAGTCTTGTGAATGGACACTATGTGAGTGGAGCTCATCCTGTACCTGTTTGGCAGATTAAGAAAAAGCAAAGGGAGAATGAATATTTCGTTGTCAGGCCATTTAAATTGTCTGTTTTTGCTCAGGCTACATTTTTGGTCGTTAACTGTATAATTTGTATACTGTGTTAAAAGCTCTTTGTCTCAGCATGTGCCAATGTTCTTCATACATTCAAAAGACATGCACATTACTTTAAATAGAGACTCTGAATTTGCTTAGTGTGTGTATGCATGTAACCAGCAGGGGGCATTAACTCCCTTGTTGGAATGAGTTATTTTTTAATTGGCATGTTACATAACCCGAATCTATATAAATATGATATTAAAAGGCAATACCCCTCCCTTAGTGATATGGCATTAAGAAATCACATAGGACAAATAACTTAGCTTTCTTTAATGACGGCTTACTCTGCATAACAGATGATGGAAGCCATGGCAAGAACCCAGTTCAGGAGTGGGGGCCTGATGTGTAGAGTCTGCCATTTTCATCGCTGCGTTGGAAGGATTTTCCGGATCAGATGACGTTATCTCCCATCCGTCCGTCAGCTTCAAAGGTGTGCTGGGCAATGTTCCAAGGCTTTATACTCTTTCTTCATGTGCAGGCCCCACTTAGGTGAATCATGCCATTCCAAACAAGGCAAAGAGGGTACAATTTCATGCTGAGTTTGACACACAGAAATAGTATACAGTACAATGGTCATCAGTTGCAGTTGTCCCTAAACTGTCTTGTCTTAAAATGCTTGCCTAGCAGTTCTTATATGGTAAACTCCTGTGCTAAATCTGGTTCTATGTGCATGTGAGTAGAAAAAGGCAAATTTATAAAATATATATTTGCACAGAGCACAGTGACATATTAAACTTATACATTTATTACAGTCCACCCTTTGTCACTGTGTCTGTGACAAAAGCAATTCCTGAGGATCTTGTCCACAAACCAAAAGGTGCTTGATCTCCTCTCACAGTGTAGACAGCTCCTTAAGAATTTTTGTGGGGATGTGGTGTCTAGTGCCAATATAGCTCCTGATTCATTCATCTAATATACAACCATAAATGAATATTTACAATAGTAAAATTAACAACAATAATAAGTTACAATGCATAAGCGAGCCAAGTTTAGACTTTAGTCTACTGGGGTAGACTTTGGCCCCAAAAGTAGATTAAGGTGGTTTGAGAATGTTATGCTATTTTATATTTTACTTTGTATTGTACACAAATATTAGAATTGCTTTGTATATTGCAGTTCTTTAGATTTAGGTATTTAACAGTGAGATGTCTACAAAGCAAAAAAGATTATCAAACTGGCAAATTCATAACATAACATTCATTAATCTGCTTTAGAGCTTTGAACATCTTTGGCAATGTGGGATGAAAACCCATGCAGATAGATACAAGTAGAACATGCAGATGTACAGCATGGGATTAAAAACTGTACAAGTATTGCACTCTGCTTGTTTTCAGTTTTATTTTAGAGAGGTTTTATTCAAAGACACCTTACTGTTGTGAGACAGAGAGAATCAGCTGTTAAGTAAAATTCCAGAGAAGACAGTCATTATGCAGCTTAATGATCACCTCAATAAACATGCTATTCTTGATAAGTTTCAGTTGGGTTTCAGAACAAATCACAGTACAGAAACTGCACTTGTTAAAGTAGTAAAGGACTTGCTGGTAAATGCAGACAGAGGCCGTTTATCTGTTCTCATCCTCTTAGATCTGAGTGCCACATTTTACACCATTGATCACAATACAGACACATGATATTCTATATGGTGTTCCACAAGGCTCTATCCTAGGTCCGCTGCTCTTTTTGATTTACATGCTTCCGTTAGGTCAGATTATCTCAAGGCATAATTTGAGCTACCACAGCTATGCTGATGACACACAACTGTATTTATCAATAGCGCCTGACGACCCCAACACTCTTGATTCACTGATACAATGTCTCACTTGTGTTACCGAATGGATGAGTAGTAATTTTCTCCAACTATATAGAGAGAAAACAGAAATTTTAGTGATTGGCCATAATGGATATAATGAGGTTGTTAGAAATAAGCCTGATGCATTAGGATTAAAAGTCAAAATGGAGGTAAAGAATTTAGGGGTAACTATTGACTCTGACCTGAATTTTAAATCACATATTAATCAGATTACTAGGACAGCATTGTTTCACTTAAGAAATATATCAAAGTTAGACCTCTTATAACATTGCAAGATGCTGAAAAATTAGTTCACGCTTTTGTTTTCATTCGGCTAGATTACTGTAACGCATTCCTCTCAGGACTACGAAAAAAAGACATCAATCGATTGCAACTAGTGCAGAATGCAGCTGTTAGAATCTTAACTCAGAAAAGAAAATCCAAGCACATCACCCCAGTTTTGATGTCACTATATTGGTTACCTATGCCATTTAGAATTGACTTAAAAATAGTGCTTTTGGTTTACAAATAATGTCACTCCATCTTATATTTCGGAATGTCTTACACTCCAAATCGTAACCTTAGATCTTCAAATGAGTGTCTACTTAGAATTCCAAGAACTTAACTTAAAAGAAGCAGTGAGGCGACCTTCTGCTGTTATGCATCTAAAATCTAGAATAACTTGCCAATATGAATTCATCAGGTGTCACAAGAATGAATCGGAGACATCAAAAAGGGTTGGGGCAGCCACCCGTATATTATGCTCGTCTGCAAAATTGCTCTTTTTATGTACACGATGTGTATAGTTCGGAGTCCAGAACAGAATTGCCTGTACTGAGGCAAGATGGCAGTTTTAAAGGGTTGGAAAGGAAATGACATCAGCATTGCAGGAACTGAGAGTGGCGTCCTCGTCTCCGGAAGTGACGTCGTCCTTGGGGCCGGCAAGAGGCGGGATTTCCCGGGAAAGGTCTGCAAGGGACTGAGAGAGATAGTCAGTACACTCCGCCGCCCCCTGGCCTGGCGTAGAATTACAAGTATTTAGGCCCTTCAACTGTTTCCCATGCGCATGTGTGTGACAAGGCCCCCCCCTTAGCCCAGACCCACTGGGTCGGGCGGACCTGTCCGAGAGGTCGTGGACTTGAGAGAGAGCATCCACATTGGCATGGAGAGAACCCTTCCGGTGAACAAGCGAGAACTTATAAGGTTGGAGGTCAAGAAACCACCTAGTGACCCGTGGATTCGACTCCTTGTGAAGGGCCATCCACTGGAGGGGTGCATGGTCCGTCACCAGAGTAAATTCACGGCCCAAGAGGTAGTACCTCAACTGCGTAATCGCCCATTTTATCGCAAGAGCCTCCCGTTCCACTGCAGCATATCTGGTCTCCCGATCCAACAGTTTCGGGCTCAGGTACATGACGGGGTGTTCAACACCATTGACACTTTGGATCAGCACGGCCCCAAGGCCTGTGTCTGAAGTGTCCGTCTGGAGTATAAAAGGAAGTGCAAAGTTGGGTGCTTTCAATATGGGTGCTGACGTAAGGGCCTGTTTTAGGTCACAAAATGCAGCGGCAGTCTTGTCAGTCCATAACACGTGGTTTGGGGCCCTCTTCTTTGTAAGGTCTGTCAAGGGTGCTGCTCTCTCTGAGAACCAGGGTACAAACCGGCGGTAGTCCGGACGAAAAATCCGAGAAAAGCCTGTACTTGTCTCTTGGTATTCGGACGGGGCCAGTTTAATATGGCATTAACTTTGGAGCACTGTGGTTTTACGGCACCACGAGCCACCAGGTAGCCCAAATACTTAGCTTCTTTTAATCCAAAGAAACACTTCTTTGGGTTAATTCGAAGCCCGGCTTCACCCAGTGTCCACAATACCGTTTCCACCTGCCGCACATGATCCCTCCATATGCTGGAATAGATGACAACATCATTCAAATGGGCAGCACTAAACGAGTTATGGGGCCGGAGCACTCTGTCCACCAGACGCTGAAAAGTTGCCGGAGCCCCATGTAACCCAAATGGGAGGACCACTGTACTGCCAGTGCCCACTAGGGGTGCTAAACGCGGTCTTAGCCTTCGTGGAGTCCGTTAAAAGAACCTGCCAGTACCCCTTTGTCATGTCAAGTGTGGTCAAAAACTTTGCTTGTCCAAGTCTCTCGAGGAGGTCGTCCACACGAGGCATTGGATAGGCGTCAAATTGGGATACTTGATTCAGTCGACGGAAGTCATTGCAAAACCTCCAACTCCCGTCGGGCTTACTGACCAAGACAATTGGACTGGACCAGGGACTAAAACTTTCCTCAATCACACCTAGCTCCAGCATGCGCTTGATCTCAAGCTCCACTTCTGCCTTCTTTGCTTTGGGAAGCCGATATGGGCGTTCTCGTACGACAACTCCGGGTTCTGTCACGATGTCGTGCGCAATCAGAGAGGTCCACCCAGGTTGCTCACTTACTACCTCCGGAACGGACAAGATCGCTGTCTCAAGTTCCTATCTCTGTTTGGCATTCAAGTGGGGACTGAAGTTAAGGCTGTCACTCTGAGCAAAGAAAGAGCGGGGCTGAGCGGAGGAGGGATCAGGGTCCCTCTCCTTCCACGGCTTCAGCAAGTTAACATGATACACCTGCTCGCTCGGCCGATGATTGGGTTGTTTCACCAAATAATCGACGAGCCCTTTCCTCTCCTTAACTTCATACGGGCCTTGCCAATGGGCAAGCAACTTCGAATGCGAGGTAGGGACCAACACCATGACACGATCCCCCAGTTGGAACTCCTGGAGAACCGTGCCACGATCATAATAGTGGGCCTGTGCTGCTTGCGCCTCTTCCATGTGACTTTTTAAAATAGGTCTGATTTTCCCGAATCGATCGCGTAACTGTGTGATATACTCTAATATATTGACAGAGGGAAGAGCCTCTCCTTCCCATCCTTCTTTTAACACATCCAATAATCCTCGGTGTTGTCGTCCATACAACAGTTCAAAAGGGGAGAACTCTGTAGAGGCTTGTGGGACTTCCCGATAAGCAAAGAGTACGAGGGGGAGGAGCTGATCCCAGTTCCTCCCGTCCCCGCTGACCACCTTGCGCAGCATTTGCTTGAGAATTTGATTGAACCTCTCGACAAGACCATCGGTTTGAGGATGATACACCGCGGTCCTTAAGTGCTTTATTTTGAGTAACTTGGCTGCTTCCTTCAACATCGCCGAGGTAAAGGGCTTCCCTTGATCCGTAAGGATTTCTTTAGGGATCCCGACACGTGCAAACACACCCATTAGTTCCCATGCAATAGCTTTAGTAGTGGCAGAGCGCAACGGAACTGCCTCTGGATATCGGGTATCGTAATCTACGAGGACTAATATATATTTATGTCCTCTGGCTGAGGGCTCCAGAGGTCCTACTATATCGACCCCAATACGCTCAAAGGGAACATCAATCAGGGGAAGGGGAACGAGAGGAGTGTGGTCCTTCCTAGGAATTTGCCGTAATTGACATTCTGGACAAGAAATGCAAAAACGGCGAACCTCCTCATTTATTCCCGGCCAATAAAATCTGAGCTTAATCCGCTCTAAAGTCTTTTCGGTGCCTAGATGGCCTCCCAGGAGGTGGGCATGTGCCAACTCACAAACCTGCCGCCGCCTAATCAAAGCCCCGTGATGTCCTTACATTGATGGATTAAAGGCCAGAAGTCCATATGACCATCATCATCAAATTCTTCCGTGTGAACGCTGAATACCATGAGGACTGATTGAGGTCATTGATGTTAAGTAGAATGCCTAGAGGGGGCTGGGCGGTCTCATGGCCTGGAACCCCTGCAGATTTTATTTTTTTTACTCCAGCTGCCTGGAGTTTTTTTTTTTTGTTTTTTTCTGTCCTCCCTGGCCATCGGACCTTACTTTCATTCTATGTTAATTGCTATTCCCTAATTTCAATTATCTATTTTGTCTTTTTTCTCTTTCTTCATCATGTAAAGCACTTTGAGCTACATTGTTTATATGAAAATGTGGTATAGAAATAAATGTTGTTGTTGTTAACCAAAACCTTTAATTTGCTATAAAGGATGTGTAAATTTAAAAGACCTTTAATAATTGCTTTTATACTAAAGGTGAAGTTCAGTACAAATCAGATCCTAGAACGTTTTTGTTTTTTTTTCAAATTAGTCAAGTCAAGTCAAGTTTATTGTCATGTGTTGTCAGTACAAAGAAATTCTTCATGTATATCTCCTTAGAACAGCTCTGAATACAAATTACACAAGTTAACAAGTTAGACTCTCAATGCAAAGTGTGTCATTCATGTGTGTTCAGGGAATTAACTAATTTTAAATATGGTTCATTTCATATTTTTAGTTTTTCATATTTTTTAAATAACTAATACTCATCTAATACATGCAATTTCATGTATTGCTAGACTACATTAAATACTGTACATGCCTTTTGACAACACTTTAACAGTATCATGCAGTTAAAAATGTAGCCCAGATATGCTGAGGGTGGCTCAATAGCTTTCACAGACAGCAGAGTCCAATTAAAATAATATAAAGATGGTGTCTGTTAATATCCTATTGTTAATTGTTGAGAGTTTGTGATTAAGTGTTCTTCAAATTTCTTAAACATAACATTTTTAAATGAAGTACTTGATAGAAAGTTCTCTGTTGAAGTCTCAAGGTAAAATTATCGGCTGTTTTAGACCACTATGAAGAATACATTTGGGCCTTATGCTGATAAATTGTAGTGTCATAGAAATTTTGAATTCTTATGTTTTAAAAAGATTTTTTTTTCAAAATATACATTTTTAATAAAAGAGGAGTCCCAAAAAATAAAAAATCCCAATAACCAACCAAACACGTATTTAATGCACTAAATACAATCCCCTCTTTCTCAATTGTACTAACAATAAAACACCATTTAGTTGCCACCTAAATGCCAACATATCAACAATAAAGTGAAATTACCAAAGGGATCAAAACTATAAATGCAAAGTGACTAATACTAGCATAAAATCACAATCATTTTACTCGATGAAAGGAGAAAAGCAACTGCACTAAGTTTGCCATCTTGCTATTAATATAATTTAGCATTAGCGTGGTGCAAGGCCTGTAGTCCTCTTGTGCCTTTGCTATTTGTGGCACAGCCAGTCTGTTTGGGCATTCCAAATTTCAAAAAAATTAGCCCACTGGAAAACAAGTTGTTTCAAGTGAACAAACAGGTGCCCAGACAGACATGGCTTATCGCAGTAAGTGCTTTTCTCATTATAGTGATTGTGAGCTCCTAATAAAAAATAAAGAATTCAAAGTTCACAAGTTGTATTGGAGCACCATTTCTAGTTTCTGAAAGTATCAGGTGGGGAGAACTTGTTGTATGTAGTCATTACCAAGGCACTGATAAATTAAACATTTTAAAATATGGTGGGGAAAAGTGAGTAGAATACAATTATAAAGTCTAATATAAGGGAAGCAAGAATCTGTATTGACATGCAAAAGAAGGATTTTGAAAAAGACTTGTAACGAGTAATGAACTGTGGAAACGTGGAAACAAAGAAAAGAGTCAGCTTTACAGAGTTAGTATCTAAACCAAGGATGTGCGGTCAGGGGAGGCAGGTGAGGCAGAGCCTCACTTGTCATCATGAAAAGTAAAAAAACTAATAATAATAATATAAAATAAATTTGTCAACTGGTCTGTGCTATAAATTTGTTTTCTGTATGATTCCAGTAACTTTTATCATTTTTATAGTCAAAATCTATGAATTGGAGCATTTTCTGTTCAGATACAGGGGAGAAACGCGAGATGCGGCACCGACGAGCCTCACCTCGCCTCAGACTGCGCTGTCCCTCACACACTGGGTTGATACATGTAATTGGTGTGTGCCTGTTGCTGTCTCTCTGTATGTTGCCAATATAATTTTTACAGACACGTTTATTATACACCCTGACTTTCCACAGTCTGGCTGATATCTTTAATCAATGTGTGTGACATATTTAGTCTTGCTGTTCAGACATAAAACCGCAGTGAAAAGGCACCAGGTGAGGCAGACAGTACCGTGCCGCACTGAAGGGGGCGCATGTGAGCCCAACAGTTGCGTGTTGCTGCTGTTCTTCTACGCAGAGGCGCCAATAAGTTAGAGATATCAGAAAGTCAAGTGCACTGCAGCGGGCTGTTTAAACGGTTTTCAGTTTTATAAAACAATGGGATCAGACTAAGAAAAAACAATCCAATCATTAAAAACTAAATTTTGACCATAAATAAAATATTCTTTTGTTTATCTTGTTATCCTTTTGTTGAACAGTCTGTATTAAAATTGATTAAAGCATCAGAATTAAAAACATCTAAATATTTCAAAACTGAAATCTGTTTTTTGTACACCACTCAGTACTTTCATTTGTATTGTGAAGTTGCAACGGCAAATTTAGAACACATGGAGGGTGCAGAGCAAATGTGCTATCTCCGCTATAAATGTAACATTCTTTCTTAGACAAATATGTACTTTACCTATGTGTGTGTAAAGAAAGCTGATGAGATATGAAACATAACCAGTAGTCAATGTGCTTGCTGCCTACTGATTAGTGAATAAGCTACTCTTTTGGGTTCATATATTTGTAAATCTGACTGTGAAGGCGTTAGTGCCTCACCAGCCATGAACCTAACCGCACGTCACTGATCTAAACAGCAGTGAAAAGGTGAACCTTTGTAAGTTATGCAGTTCATTTACTTACCCTTTTGAAACCTCATGTTCTCACTGTGTATTGGGTCTTGTGATAACTTCATCACTGTTGTCTGCCAATATATTTTCTACTTCTAAGATCTATAACATTATGATTCATGTGTGTTTCTGTTTGTGGCAAAGACATTGTCTTAGATTGATCCTCTCCCAAGCTTCATCTTTCAAGTCATTGTCATGTAATCTATCACCAGATGCACAAGTACTTTAACAAGTAAGCCTTTTAAGCTCACTTTCCAGACCCTTTACTGCCTAGTTGGATGTCCAGTGTATTCTGTTCTGTTATTTTACATACCATAATTAGAATGGATTCATTTTTAAAGTGGCTTATGTGCACAATCAAACATATTACATTTCTTTGAATGTGCTTTGTAGTGAGTGCTAACCTACTGCTTACTTTGTTTGAGTGGATTAAGCAGAATAGCCTGTATAGCTCTAAATCAAATATAATGATACTTCATGTCCTAGATATTCATGTATTTTCATGGATTCCTTTGTCTCTGTATTAGATCACTTTATTAGATCAGATGATTTTGTGATGTTAGATATTAGTTGCTTTATAAGGTGACTGATGCAGCCATTGGAAATTCATCCCTTACATCCATCCTATCCTAGACACCATCTCAGAGTAGTAGGCAGCCTGATTCTATATTGGATTAGGTTCAAGGTTCAGCACCTTACGACCAATAAAGTCTGTACAGTACAAGAAAGTACCTCTGCAGTGTCCTTTCAAAATCCAATAACCATCAAATGGCACTGAGAGATAGGAAACAGCTCAGAACAAGACACCAAATCATCATAGGGTATACTCCCTCATGCCAACTCAGTTTTCAAATGAAAAATAATCTAAGCGAACCAAAAGTAAACCTATATGGAGAACAATGAAACTCAAGAAACAGAAAAATCTTGTTGCGTTATAAACCCTGAATCCAGAGCCTTGAGGCTATACCCTCAATCACAGTGCCACCATTATGATAATTGAATTAGAACATGACAGCTCACACTTGCTTATTCCTGTCATGGTCACAGGGAGACTGACATCATCCATGCATCAAATGAACCAATTGAAAAATATGAAACTCACTTAAATGACTTTTGGGGGATTTTGTATTTATTTGCAGCAAGGAATATTGCTCAGTAGAGATATTTTCTTAGCAAAATTGCTTCCTTTGCTACCTTCCAGTGCTGTCACTTGAATTTTTCATGGTTCCTTCTATGTTCCTTCTCCACATGCTCTCATCTGACTCACGTGCTGTCTGACTGCACATTGATGCTACTGATTCTGCCTAGCACTGCTCATTTCAGGTCAGAGGTTACACCATCTTCACTTACTTTCTCCAACTCTGCAGCTAATCAAAGCCAGACTCCTTCTGGAGACTCACCAGTGGCCATATGTCCAAGCCGATGGATTTTACCAGAAGGACCCCCGAAGTGTCACCTGTACTCTCTTTTCAATTCTCTGCACCAGAATAAATTTCCCTATACTTTTACACATGGAATAAAAGGTTGCAGACAAGAGTAAAATACTAGTGGTAATGATGTGAATTCTGCTGGTTGCAAAATGCCAAGTTTCACTGCCAATTCATATGTACTCAAATGGATCCATTCATCACTATCACTTGCACACCCACCCAAAGTGACAATTTAGAATTACCAAATAACTGAATACATAGGTCTTTAGGAATATGGGAGGAAAACTAGAGTACCTAGAGGGAAAAAGGTGCAGACAAGGGGAGAATGTGCACATTCCAATCGGACAACGATGGATTCTAACCAGTGGGATAGCAGTACTACATACCAATGAGCCACCCATTAATCAACCATAGGCTTTTCAATGTATTAATTGGTACTTTGAGTTGCAAATTGGATTGAGTGTTCACTAAATTGATTATTTTGTTGTGAATGAGGCAGTAAATGTTGCATGCAGTATGAAAAGAAAATTGGGAAATTGATCTTCTTTTAAGAGGGAGGAAAAAGTGTGTCTGAGGTTGAAAACTAGCAAGTCTGAAATTAGCCAAACCACCAATTCAGAACTTAAGCTAAGAATCAAAGTAAAAAAAGGAAACAAGGCTACCTAACTCCAAATCATGTTAGATGTTTCTTTAGGCTTCCTGTAATGCTAGAAACAAAGGGTCAAGAATGAAAGGTTTTTGACTCAATACGAGGATGTCCATATTGCCATGCTGCCAAATTATGTAGGGATAACTCAATGACATCAAATGTTTAAATTACATCTGAATTCATGATTAGCAATGGACCACATTGCTACACACGAACACTTGACTAAATAGTAATGACTATGGATAAAATACATCCACAGTGGTTCCAAGGTGAAATCACATTACTGAACCTTTATTTCTATGTATAATTAGCAGGTGAAGAGACTGTCTAAAGGTCATGTAGTAAATTAAGGGTGGGAATTGTACCAGCAGTATTGTGATTTAGTGGTTAACACCTTAGTCCGTAGGCCACACTATATCTGTCAAATCATACAGATAAGACAAACTGTTCTCTGTCCAGGGAAAGGCGATAGTTTCAGAGGTGAACACTTTAAATCTTTCACACAAAACAGTGCCTTTTGTCTAATTCACATTCAAATGTATCAGGGCTGTGCTGTCATGTTTTTGTGACACCAGAGATATTGAGAATGTGGGGATCAACAACAAAATAGTTTAGTCTACTTTTTACACCAGTATGTCAGGAAGGGTGGGCAATTTGTAAGCGTAGGTCATCAGAACTGTGAGTTTGTATATTATAACCGACTATGGATCCCTAAGAGGTTTCTTTTCTCCAAGAAAGAAACTTGTTGACTAAAGTTTTTGTCATCCTCTCCTCTGTTGTCAACTGACCATATTTTAACTAGAATGTCATGATTTTCACTGTTAATCAAATTGAAACTGATCTGTTGAATTTGACTGTTCAGGAATGTAAATGTTCTAAGATTAAATAATTTACTTTGTCAATGGGTCAAATATGGATTCAAGGGTTGGGGTACCAGCCTGGCAATGACTTTTTATATAAATACAGTGGAACCTCTAGATACGAGTTTAATTCGTTCCAGCACTGAGCTTGTATAGCGAATTTCTCGTATCTAGAACAAACTTCCCCATTGAAAATAATGGAAATCCAGTTAATCCGTTCCGCACCCCAAATATATTAACATAAAAATCAATTTTCCTAACAAATAACACTGATAAATTATATATACTGTAGTCTACCTTTAATAAATAACACTGGTAAATAATATAACTGATTATTAAAAGAATCAAAACAGGTGTCCAAAGTGCAGTAGAGCATTCAATAAATCTTTAAATAAATAATCCTTAAAACAGTTGTGAAGTGGAGGTTTAAAATATACAAGAATAACAATCCTTTAACATGTGGTTAAAACGTCAAAAGGATGCAGTCTTTAAAAAACAGATGACAATCCCCGGTGCTTCTTCTCTGTTAGCGTCTCACCTGCGGGCTCTGCAACAGGCGAGACAATCTTAATGCAGCTGACCTTCTCTACACCGTCCTGCTTCAGCTGTTTGGCTCGCCTGTTCAGCTACACGCGAGCCTGCACTCACTCGCTCGCTCTCCCGCACCGACTTCCTTCCTTCCTGCCTGCCTGCCTGCCTGCCTGTCTGTCTGTCTGTCTGTCTCTCTCTCTCTCTCTCTCTCATTTTACTTCTTCTCCCCCTTAACCGGCTCACGCTTCTCTATATATGCGGGGAGGACATGGCAGCTGCAGCCCATCAGCCACAGGAACAATCATGGATGTGGGCAGTTTCCCACCTGTGCACTTAAGTGAGAAACGCAGACACCGCAGATCGTGGCTCGCAACTGCTACCACGCCCCCTCGCTAAGCCGCGAGCTATACCCACAGCCTGGCTCGTGGCTCGTTACGCGAGCCAATGCTCGCATTTAGATCTGAATTTTTCGCTCATACTTTCCTCGTATTTTGAATTTCTCGTATACAGAGGTGATCGTATCTCGAGGTTCCACTGTATATATAAAAATAAACAAATAGTAGAGCTACACTCATTCTTTAGCGTTCTTCAAACACACAGTCCTGTAGAGCTTCGACAACACCCATCCTGCTGTGGAATCACCTTGGCAGAGCCCTGAGGGTGTCCCCTAAGCACACTAAGCACTGTGCAAGGAATCTCTCTCTGACGATTGTTGGAGGATCAAAAACAACATTTCTTTCTATAGCACATTTTCATTCACAGGATCTAGCTCAAAGTGCTTTACATTATACTAAAAAATGGTTACAAAAAAGAAAAACAAATTAAAATGAAAGTAAGTCAAAATTAATTTATAAAGCGCCTCTCACAGACAAAAATCACAAAGCGCTGAACAATAAGTAGAATAAAATGAGATATCAATGCAAAATACAAAACAAGGACAATAAAACACAGATAGTGGCGCTACTCAAATGCCTTTCTTAACTGATGCGTTGAATCTTAAACAGTTCAATAGATTCTGCTGATCTTGGCGTCACACTGCTCCATAACCTCGAAGCAATGGCTTGAAATGTGCGATCCCCATGTGTCTTTAATCTGGTACAAGAAACCAAAAGAAGATCTAGCAAATGTGAGCACAACCCAAGCTGTGGTGCTAAAGGAGGTTCATGATAAATAGGGGAGCATGACCATGCAGAGCTCTGTAAGTAAGCACCAGAATATTGAACTGGATCCTAAATTCAACTGGGATCCAATGTATAGAGTGTAAAATTAGGGAGATGTAAGTCAAATTTTATGAATGTGTTAAAAGCCGGTCAGGTGCATTTTGGAATGTCTAAAGACGAGACAAACCAGCTTTACTTAGACAGGTAAAGAGGGAATTGCAATAATCCAGGCATGATGAGATGAAAGCATGGATAAGCATTACCATCTCAGCTCAGATAACAACAGATCTAAATTTGGATAAGTTTCTCCAATGAAAGAAAATGACGTGAGACACAAGACTTGAGATAAAAATGTGATAAGCATAATAATGAATACATATCATTCAAAAAATAAATAAATATGCACTTACATAAAACAGATATACTGTATAGTTAATAGAGAAGTTGAGTCCTTATATGCATATAGAATAATTTTTTAAGATGCTAAAGATGAGTCTGATGATAAGAGCAAATGGCTGGACAGAAAATCCCAGTCATCTATCCTTGGTCAATAAAAAAACTCTAGAAAAGCTGGAGAGAAAAAAAAAACAAAATCTGCAGGGGTCCCAATGTCAGAAGACCACACTGGGCTTTCTAACCAACATAAATATTTTTAAGTCATTCCTTATTGTTTTTTTTTTGGCTTTGTCCTAGAGGATTCAATAAAGTGAGTATTGTGGAAATGTGGGGCATCCAATGGTTGCACAGTACTTTGACCAGGTTGTGGAGGCCCAAAATGCCACAACAGAAAAATGGAAAAGAAAACAGAGAAAAGTACAGTTTAATTATGAGTGCAAATTTATTTAGGAATATAATAATTCTATGCATGCATAGTCTATTAGGAGTAAAACTAAAATGTAGCTGCAAAAAAAGTATTAAAAAGTAGAATTTTAGGAGTTTTCATTAACATATCTTACAATGAGCTGGATATCCTTTACAGTGTTGAACAGAAAGACCAAAGTGAAGAGCACTGGCTGAGGAAAGAACACTTATGATAGCTGTTACTCAACAACAACATCAAAACAACATTTATTTATATACCACGTTTTCATACAAATGATGTAGTTCAAAGTACTTTACAAGATAAAGAAAGAAAAATGAAAAAATATAAAAATTAGTCAATGCTAATTAACAAAGAATAATGTAAGGTCCGATAACCAGGGAGGACAGAAAAAAAACAACAAAAAAAAAAAACTCCAGAGGGCTGGAGACAAAAAAAATCTTCAGGGGTCCTGAGGCCACGAGACCACCCAGCCCCCTCTAGGCATTCCAACTAACATCAATGATCTCAATCGCTCCTCATGGTTTTCAGGCTTCATTTGGAAGAATTAGATGATGATGTAAGGATTGCACGGTGCTTTGATCAGGTGGTGGTGGTGCAGATCACCACCACAGAAAACCGGAAAAAGTACAGCAGAGAAAGTAGGGGTTAGTATGGATTTTCGGAGTCTTGAAAAAAATGATAATTAAATACATATACAAAATATCTGGGTTACACTAAAATGAAGCTATGAGAAAGCCATGTTAAAGTAATGGTTTTTTAGCAGTTTTTTAAAGTGCTCCACCGTATTAGCCTGGTGAATTTCTATCAGTAAGCTATTCCGGATTTAGGTACATAACAGCAGAAGGCTGTTTAAGTTTAGCTCTTGGAATTATAAGCAGACACTCATTTGAAGATGTAAGGATATGATTTGGAGAGTAAGGTGAGTGGCATTCCGAGATATAGTTTGGAGCGAGATTATTTAAGACTTTGTAAACCATAAGCAGCATTTTAAAGTCAGTTCTAAATGGCATGGGTAACCAAAAGGATAGAATAGTTAACAGTCAATGACTGTGGAAAATATTATATGTAAAGTACATTAAGAGTGAACCTAGGGTCAGAACTGTAGGTAAAGATCTGGGAAGAGAGCTCCATTAGAAGTGCATAAGGTGCAGAAAAGCTGATATGCACTGCACTGGGAACGTGGACAACTACTCACGAGACAAAGCATTTGACTATAAGGGCCCCTACAATTCAAATGCTTCATGTTTGTATACCCTTCATTCCCATACATGTACCACCCATACAACATTTGTTCACCTTCTACCTCTGTTGTCTGTTTTGGAATTAAAAGGTCTCCATTGAAATTTCATGAATCATTAATTGACTTTTTTCAAAAGGGTCAAGTAACCTCTTTTGGATTAAGTGTGGAATATAAGTATGTGTATTTCTAACGATCTAGATAAAGCTTTTTATCTTGTTGAATCCCTGCAGGAAATAAAATATTAAATAATGAATGTGTGGGCAGTAACCTTTACTGGGAGAGCTGCCCACCAGTTTGCACAACTTTGCTTAAGGATATCCTCTCAAGTGTCATAGCACCCTTCTCTTAAGCAGTGCCCTGTTTTACTCTGGAGAATGTTCCTTTCTGTTGTTTCTTTTCTTTAGAGAAATAACTTAGAACATTTATTGCAAAGTAACGTATGCCTTGAGCATATAATCAAACATCAGGTGTATGAGAACAAAAACAAACCAAGGTACATAAGTTCAGTGTGAGAGCTCAGTGCCTGCCCCATGTGTTGCACATTCTACATGGGGATCTATGGTGATTTTTGTTGTGGAGGAGATGAAACTGGTTTTAAGAATGATCAGACTTCTTGGGAGTCTGGAAGGTTTCCCTTTATGTTTTGTTGCCTTGTCTTAACATTGCTGCTTGTTTGTTTCTTGGCATATTAAGAAGTAAAGGTAGTAAACTTTGAATACAAACAAAAATATCTGAATGTTAAAATATGTTTTATATTAATCTATTTAAGTAACGTCCATGCATTTATCCACCCAGTGACAGAATTCAATTTACTGTAATTGCAGAGTATGTGGGAGCCAGCCCCCATGTTTGTGTCACTTTGGTGCAAGTCATGATTCAGTTCCTCAAAGGTTATAATGGGGCACGCTCACACACAAACCAGCATCATTTACTGTTTATTGGGTCAATTTAGAATCGCCAGTTAACAGTTCATGCCATTTTCAATTTGCGGGGAAGCTGCAAAGATTCTTACAAATGCCACAAAGCAGGTGAGAGTCAATCTATCCATCAATTTTATGAATCTATTTTGACCTTTTCAACTTCAGAGATAACAAGACCCTGTAATGTTCACACTGGGAAGAAGACAAGAACTGATTCTGAGCAGGGCGTTGGTCTATATTGTAAGAATGGCATTTAAAAATTAGCAGGTTCAAAAACTGGATGGATGGATGAATGGAAGTGCTGCTGATTTTCAGGATTCTTACCTGTCATATCAGAATTAAATGGGACCTGGTCACTTTTTGAAGAAAGGCGACATTTTGGGCAAAGCCCTCTCTCCTGTCTTGAATACACTTCAAGGCGACAGCCATGTAGGATTGATAGGAATATGGATGGGTTACTGGGGAGGTGGGAGCCTATTTTCCACTATAGAGCTCTACGAGACTGATTAGCTTTGCTTTGCTTCACATTATAAATATAATATGAAACATATTACATGGTGAAAAACAAGCCTGAAAATTTTACATTTTTTGTCCATCGAACAACACCCAGCTAAGATTGGTATTGCATCACAAATGGCACTAAAGACATTCAACCAATCAGTGTCTATTCACATCTATTTTAGCAGAAATATGGACAAAGCAGGAGCTTCCTCTGGATGGACACTTATTCCCTGATGGGCATGTTATACACACACACATACCCTCAACTGCCCTGGGCAGTTAATAGTCAACCTGAAAGTATGTCTTTGGATTGTCGGTGTAAACCTAAATTCCACACAGAAAACACACAAGACAAGAGGGAGGGCCTGGAAACTGCAATCAGAAAAATAACTGAGGTGCTGCTATGTTAGTACTCATTTATTTCTGGAAGAACATTGCAGCAGTCAATTACTGCATGGAATGCCCAGGAGCAAAGTCATCATGAGCTACACAATAGTGCAGGAGTTTACATGTGGTAAGTATACAGAGTAAACTGGTAATGGTATGTTTTTACATCCCATGAACAAAGCTTAAGAGAAACTTACTGTTGCTGTACAAGTGGGATTAGCAGATTTATCTGCTATTACTGTTAAAACAAATGGTACCAGTCAAACAAAACCTAATAAATGGGCTTAGCAAATGGATAGATGCATATACTCTTACTTTACAGATTATAATAAAAATGGCCTTTTAGGTGCTACTATTAAGCCTTGATCATAGTTTTACAACTGTATCATGAAAAATACATGTCCCTAATGATATATAACCTGGCAGACCTCTGCTAGGTATAACATAACGAGGAACATGTTCCAGATGTACTGTTGAGTACCAGCTGTTACCCACTGGTTTGCCTCAGGATGTTCTTTATAAAAGGAAGAGCTGGCAGTACTCAAAAAGACACCATTTTACATAAAAATATTCTAATTACAATTTAGAGTAAGTCTGCACTGAAAGCATTTCTGGAAATATTGGATTGGCTTGAAGTTTGTTTAGTGAAAAGGGACATCTATACAGATGACTAAATGGGCATCTACTGTATGTCTCTGTGTATACTGTGGAGATGAGATTGTAGTGAAAAGACAAAGGAGGACTATAGACAACAGCCAGTAGCTGTCTGCAGTGGTTCCTACATAAATATGGACTTTCATCAGTTCTGAGAGGACAAGGATGATCCCAGGAGTTCAATAGAATAACCCTAAACCATAGTAAAGAATAATGACCGTGGCTCAGAAATATTTCACAGAAGAACCCAGGTCTTTTGCATCTGAGTTTGAAGTCAGGAGTAAAGTGAGTGACTACGACTTACTTGCTGAGAAGATATGCAAGTGTGGTTTTTGAGAGAGGAAAAGATGGTAGGAAGGAGTAGTTTTGTGGTTCTTGGTAGGGACTAAGTCTAGAGGCAGGGAGGCCTTGCTGCTCATTATTTTTGTTGTTATTCTGCTTTTAATACTCTTTCTATGTTACTAATCTTTTTATTGTCCTTTTACCTGGGCTTCACTTCACAGATGTGTGCATGCAGCAACAAATGAGCACAGCTAATAAACCCAACCTCAAATATTTTTCCCATTTTATATACATTACACATATATTTATAATATCATTTATAATATATATGCCTCTCATACATTTTATTTTATTACAAAAACAATAGAAAGGTATTTTTAATAAATTATTAAAAATGAAATAAATGTGGTTAAACGATGCATATAATGCAAAAAGAAACTCTGTACACAAATGTAGAGAAAACACAAAACCATGTAAATCAAAGAGTAAATGTACTGTGCAATTTATAGTGCCGCCACATTATGTGCAGTCTACTCAAAAAGTCGAAAAATGCCATCTGCCCATCTGCCATTATTAACTGTCACAGACGGAGATTAAGGTGGTTACCTTGATTTGGACACCTCTACCTCTGGCGGAGAAGTATCCACAAGCTTTTCATAAACAGTAGACTTGTCATCACATGGACCCAAAAACAACAAAAATTTTTTCTATGGCACATTTTCATAGAAAGTATGTAGCTCAAAGTGCTTTACAAGATGTCGAAGAGAAAGTTGCAAAAAAAGAAAAACAAATAAAATTGGGTAAAAAAATAAAGAATAAGTAACAATGAAAAAAACTCCATATGAGGTTATGTAACAAATGTAATTAGTAGAAAAGTATCATCCTTATATACAATATGTCCTCACAGGTGGCGCAGTGGTAGTGCTGCTGCTTTGCAGTAAGGAGACTGTGGAAGATTGTGGGTTCGCTTCCCGGTTCCTCCCTGTGTGGATAGCGCTTTGAGTACTGAGAAAAGCGCTATATAAATGTAATGAATTATTATTATTATTATAATATTATACTGTCAGTCATTCCAGTTGAGTATGATAAGATCAGATGACCAAAAGAACAGAAAAAAAAACAAAACTCCACAAACAAAATCTGTAGGGGTTTTTAAGGCCAAAAGACCACCCAGACTATACTGAGCATTCTACCTTACATAAATGTTCTTAAGTCACTCCTCATTGTTTATAGGCTTCGTTCCAGAGAAGTTGATGCAGTAGGTCCTATGGGCAGCTGGGGCACCTACCTTCAATCTAGCATCACAGGTGGCACCACAGTGCCTTGATCAGCTGGTGTTGGCACAAAAGGCACAGAAGAGCTAGAAAAGAACTCAGAGAAAAGTAGAGATTAGTAAAGATTGCAAATCCCCGAAGAATATGATAGTTCTATGCATATATAGTCTGTTAGGAGTACAACTAAAATATACAGTGGTGTGAAAAACTATTTGCCCCCTTCCTGATTTCTTATTCTTTTGCATGTTTGTCACACAAAATGTTTCTGATTATCAAACACATTTAACCATTAGTCAAATATAACACAAGTAAACACAAAATGCAGTTTGTAAATGGTGGTTTTTATTATTTAGGGAGAAAAAAAAATCCAAACCTACATGGCCCTGTGTGAAAAAGTAATTGCCCCCTGAACCTAATAACTGGTTGGGCCACCCTTAGCAGCAATAACTGCAATCAAGCGTTTGCGATAACTTGCAATGAGTCTTTTACAGCGCTCTGGAGGAATTTTGGCCCACTCATCTTTGCAAAATTGTTGTAATTCAGCTTTATTTGAGGGTTTTCTAGCATGAACCGCCTTTTTAAGGTCATGCCATAGCATCTCAATTGGATTCAGGTCAGGACTTTGACTAGGCCACTCCAAAGTCTTCATTTTGTTTTTCTTCAGCCATTCAGAGGTGGATTTGCTGGTGTGTTTTGGGTCATTGTCCTGTTGCAGCACCCAAGATCGCTTCAGCTTGAGTTGACGAACAGATGGCCGGACATTCTCCTTCAGGATTTTTTGGTAGACAGTAGAATTCATGGTTCCATCTATCACAGCAAGCCTTCCAGGTCCTGAAGCAGCAAAACAACCCCAGACCATCACACTACCACCACCATATTTTACTGTTGGTATGATGTTCTTTTTCTGAAATGCTGTGTTCCTTTTACGCCAGATGTAACGGGACATTTGCCTTCCAAAAAGTTCAACTTTTGACTCATCAGTCCACAAGGTATTTTCCCAAAAGTCTTGGCAATCATTGAGATGTTTCTTAGCAAAATTGAGACGAGCCCTAATGTTCTTTTTGCTTAACAGTGATTTGTGTCTTGGAAATCTGCCATGCAGGCCGTTTTTGCCCAGTCTCTTTCTTATGGTGGAGTCGTGAACACTGACCTTAATTGAGGCAAGTGAGGCCTGCAGTTCTTTAGATGTTGTCCTGGGGTCTTTTGTGACCTCTCGGATGAGTCGTCTCTGCGCTCTTGGGGTAATTTTGGTCGACCGGCCACTCCTGGGAAGGTTCACCACTGTTCCATGTTTTTGCCATTTGTGGATAATGGCTCTCACTGTGGTTCGCTGGAGTCCCAAAGATTTAGAAATGGCTTTATAACCTTTACCGGACTGATAGATCTCAATTACTTCTGTTCTCATTTGTTCATGAATTTCTTTGGATCTTGGCATGATGTCTAGCTTTTGAGGTGCTTTTGGTCTACTTCTCTGTGTCAGGCAGCTCCTATTTAAGTGATTTCTTGATTGATACAGGTGTGGCAGTAATCAGGCCTGGGGGTGGCTACGGAAATTGAACTCAGGTGTGATACACCACAGTTAGGTTATTTTTTAACAAGGGGGCAATTACTTTTTCACACAGGGCCATGTAGGTTTGGATTTTTTTTCTCCCTAAATAATAAAAACCATCATTTAAAAACTGCATTTTGTGTTTACTTGTGTTATATTTGACTAATGGTTAAATGTGTTTGATGATCAGAAACATTTTGTGTGACAAACATGCAAAAGAATAAGAAATCAGGAAGGGGGCAAATAGTTTTTCACACCACTGTAGCTATGAAAAAATCAAATTAAATTTAATTTTTTTAGCAGTTGTTTAACGTTTTCAACAGTATTTTCCTGGTGTATCTCTGTTGGCAAAGTATTCCAGATTTTTAGTACCTAACAGCAAAAATTAAATCTTATAATATTTTAACATGGAGGAGTACCTTTTCATCATTTTCATAAGTGTAAACTAAATTAAATACCTGAACTGTTTTCAATAGCAACAGGAAAGAGCACTTCACTAGTTGCATCCATTTGTTGTCACACTATTTTTTCCTGTATGCATTTGTTACCATGTGCTTTTGTTGCCACTTTTGTCCTGCACAGTTTATTCATGCCCACCAAATTTTCACTTTTGCAAGCCTCTGTTATATATATATATATATATATATATATATATATATATATATATATTATGGCAAAGGCGCTTTATTGGCGCCAAACCGACACACACTGACACCAGAGGCATGGGCAAAATAAACAAAAAGATTTTTTTCTTCACCTATGGGGCATGTCTTCCCCGTAATCCCCACAGGCACAACACAGTCCTAAGTGTAACACAAACACACCAAAACACCACACTCCTCTTTTTCTTCCACCGCCACTCCTCCTAAGCAACCTTGTCCTCCTCCACCAGAGTCTGGCCGCTGAGTGGTGGTTGTTGGCTCCTTTTATTGGGCACCCGGAAGTGCTCCAGGTGCTTGATTGACGACCTCCGGCTGCACTTTTAGGTGTGGCAAAACCAGTGCCCAGAAGGGTCCAGCAGCTCCTGCTGCAGCACCCCCTGGCGGCACCTGCAGAACCCAACAGGGCTACACAACACTCCAACCCCCATGAAGCCCTGCGGGTGTCTGAGGCACTGCTTCAACCCAGGGAGGCTGCCATCTAGTGTCCAGGGGGAGATATTGGGTTTCCCATCCTTATTCCCATGGAACATATGCTGCAGGGGCCCAGCCGCTGCCACTATATATATATATATATATATATATATATATATACTGTATATATATATATATATATATATATATATATATATATATATATATATATATTAATTACTGTTCACTGAATCTCCCACCCTCCAGCAGAAGAGGGGAAGGCACCAAGGATAACATCCTATATGTGACGGCACAATATAAGTGGCCAAAGGGATGTGGCATATGCCATGGCTTTACTACTAAAACAATTGAATAAAAAGAGATTTTTTTTATAAAATAATATAAATTAAATAAAGAGAAGAAACACTTTACTGAAATGTACAGAAAACACAAAACCATGTAAATTAAAGTGCAACTGTATTGTGCAATTTATAGTGCCACATTTCATTTTCTTTATACCTTTAATTATTTTTTTGCTGTTTTTTTGTATTTTATTTTTGAATATTTGGTAATATAACATTAATAATTGCTGGGACCATCCTCTGCTGCTAAATAAGCCCCATGTTGTGTAAGCACTATCACTAAGATATTAGTTTCCAACTATTGATGTTTGGCTCCCATCCTTTGCACTTTCAGTGGTAGTGTTTGGTTCATGAGTTTAGATTTTGTATTGGCTGTTGTTCAGTTTTGGGTTGCCTTTTTGGGGCAAAATTTTGTGTATCTTTTTGTTTTAATTTAGAATCAAGTTTGATGTAATAAATTTGATATTTTTTTAAAATCTGTTTTTATTTTATTTTTTATTTTGGGCAGTGTTTTTTTTAGGTCCCCCTTTTGCTTTTCGAGAATGATATGTTTGGCTTTTGAGAGTGAGGCCTGTTTTGCGAGCCCTGCTAAAATCATAACACTATGAAGTATAGAATGATGAGTAGCTGAAGAGCATGGGAGATTTGGGAGGATAGGAGTGACAGAATAGCATAAGGTAGCTAGTGAAAAGTGCAATGCTCTGGCAGTGCATCATGTCATAGGTAGTTATGTTTGTTATTATGTTGTGTCTTGAATTTTAATAATGAGCTTATGGAAGGAACAGAATTGAGTTATTAAAGTAGGGTGCTGCACCTAGCCTAAACTAAAGATGTTTATGAAAATGAAACATATATTTGGCAATCCTTCCATCATTTCTATAGCTATAGTTAGCTCTACTAGTTCCTAGGCTGTACCCTAGGCAAGGTAATACATTGGGACATGGGCAGCATACAAGCTTGGGTAGATTTGTGGCAGATAGAATTTAATGTAAGTAAATATAAAGTATTACATGTGGGAAGAAAAAATGTTAAGTTTCAATACACAATGTGAGGTCTGAAAATCGAAAGTATACCTTATGAGAAGGATTTAGGAGTTGTAATGGACTCATCACTATCAACTGCTTCATAGTGTTCAGAAGCCATTAAGAAGGCTAACAGAATGTTAGGTCATATAGCACGATGTGTGGTGTACAAGTCCAAGGACATTATACTCAACTGGATAGACCTCATCTGGAGTACTGTAGACTGTTTTGGTCTCCATAATACAAAAAAGGATATAACAGTGCTGGAAAAAGTCCAGAGAAAAGTGACAAGGCTGATTCCAGGGTTACGGGGGATGAATGATGAGGAAAGATTAAAAGAGCTGAGCCTTTTCAGTTTAAGCAACAGAAGATTAAGAATGGATATGACTGAAATGTTTAAAATTATGAAGTGAATTAGTATATTGGATTGTTATGAAATTACCTCATCAGGAACATGGGGACGCAGTTAGAGACTTGTTATGGGTAAATTTCGCACAAGCATTAGGAAGTTTTTCTTTACACAGAGAACCACAGACACATGGAATAAATTACCAAGTAGTGTGGTAAACAGTAGGACTTTAGGGACTTTCAAAACTCAACTGGATGTTATTTTGGAAAAATTAATTGAATAGGACTGGCGAGCTTTGTTGGGATGATGGTATGGCTATGGTAACTTGGTAACTCATCTAGATTGTTCTAATGTTCTAATGTACTGTGTCTTCACCCCTAATCTTGTGGACTCAATTAAAGGGTCAGTTGCTCTGAGCTACAGCTAGGCTTCCTGCACTTAGAAGGTTATTATATGTCACCCATCACATGTAAACGAACTACCACTCTCTGGTAATACCTTATACCCAGACTGCCACTCAGAAAGATTTTCAGTAACCAGAGTGGGTTACATACCTCAATTTTCCCTTTCCCCATCCTTTTACTGTATTAGTGAAAAAGCCCAATAAGAGACACAGCAGTGATTTTATGCATATATAAAAGAAATAACAGATACTGTAAAATTTTTAAATGAATTTGCCAAGGGTTTTGTATGCTGCACAATGTTAAAATTCAACAGTAATAGCACTAGCTAGTTCATATTCTCACACTGCCAAATAAGAAAACTCTACAAAAATGGAAAGGCAAGACTCTGGAGATTAACACAATGCACCTGTGAATAGCACAGAGTAGGAAGTGGAAATCAGACACAGAGGCACACGTCTCTTCACATTCAGATAGCTTCTTTAAAAGCAGACACTGACGCGTCTCCAGCAGCTCTTTTGCCTCCCAAGCTTTAATGACACATGCCGCATTCCTGCTTCTCATCTTTGATTTGAAAGTCTTCGGCTGCAGAAAGACCTCTGACACTTTCAGTTCAGTCGCACTCCTCTCCAGTGCTGCTTTGCTTCAGCTGCCTTTGTACAATATGCTAAAAATGACCAAACAAGGAAAATGTGAAGTTCTTAGCCTTTGTTAAATTTGATTGTAGCTAGTCATTCAAATTCAGCTCAAGTTTAGTGCACTATATACAGTATTATTACTAATACAGGTATAGTAAAGTTTGAATAAAAATCTAAATTGCATGCAATAAAAGTACAAAAATAGGCATGCCTGTGAAATATGCTTGTTGTCTCTTTGTCTTTTTGAGTTTTCCATGGGTCCTTTAGTATTGCTCCTACATACTAAGGACATTCATGTTAGAACATTTGGTGAGTTTGAATTGGCTGTCCAGTACCCACTGTGGTCAAAATGGGATCTAGATCCATGCAACCCTGAATTAAATTAAGTGAGTTTAATAAAAGATGGATTTCTTTAGGCTTCCAAAACGACATTATTTATTTTGTGTGGCACAGTTTCATACAAAACATGTGGCACATCAAAATGCTTTATAAGAAGTTAAAGAGGAAAAACTAAAAACACAAAAATAAATATATAAACTTAAATAAAAATAATAGTAATAAATACATACTTACTTAACACAGATAAACATGTAATCAACAGAAATGGTAGGGTCCTTAAGCATGTATTAAATTGATAAACTAATTTTCTAAGTCTCTAATGATTATAATGAAAAGTTCGATGTTATGATCAGATGGTCAGGGAGGACAGAAAAATTAAAACCTCCAGCCATCGATATGCTGGAGATAAAAAATCCTGCAGAAGTTCCAAGGCCAAAAGACCATCCATCCCCTGCTGGGCATTCTATTAAACATGCTGTAAATGGGCTAAATTAGCTCATTATTGTTATAATGCAGTCTCCTAGAAGAATAAAAAGAGTGGGTTTCATCACAAGCTGCAGCAGCAGAATACTTTTATCATAGGGCAATGGCACTAGAAGCCACTGCAGTAAACAAGAAAAGAAAAAGTCTGCAAAAGGCAATCTCCACACGTTGTTTATGCTTAGCTCTTGGAATAATAAGCAAGCCAGTGTTTAGGGATCATTTGGAATGTAATAATAATTTGTAACACTAGAAATTTAAGGAGACATGTACTCCAAAATGTTAGGAAGGCTAAGATCATTCACAGCTTTATATACCATTAAAGGTATTTTATATTCAATTCTAAAGGACACAGATAATAAGTGTAATGATGCTAAGACACGTGAAGTGTGTTAAGCTTTTCTTTTACTTGTTGCTGCATTCTGGAATTGCTACAGTTGACTGATGTCTTTCTTAGCTAGTCCTGTTAGGGGTGCAGTGCAGTGATTAAGTTGGCTAAAAACAAAAGCATGAATTAACATTTCAGTATCTTCAGTTGTAATGTAGCCTTTTGAAAACTTCGTAAATTAAAAAATGCAGTTTTAACATGTGCTTTAAAGCTAAACCGATAATAAAGTTTAAGGTCTTTACCTATGGCTGGATTGGAAATCCATTTGATCAAGTTTATTACAAGAAACCTCACTAACTAAAGTTTCAATTTTTTCCTTGTTTAGCTAGAGCAAATTACTGCTAATCCTTTCTGTAACGCTAGTAAGGCAGTTGATCATAGCATGCACAGACTTAAGAAGTATAGGTAGTTACCTTTGAATGCAAATAAAAATATCTGAATGTTAAAAGATGTTTTACATTAATCTATTTAAGTAACATCAATGCATTTATCCACCCAGTGAAAGAATTTGATTTAATGTAATTGTAGAGTATGTGGGAGCCAGAGCCCAAGCTTGTGTCACTGGGTGTGATTCATGATTCAATCCCTCAAAGGTTATCATGGGGCACGCTCACACACAAACCAGCACTCATTTATACTGGGCCAATTTAGAATCGCCAGTTAACAATTTGTAATGCACTGTAATGCTAGTACGGCAGTTGATCGTAGCATGCACAGCCTTAGGGTTATCAGGTGCTTGGCAATGAAAGCTGCATGTCATCTGCATAACTTTGGTACCCCACCTTGTAATTTGAAATAGTCTGGCCTAATGGGAGCATTTAGAGTAATAATAACAGAATTGATCTTTGCGGTACACTGTATATGGTTTCATGGACTTCTAACATACAATAACCACAACCTGCAAAGAATTTTCTATCAGTTATATAAGACTGAAACCAGTTTAAGAAACTATCAGTGAGACCCACTCAGTCTAAGAAGATTAATTAGAATACTGTGGTCTGTGGTGGCAAATTCTGAACTCAAGTCCAAGAGAACAAGAACAAGACTTAATCTTCAAGTTATTAACTACTTTAGGAAACACAGCTTCTTTCCTATAATTTGGTCTGAAATCAGACTGAAATTTATTGAGTTTTGATTCAAGAAATCATCGGATTGCTGAAAACTTCTTTTTATAGTGTTTCCCTTTAAAAATACAGGTTAGAGATATTCTAATATTGTGAAAGACATACGAGTCAATATTATTTTTTTCTTAAGTAGCAGATTAACTACTGCAGTCTTTACTGAATCTGGGAAAACACCAATATCAAATGAAGAGTTAATTAACATATCAGTAACTTCTTTGAAAAAGCCACCTGGTTCTGGTCAAGAACACAAAAACACACAAAATTCTGTATCTGCCTTTCAACTATTATAGGTCAGCAGGCAATTCAACCATGCTATGAAAGAGAATAGAAAGAGAATAGTAAAGACTCTAACAGCAAATCAAAATTAAATAATGAGTCTTAAGCCTTTTGAGTTAAATTGTGAGGTTAAAGGGGTGTCACTAGTACTCATAGGTAGATCAATCCAGAGTTTGAGAACCATATAGTTAAAACTGCTGCCTCAGTAGTTTTATGTATTCGAGAATTTTAAGAAAACTTGTGTAATCTAGTGGTAGCAAACCCTCTGGAGTGTTGAAATGATCAAATTCTGAAGGGTTACATTATTTTTGACTTTATATCTCTAAACTAATTAGAAGTCAGTGAAGCAGCTAAGAATTGCAGTTGTATAGTTGTACCTCTTAATTCTTATTTTGATTGCTGACGTGCTGAATGAGAGTAATAAAGAGCCTTACAATAAAGTGCTACTATAATTCATTCTGCTTGATATAAATAAATTAACTACTTTACTTGTTTTTACTTCCCTTCGCATTAAGAAAACACTTATCTTTTTGCAAATTTTCTCAGCTAAAGTAAGCAAGTTCTTACATAGTTAAAGGTTGTATCAATGTCGATCGCCTTACTACTTTTTCTTAAGCGCTAATCATTTTCTGTTATTCACTGTTCCATATCACTAAAGAAGGTAAATAATAATGTAACTGAATAAGTATAATTCAGGGTAATTGATAAACATTAATTTCAATACAGAATATAAATTTGAATACGTTGCCTAACTGACCCAGAGGGAGACTAAGCGCAGACAGTTATTGAGCATAGTACCATAGCTCTAACTGATTCAGCAAACCAAAGCATCCATTTCTCATCTTGCTTTTCAACTGTAAATCATAGATTCTCTTTTTGCTGTGTCTAGGCTGTTAAAGCACAGTATGACGCACTATATCATGAAAATCTTTCCTCTTCACTAGCATTCTAATGCTTTACATTCCTCATAATTAACCATTTTATGAAACTACTTATTCTATTACATGACTCCAGGGAGTCACAACCTACCCCGCCACTGAGCACCAGGCAGGAACTAACCCTGAATGGGTTGCTAGTCCTTTTATGCATTGTTTAGCTTTTTATGAACGTTGAACATGAAACAGCATAATAATAATAAGTGACATTGCTCCTTTTGGTTGACATAGTTGTGGTGCATCGGTTAGCACTGATGTCAAACAGCCTCAGAGTCCATTGCAGAGCACACTTACTCACATTACAGTTACCACTTAATTGATTTTGCATGTTGTTGGAAGGAAAACTAGAATATTTAAGAAATTCTATAGAAACCCCGGTCAGGAACTAGGAGAACATGAAGACACCACAGTGTATGGGCTGGAATTCCTACTTAGTAACACTGTGGTACTTCAGTGGAGCTGTGAATTATCAGTCATAACTGCAAACAAGTTTAGTGTGTTGGAAAATAATCTAAGTAAAAAATTGTTAAATAACAATACTTAGTTGAAAAGTGCATTTAATGTAATTTATATTAAGATTAGTTTATGTATAGCCTTGAATAAAGGCAAAGCGACTTTATGGTAAGGAGGAAAAGAAATGGGCATTACCATGAAAATCATGAACTTTGGTAACTATGCAATAATATGAACCAGTGCCAGTTATTGAAAGAATAAATAAATGAATGGTCATAAATAATTTTATAGTCTTCTGGCATTCCAACAACCCTAATTCCATACTATCCCAAAAATTTAGGACAGTATGGGGAATGTTAATGAAAACAAAAAGGAGAGATTTCCAAATTCTGTTCACCATGTGCAATACTCAAAACAGTACAAAAACACATTTGATGTTTCACCCTTGTGAATTAAATTGCTTATTGAATGTCAAATCTGATGAATGCAACATGCTCCAAAAAAGTTGAGTGTTCACACTGTGTAACATCATCATTTTTTTTAATAATGCTTATTAAGCATTTTGGCACTGATGACACAAGTTGGTTCAGTTTAGCTAGCAGAATTTCCTGTCATTTATTCATAATGGAGTTTAATAAGTAGAAGTTCCCTTTTTCCTTCATTATGCTGGTCGTCAACTGCACAATTGTATGAGGCTTTCATTGCTCTGCTTTGCAGTTCATAATGTACCACATATTCTCACTCCAAGACAGGTCAAGATTGGAGGCAGATCAATTGAATACCCATATATGTACTCTCTACTTACACAGCCGTGCAGAATGCAGTTTGGAATTGCCCTGCTGGAAAATGCAGGAGCATCCCTGGGCAAGATGGTGCCTAGTTGACAGCATGTGCTGCTCCAAAATGTATTCATCTGTTTTTGCACTAATGGTCCCCTAAAGATGTGCAATTTTACTATGTTATTGGAACTGATAAACTCCATACCATGACAGACGCTGGCTTTTGGACCTAATGCTGAAAACAGCTTGGATTGAACTTTTACTCTTTGACCTGTCTGTTTTTTCCAATGGCCATTTGAAATGTTGACTTGTTGGACCACAAAACACGATTCTGCTTTGCTACTTTTTATTTCAGACGAGTCATAGTCAGCAGCACCTCTGGATGGTGTTGTTGTATGGTTTCTGCTTTACATAGTAAAGGTTTAACTTGCATCTGTAGATGCAGCGGCAAATGGCGTTGACTGGCAACTTTTACTGAAGTATTCCCAACCCCATGTTATGATATCCATTACAAGACGCATAACAGTTTTAAGACACTGATATTTGAAGCATCAGAGGTTTTCAGGCTTGCCGTTTATGCATCAAGATTTGATTGAATTCCTTGAACCTTTTAATTATATTGTGCAATATAGAGGGTGAAATGCCCAAAATTCAAAAGATTATTCTTTGGGAAGCGTTGTTCTCAAATTATTGGATAATTCATTGATGCATCTGTTGGCAAATTGGTGAGCTTCGGCCCATCCTAGCTCTTGAAGGACTTGGCCTTTCTTGGAGGCACCTTGTAAAGTATACTATAGTATAATTGCTTCACCTGTTCCTCATCACTCTGTTATTTCAACTTGTTACATTGTTATTAATCCTAAACTAACCCTGTCCTAACCTTTTTGGAACATGTTGCCGGCATCCATTTCAGAATAAACTTATATCTTTAAAAATCAATGCAAATGATTATGTAAAACATTAAATACCTTGTCTTTAAATTGTTTTTTGTTTGAATACGTGTCAAAGTAAATTTACAAATCACTGCTTGTTTCTATTAGCATTTTCAGTATTTTCTCAACTTTTTCAAATTTGGGGTTGTACATTTGTTCCCTGAAAGACCTACGGCCAGCATTCTGTGTGCAATAAGGTATTTCCAGTGCCCTACAAACAGTGCTATTGATAATCCGCTGTTTAACTGTCAGACTTGTCTTAGAATAACCTGTAATTCCCTGATTAAGAGCCATTCCTGTAAGAAAGTGACTCACTCCCTGACATCAAGAAAGATACTATATTTATTTCCTTTGTCTTCTTTTGTCCTTCAGGCCATTGCTCTAAAATGAAATGCACCCTGGTATCCCACTATGATACCATGAGGTGATGTTTTATAGCTTAATTTATTTTAAAGCCAGCAGCAAATTGCATCAAGAAAGTGAAAATTTGAATTTAATTCTCATATCCCAAGGATGCAGCATAGTTTGGTAACTTAAGTCCACAATATTGCATACTCAGTTGCAATTTCTGATGCGTTGTGGTATCCTGAGGAAATTTAACCTTATGTGAGGCTATCAATTCTTAAATAGAAATAATGAGTACATCGTGTTTTAATAGTCATGAAAAAGCTTTTTACTTATGTTATCATGAAAGATGCTATAATAAAAAGGGCAGCAAGGCATAGTAGACACCACTCCATTTAGGATGGACGGGGAATCAAAAACTGACCCTGGACTTTTGTTAAGATTAGCCCACCAAAACAGCTAGACACAAACCTTCCCTGCACCCCCATGTACATGTCCATTCTTTATTAAACTAAACTAAAAAGTTTAATATAGTAGAATGGTTGTCAGTTCCTCACAAGTTTTTGTCCCAGCTAATATCTTCTTCTAACTGAACACATACTTTAATTAAACAAGAAGTTATTTCTGTCTTTTTTGTGTGAGTCCAGAAATAATAAACAGACTTTATACTAATACATTTTTACTCAATGAAACATGAATTTAAATATGTTACATGACTAAGAATTAATTCTTTTAATTTTTAGTATTTTTCTCTTTAATTTTCTGGTTGTTTAAGGCATTATGTGCTAATAAGCATAAAATTGAGTATAACAGTGAAAAAGCTGCTGTTCTTAAGCATTCAGTGTTTTTTTGCCCAGCTGTCTGCAAACTTTCTAGAAAAAGTGAATTAAAAAAGGAAATAATGGAGTTGGGTATTTAAAATACACATTTTTCAAGAATGTAAAATTCTACTGAACGTTTCTGTATGCAAAATAATTGTTGAAAAAAGTCCACTAATTAAACAATGACATCAACTAAAAGGAAAAGAGTTTCACTGATTGCGTATCTGGTTGAAAAAAATTTGCAGCCACAAGGGGTCCAAGGACTGAACTTAAGAAGCACTGGTACAGGACACTGACTAACATAAAGGCAGACGCTCTGCAGAAGCTGAACTGCCTCCCTGACTCTCCCCGCCTGTATAGGCTGTCTTGTCCTACGGGATCTCTGAAACTTCCACAGCTGCTTTGTCGTCCTGCATCTCACTAGCTCTGCTGTGCTGCTCTGCAGACGTGCACTTGGCTGAACCTTCACAAAAACAGATAAATGAAGTTAGGTTTGAGTCCTCTTTTAATTTAAGTACACTGCTGGCTACCTAATATTAACTTTGCTCCTCATGTGCAGGTCTCACTGTCATTGCCCACGTGAGCATTGAAGTCTCCCAGCAGAACGAGGGAGTCCCCAGAAGGTATGCCCTCTAGCACCCCCTCCAGGGACTCCAAAAAGGGTGGGTACTCCGAACTGCTGTTCGGTGCATACGCACAAACAACAGTTAGGACCCGTCCCCCCACCCGAAGGCGAAGGGAGGCTACCCTCTCATCCACCGGGGTAAACCCCAATGTACAGGCTCCAAGTTGGGGGGCAATAAGTATACCCACACCTGCTCGGCGCCTCTCACCGGGGGCAACTCCAGAGTGGTAGAGAGTCCAGCCCCTCTCAAGGAGATTGGTTCCAGAGTCCAAGCTGTGCGTCGAGGTGAGTCCGACTATATCTAGCCGGAACCTCTCAACTTCGCGCACTAGCTCAGGCTCCTTCCCCTTCAGAGAGGTGACATTCCACGTCCCAAGAGCCAGTTTCTGTAGCCGAGGATCGGACCGCCAAGGTCCCCGCCTTCGGCCACCACCCAACTCACACTGCACCCGACCTCCTTGGCCCCTCCCATAGGTGGTGAGCCCATGGGAAGGGGGACCCACGTTGCCTCTTCGGGCTGTGCCCGGCCGAGCCACATGGGTGCAGGCCCGGCCACCAGGCGCTCGCCATCGAGCCCCACCTCCAGGCCTGGCTCCAGAGTGGGGCCCCGGTGACCCGCGTCCGGGCAAGGGAAAACGCCGTCCAAAATTGTTTTTCTTCATAGGAGGTTTATTTAACCGCTCTTTGTCTCATCCCTCACCTAGGACCAGTTTGCCTTGGGTGGCCCTACCAGGGGCATAAAGCCCCGGACAACAGAGCTCCTAGGATCATTGGGACACGCAAACCCCTCCACCACGATAAGGTGACGGTTAAAGGAGGGGGTGCATTTTACAGTGATGCTAAATTTCAAATAAAGGATGAAACAATTAAGATCATAGGTTACATTAAACTAGAGGGAAAAAAAATCAGTCTGTTAACTATGACGTTGACTTGTGTAACACTAAATGTTTACTCCATCTTCCTATACTTTCAGCTTAGCCTTCAATACTGCGGTTCCTGCTTCATAAATCATTCCAAAAGTCTTTTAATCTCAGTGATCTCATGAAAAGTACTGACTTTCACAGCATCATAAGTAGCCATAGTAAACAGGCCGCTGAGCTGACCACTTCTACACTCTGACCCCAAGGCAGTGCCTCACTCTGAGAAAGCCCAAATAAACTTCCAATTTTCTTATACTTTGCAGCCTTTTATTGGAGTGATTTTATTCCCTTATTTTACCAGCTGCCCCTTGCAGTTTTAGAAGCTATTTTCTCTATCTCTCCACTCATCTGTGTCTTGCCCTCTTCTATTATTTGTTTTGCTGCGTAGGCACTAAGGGTAGAATGATGGGGTTAGTAGGTTCATGTGACTGGAGTGGGCCACTGAGAATGCAGCGTGTGCCACTCATGACCTCTCTTTCTCTTGCTCTTTCTTATTTACTTGTTTGCTCACTCTGCCTAATAGCCTGTGGCCCAACAGGATGACCAAAAGAGAGCGACCCACTGAAAAATCCATATCTGCTCTCCACTTGTCATAGAATCTAAATTAGCAGGAAAATTGAATTGAATTAAAGTGTACTTCTTAGTTACAGATGGATTAAAGCAGTCCAGGAACAGTTTGGTGTGTCTAGACCTTTAACAACAACCCAATAAACAGAGCTATAGAGAGCATGGAAGTTAGTACAAACTTCCTATCATAGCTCAGTACATTTAGGGCAAGAGGTAAAATCAAGAGAGGGAAATAAAGAAGAACACACAAAAATGGACTGGCTGTGAGAAAGGCAAGCCTGCTGTCACCACAGAAAGATACACTAAAAGACACTAGTTGGTATCTTCTAAGGTAGGCTTTAAAGGTATGTTTTGTTGGTACTATGTGTGTTCTTCTTTGGCTGTTAAGCCCCCCTTGCATTTTGGAGCCTTGGCTCAAGGTTACCCACCTATTTTTCAAAGATTATGTGGCTTAATGTTGCCCATTTAAATTGTTTTTCTGTTACTTTAAATTGACAGTAATGGATGGACACCTTTTTTTACCTCTTTCATGACAAATTGACAAGGATCAAAGTATGTTACGTTAATTTTCCAGAAGCCTTTATTTTCTTTTTCAGACAAGAGAAAGAAGTTATCGCTGTGATTTTTTAGCAGACTGAATGTTTTTGACAAAATAAAATGACATGGAATCTTAACAGCAAAAAAGTTGTCTTTCCGGATCTGCTGTAACTGTGCAGAGCAGCACCAAGACGAGAGTAAAAGTATAGAATTCTCACCCCAAAAAATGACAGTCTGTTGTCTGCTTCTCTTTAAGAACATAAGATGTTAACAAATGAGTGGAGACTATTCATTCCATCAGTCTTGCCGTTTAGCTAATAGTGAAGTTATTCAGTTACTTTTTAAAGGTTGTCAAGGTTTCTGCTTCAGCTGTATAACTCAGTAGTTTGTTCTAGAATCTCACAACTCTTTCTTTAAATATTACTTGTCTTCTCTCTTACTTGAACTTCTCCTTAATTTACACAGGTGTAATCATTAATTCTACTGCATCAACTTTACACATTGCAGTAAGGTAATCTTCCTTACCATGGTCAATAACAGCTGAAGTATCATAAAAGGAAGGACACACAACATGAGAAACAGTTTGAGGCTCCAATTGTGAGAGCCCATTGTAAACAATGGATGGACTAGAATCCCAACTGGGATAGAGGGTAGCTCCTTACCCTGCCAGGAGGCTTAGATGGATGTGCATCCCAACTGTTCCGGTTTCCTTTCCAAGTTGGGGTGAGAAAATAGATAGATTGACTGGTGGATATTCCATATAAAGACAGTCATTCCCCCAGAGAGTTAGTTGGCAGTGTTCTCCTAAGCTGCCCTCAGTTTGGACACAAACAGGGCTACATGGGACGTGTTGTTCGATAACAAGGCCCTGTTGGATTCCTCAGGGGCCATCAGAGGGCATTACTGGGGAAAGACTTCACTGCTCGGTGGTGACAGCCTGGACAAGAAGTGCTTTCTGGTGTATAAAACAGGCCACCTTATCTCACTGTCAATGTTGGAGTCAGGTGAAAGACAGGGTTGTCAGGCCATTCAAAAAATTTAAAGCCCAAGGACAGCTTAAAAGTAGCGTAATTGCCCACAAAAATGGACCAGTCCCTGAAATGGCCAAAGTGATACACCAGGAAGCAGGTGGCAGCAGCAATAGTGAAGGATTCCGTACATACCATAGAAAGCCTGGTTGTGGGAGAGGTCCTCCTTGGAGATATTTGAGAGTGATAGAATGGGTATATACCATCACATAATGGGGCAAGTCTCCCTCAGAGATTTTACATGGAAAAAAAATACATATACTGCGGTAGGCTGGTGCCCAACCCAGGGTTTGTTTCCTGCCTTGCGTCCTGTGTTGGCTGGGATTGGCTCCAGCAGACCCCTGTGACCCTGTAGTTAGGATAGCGAGTTGGTTAATGGATGGATGGAAAAATACATATACAAGTGTGAATAACAGGGAGAGGGATGCTGGATGAAAAACATGGTAACAATGCGGTTTGGATGAAAAACAAGTCAAAATACTGCATTGAATTTAGAAGCTGGAACCTGAGAAAGCCCATTTTTTCCTGAGGATGCAAATCATTAATACCCCAGTTAGGCAGGAAAACTGCAGATCTGGCAACACTATTGGAAGAGGACAACACTTGCTGGAGGAGATAAGGAGGAGTGAAGGAAGAAGGGAACTATGAACAGATGGATGATATTGTGATTATCTGATTATAAGATTATAAGGGAGTTCCTGTGAAAGGAACTACACACACTCTTGATTTGAAGCTAGGAATGAGTGGGTCCAATTATGTCTGAGATGTGGGAAATATCTGTTCCACTCTATTACTTCTACTCCAGTGTACTCATAAAATGGTGCTCATAAGAATCTCGCTATGTCTCTGTGTTTTGCAGTATATTGATCTGTATTTTTAGTGCAGAGAGGAATGGATCAGTAAGAATGGAGGTATGTGGTATGTTTTGTGTGCCTACCAAGTCTTACATTTGATATACAGTTGGTCTTCCACTTCAGATCTTATTCTCCAATTTCTTTAGTTGTAGTTGCCTTCTTTTTCATGCTTTGAATGGGTACAAATTCTTTATCCAGCACCTCTTGATGTGTGCTCGTTTGCCAACAGTATAACCTGAAAAAAGAAGCTCACAAAGTCCACTGCATCCTTATGTACACCTCATCGGAAAAGTCCTGACACAAATCCATTGATTAAGCAGAAGGCACACAAATCTCAGGGTATCCTCAGTCCTATTTGTCATTGGTCTTGTCAGCTTTTCAAAGGGTCTCATAACAGTCATCTGAAGCAGTGGTGAGACAGACTGTAAAGAAATCTGCATGCTAGTTTAGTCATTACAGGTAAAAAAGCTCATTAATAAATGTGCCATGTAAAAACATACTATAGGAGTATAAATAAAGACAAGAGCAAGTGATCATTTTAGTAGATGATGCTGTTTCTGATGAGTGCACAGCTTTACAATACCCTGGAAGCCCCTAAAACAGAATACTGCTGTATCTTAAGAATTTATTATTAAAATTTGAAAGAATTATTTTGAATAACTTAATATGGTGTTTCATGACATTCATTTATGCTATTTTAGCCAGATTTCCAATGCCAATATGCAACTTCTGATTTGTTACTGACATTTTAAATCTATGTATTTTGTTTCACAAGTGGAATGAACATTTAAATGTCCATTTGGCAAAGGAGTACTAAGGTAAAAATTTAAACACAAATTCATTAACTTGTAAATTGCTTTCTTTTTACATCATGCAAGTAAAATGCAACAAATGTTTACTTTTTTTGGATTTTTTAAAGCCATCACTCAAGCAAGTATTTCACCTTGATTATATATATTAATGTGCTTATGCACATTTTAGCCAGGGGTAATTTTTAAAATAACTGTTTTGGCTAATTCACTTAAATGATTTTCGGATTTTCACTTTCGATGGTAAATCTGTTGAAATGGTGTCTTCATAGAAGTATCTGGGAATACGGATAGACGATAAACTTTTATTTAAAGTACATATAGCTGCATTAGTTAGGAAACCGAAAGTGAAGATTGGTTTTTACTTTAGAAATAGATCTTGCTTTACTTTCAATGCCAACAAAATACTTGTGGAAGATACTTTTTTGCTTGTGATTGATTACAGTGACATATTGTATATGCATGCATCCTCTTCTATCTTACAGAGCCTTAATTCAGTGTCCCATACAGGATATCTCTGCATTTTATTACAAATGCGAAGTCTCTTACTCATCACTGCATTCTTTATGATTGGGTGGGTTAGACATCACTGACCACTTGCAACAACAACAACATTGGTATATTTTGATCTATAAAATGATTTTGGTAAACTTCCAGCTTATCTTAATAAGCCACTCTGTCTTAGTTCTGGTAGTTACCAGTTACGGTCCTCCAGGTGATTGCATTGTACTGTACCCCCGGTTTTGACTCATCTGGGAAAAACTGCATTTTCTTATTATGCACCATGGACATGGAATAATTTGCAGAAAGATCTAAAATTAGACACATTCATTTCCATTGATGAATTTAAGGGTATCATAAAGAATGTAGTGAAGGAGACATGTAGTTATTTTCTTAAGAGGTTAGTATGTTTATGTACAATAGTTATCTAATTGTGGAGATTGTATATTATATTTTATATGCCATATGTTATATTATACCTGGGGGCAAGCCCCTCGGTGCCAGTCTGCTGCTCGTGTTGTGAAGAGGGGTCTGAACGGGTCGTGAGTTCTTGATATTTTTTAGTTTATAATTTAAAAACAGAATAAGAATGATACCAAACATATATATGTAGGTTTTAAAATAAGCCTGATTTAAAGCATGACAAAAACGTCACATAAAATCGTTGCACTTTTAGGCTTAGGATTTTATATATAGAGAGTAGATAGATATGCTTACATTAAATGTATGCTGTATTTTACATCGTATATGTTGTACTTTAACATGTTGTGAGTGAGTACGGCTGCTACTTTGGCCAGGTCTCTCTTGCTTTTTTTTTCCTCTGAATTTACTATCTTACTCTTCTTTATTTATTTATCTGGTTTAGTACAATGCTATATACTGTATATCCTGCCGTTCTTTCTTAAACTCTGTGAAGTGCCTTGAGCATGGGAAAGGCGCTATATAATTAAAATGTATTATTATTATTATTATTATTATGTTTCTTACGGAGCTCAACCAAAAAACAAAGTCAATGAAGTGAAGATTTATTATCCGAAAATTGGACCTAATTGTCATTTTAATGCTTTTTGATTTTGAGAGATTTCACCTTATTTTTTATGTACAAAATCAATGAGAAGTTACCACAGCCCCTTGCTCTTCAATTAGATAGCATGAACATGTCTACACCTGACATTTGCACAAATGCAGCACAGCAATACGGAAGAGTTCTTAGTCTCATTAATAAAATTGCAATAAAAACTTTACAAATAACAATAAACACATGCATGACCTGACTATACAAGCGTGTGTGGCCCTGGTGTATTGACAGTAAAGGTTTTGGAGCAGAGGTGACGCTATGTCTGTGGATTTGTTAAAGAGGGTGTCTGCAGTGGAAAGGGACAGTTTTCCTAACTAATGGCTTTGTTAGTGTGATGCACCTGCAGGCCGCTATTAAACATGACTGGATATATTTTGCAAGTGTACAGCATGAGGCAAAGTTCTGCCACAGATTTTTTTAAAGACTTGTTTGAAACCATGTATAATGGCTAATGAATAAAACTGCATTCCGCATTTCTATGCTAAAGCAGAGCAAATGAAAAAATGCCCAAGCCACAGTTTTCCATTAGTGAAAGCCTAAGCTCTACTAAAAGGTCATGACCCATGAGACTATTTGACGCTTTTTGAGACATGAAACTGGAAGAAAAGAACAAACTTAGTGCTATAATAAAAAGAAATCTATAGTGCTCCATTACCTCATTTACCTTAGCAGTGAGGTAATAGAGAGCTAGAGTATGTGTGAAGAAAAAGGTCTAGATATGTCTAAAGACATCTTTGGACCAGTGTCAATGAGCACAAGCAAGCATATATTTATTGGATATCCTGAGAAACGTTGTAAGTGTGGCTTCTCAGGACTGACAGAATGGAAAACTGTGCAAGCAGACTGAGCCTGAGTCATTGATTTAGAGAGTCTGTACAATATGGAGATGGGTCACAGCAACAGCATCTGGAAAAATCACTCAAAGAATGCGGCTCCTAGATTACTGCCCCAGATTTGGGCACTTTGGCGCCCTAGAAGTGTGATTGGAAGACCTGCAATTAGCAAAGCATTGGAGCGCAGAAGCAGATAGCATGTGTGCACATTAATCACTAGAAGCGGGGTTGTGAAGACAGCTATTGCGCATCAGCACATTTAGTGGCATATTCAGCAACCGAGTCCACTTTGCCTGTTTTAGTGTAAAATTATCTGCTTTTCACAGTGGCTTGAATTAGATGTGCCTATTGTGTAAGCCTAGCAAATTACCAAAATACTGATAAGCAGTTGAAATCGTTAATAGACAATTAGCCATAGATATACTTTGTGAAGTTAAAAAAGTTGCCCCAAACTGCTTGCCGCATTCTGCTATGAAACATGCAATGGCCTACACCAGCAGACATAGGTGTCATACGATTATTGGATTGATTTCTCAGGTCAAGCACTGTTCAGAAGGTCACCAGATAAATAAGGAAAGAGTGGAATGATCAGCCATCCTCTTTATCAAGGTAACATTTTTAACATTTAACATTTTTAACATTTTTCCACAAAAATGTAATAATACATGTCTCATTCTAACAAATTAAACACTTTATTCCTCATATCTTAATAGCCTGTCATAAATCATTCTGCTTATTACAGATTCCCCACACCACCGAACTTGTCACATTACTTTGCCACTCCAGAAAAACGTTTGTGGCAAAGCAGTGTCAGTACCCATGGGATATAATAGGTTTTAATATATTTTAAGTCCCTATTGTAAAAGAATTCAAAATTGAGAGGTAAAGTGTTGAGGTCCCAGGGGATACCCCATTTGATGTCTAGAATGTCCTAAGGAAGTAAAGTGCAGTTTTGGTATTCAGACCATAAAAAAGACATAGCAGTGCTAGGAAAGGTCTAAAGAAGTGCGACTAATGTGATTCCAGGACTGCAGGCAGTGAGTTATGAGGAACGATTAAAGGAGTCGAACCTGTTCAGTTTAAGCAAATGAAGTTGAAGAGGAGATGTAATTAAAGTGTTTAAAATCATGAAGGGAATTAGGACAGTGGATCAAAACTGTTACTTCAAAATGAGTAGCAAGACCACAGGGGCACTGTAGGAAACTTTTTAAGAGGAAATTTCACTCAAATGTTAAGAAGTTTTAATTCACACAGAGAATTTTACAAAAATGGAATAAGCAACTAAGTGTTATGGTAGACAATAGGACTCTAGGGACATTCAGAATTCAACCTGATGTTATTCTGGAGGAATTAGGTGGATAAAATTGGTGCCGCATGCTCATTAGCCTCAATTTGTTCAACTACAGTCCTCTTCTCATTTTTAATTTTACATATTCTCATTTCAAGTGGCATGGTGATTAACGTTGCTCTCTCATGGATCAGGCAGCCTAGTTTTAAACCTTTTTTGAAGTTTGAATATTCTGCTGGTGTCTATAAGGGTTTTTCTCCTGATTCTGTAGTTTTTCTTCCATATCCAAATATGTGTGTTAAATTGCTGATGGGTATATGAGTGAGTGGTCCCTGTGATAAACTGGCATACTGTCTAGACTTGGCTCATACACCGTGCCTAATGCTGCTGGCATAGGCTCAGAATTCCACAACTCTGAATTGAATTAAACAGGTTTAAACATATAACCCTGTTTAATGTTATTATTCCCTTTTTGTCTTCATCTTCATTTTCTTCCCCCTCCTGCTCCTCCTCCACCTTCACCTTCATATTTTTGCTTTGGCCTCTGTTGCCTCGTGAGGAACTTGTGTTTTTGAAGTGTGCTGTGGTCTTTATGGCTCAGCTGCTCTTCTGCATTTGGTAATGTAGCTAATCACTCGCTTTACACACTTTTAGAGCTGATTCATTCAGCGATTATCCTTTAATTTATAATGCAATAAGTGCTATCTCATAACATTAAAGAGATTCCCAATTTATAATGCAATTATTTTGTATGGCATTTACTTGGTTTGATTTGTTTTATATTGCAAATGTAGCTCCATTACAATTTCATGAGAGCCACTTAGAAAAATGATTCTATTGTTACAACAGGATACTTTAGACATATTCTAAGTGCTTAACTTAGTTATTTTGTTTTATGTTGTGATTCTGGTGAACATGTTCTGAGGCTTATGTGATGATGACTCACCTACTCTTCATTAAAAATTTTGTCGAAAACTGTACTTTTCAATTAACTTTTATTATGTTACCTTGTATAAATAGAACGATCATTTATAATAAAAGGAAAATTCCTTTCAGCAGGCCTGTCTGCAATCACAAGAGCACTATTGGGCATAAAATGAAGAGAGAAAAAGAATAAGAAACAGTCTCTTCGAAATGATCATCACGGAGATCTAGTGAAAACATCATTCTTTCATTTGAGAAACATTGCTCATCATTATTTAAGGCTGATGCTGAATGTCTAACACATCCTGTAATAACGTACTGCAGCTAGAACTGTTATAATGTCATATTATATAAGCGTCCAAACACAACTGTAAATCAACTGCAGCATGTTCAGAATTCTACTGATTTACACCAAATCTTGGGAACACATCCCAGCAGCAGTGCATTAAATGAATTGTACTGTCTGCCAGTTAAGTCACATAATGATTTTTCTGATCCCCTCCGTTTATATGATCCCCCCTGCATATACTATATATATATTATTTCTGTAGGTCATAAATTACCTTCTCTGCAGACTAACAAGTGTACTGGCGGTGACAAGGCTTTCTCAGTTCCACCTTTAGTTTTATTGAATGTTGTCCTTTTAAATTATCTACTGTATATCTTAAATCATTACCTTTTTTTTAAAAAGCAGTCTTCAAACTAATCTGTTTAACACAGACTATATTTAAATTTTGTTTAACTTTCAATTTATTGCCATCTTTTTATATTTTATATTTTTAATTATCTCCTTTTCTAATGTGTGTATAGAATTTATGGTTTATAGTAAAGCGTTTTATAAATATATACATACCTCAAACCCTGTAGATGCGGGCTGACATTCCACTACAGACACTGTGTGACAATGAGCAAGACTTTTCAACTGCCTGTGCTCCAACTGGAAAAATAAAAAATAGGAAATGTAACCAATAGTATGTCAAATCTTGTAAGTCACCTTGGATAAAAGCTTCAGCCTTAACAGTAATTACCAGCAGACCTGTAAGAGCCATTAGTTAGGTTATGTTAAATTGATAGACATATTTTCCTAGTTATGTTAAAACGTTTGCCTATATATTAGTGCATAGTCAAGAGAAAGTTGAATTATAATCCCTACAAGCTAAATTGTAAATGGAATATTCAAATTATTTTTGTCATTCTGACTAGAGACTAGTTCTGTTTATGATCTGCTTTGTCGTTGTTAAGGCATGGAGGGCAAACAGTTTCAAACTGTACCATACTTACTGTACCGGCTAACATACTGAATATAGTCAAGTGAAGTCTATGTAAGTTTGCAATAGAAAAGTAACACAACTATTAAGTATAGAAAGGAAATGAAGTTAACAATGAGAAAGCTAAGATTATAATTAAACACAGAAGAAACATTTTTTCCCTTTTTGTCTTTTATTGTGTGTGTGCAATAACTTTTTTCAAAATTTTTGTGATTTGTTCTTTTTTAAATTTCAACTAAACCCTTTTAAAATAATCTTTATTGGACTGAGGAATTTCTTTTGTTACGCGTTTGACTCATGCTGGATCCTACCTTGTCAACTCATCAGCAGCTCAATTTTGGAAACTTAGAAAAGATGCACCTACAACCCCATTAATGAAAGCACTTACTCTAGTCCAGGGTTGGAGACGCAGAAGCCTATGCTGACAATAAAATAAACAGAAATACTCATCTCTCTTTTATAAAAGAAAATCTTGGAAGGAGACTATACGTGATCTTCTTGGAAGACAATTTGACGTTCCGCGAGAGACACTTTAACGTTGCACAAGACAAGGCAGTGAGACAAAAGGACAGCTGCTGTACAGGCTTTTAAATAATCGATGCACAGCGCGACAAGTAGAACATGCAGCTCGGCAGCAGCAGCAGAAAAACATTAGCTGATCAGACAGCATCTCTTCAGTGTGCATTCACCAAAAAAAACGCGAGTGACAGAGACGTGAAGTGGCCGGAGCATAGCGCGCCTCTGGTGGAAGGTGGCGGGCGAGCAAAGCAAGCAGAGGGCAAAGCCCCCTAGTTTTTTAAAATTTAAATCCAACTTTTGCTTCTTACACTATTCTATTTTTTATCTCATTCATTAATTACTTCTTTTTGATTATTCAAAGTATAAAAATAAGAGTAAATTGTTTAATTTATTATGGATTGTTCAGAAATACAATTATAGAGGCAATGTAATCTCCAAATGTCTATTAATTAAATGTTACAGAAAGATATGTTTTGGCTTATTAATGTTTAATGTGTTGTAACATGAAGCCTGTCTCGGTGATTCAGAATTCCACAAGCTTTTACTTAAACATTTACCTTAAGTTATAATTGTTATAGAAACAATGTTGTTAGTAAGGACAGAGGATATGGAAAAACAATACATTGTGTATCTGCCTATCATTTTGGACTCATAAGATTATACACAGTGGATGACTTTGAGTCAAGATTACCAGGTAGTTTACCACAGAGACCTAACATTACCATGAGGTTGTACCATCCGTAAATAATGTAATTTTCTATTATTCCATCATCAGATATTTTTAGGATATAGAGTTAGTTTAATTAACAATCTGGAGATAACAATCAAATTAGCACTGTCAAAATACAGATACATGTTAATGTGCATAAATATCACAGGATATCTTAGCTACTTTATTTAGTTCATTTACCTAATAATAAACTGATTGACCATTTGCAGAAACTACAGTCCAAAGTTGTTGTGGCACAGGCACAGGCACTGAGAAGGTGGCTTGTTCTGACTTCATATTTGTTGTGAATTATCCGGGGATGGATCTCTACTCATCTTACTGATGCTTGACTAGACTGAGATCTGGTGACCACAGGGCCACAGGGTGCTCAGTTACAGTATGTCCCTGTTTCCATTCCAGAACTTGCTTGGTCTAGAAGCATGATAACAGATGAGCCTGTGCCAGACCTAGAGTAAATTATTTTCTTGCTTGCACACTAATTACTATTTAATATATCACTGTTTCCTTTTTTAATTTAGCAAAGCTCGGAATGTTGCTCACCAGCGATGCTATATGAATCATATGTTGATCACTCTGTTTTAGGTGTGGACAAGTCAGACATATGGAAGGCTATTAGAGAGACTAATTGGAAGCCACTCATATAAAACTGGTAAGTAATACGCGTTATGTGTAAATTTTTAACACGAAAGCTGTTATATATTTGCTGTGTATGTTTGCAAGTGCCACAGTTATTAAACTGACAAGCACCACAAATGCTTTGGGGCTACTTAATGGATCATCCAGAGTTCAACTTCTTTGACAAGATGACTAATTATTAGCCATCTCTGAATTTATTTCTGTCTGACAGCATGTGTTGCAAAATAGAATTAATTATTTTTTAGGCCCTTGAGGTGTACTGTGTTTCATATGTGTGATTTTTATAAAAACTTTCTCGGGGTCTAATTAGACAGAGCCAACTGCTTGCAAATTTTCACTTCTCGTTCTTAAAAACATTTGTCACACCACAGAATGTGCTGTTTTTAAACTATTGCCAGAATAACATAATATAGAATGCAAGATTATTTTGTTTTTACAGGAGATTAGACATTTCCTGCTGATACCCAGTGGATGTGCTTTTTGCCACCCGAGATGCTGGGAGGTGTGAAATGGGCTTCACAACAGTATCCTGCTAATGATGACATATTCATGGACTGTAGAATACCCAGAGGAGACTGGGTGGTCTTTTGGACTTGGAACCACATGGGTTTATTTTCTTCGACATCCTGCCAACTGGAGATTTTATTTTCCTCTCCTCCCTGGCCATCTGACCATAATTTACTACTCAGTTGGATGTTATGATTCTCTACTGCTAATTATAAATAACTGTTTTGTTTTACATCATACTTTTTTTGTAATTATGTTTAGCAGTTATTGTCATAAAGCACTTTGAGGTACTTTAATATATGTAATTATTCTATATAAATAAATATGGTTGTTTTGTGGTGTTGTTGATGAATAACAACACACTGTGCTGTGAAGAAGTATTTGCCTTTTCCTGATTTTCTTTTATTATTTCTAATTTATGATGCTGAATCTTTTCTTCAACCAATAATCTAACATTAGATAAAGGGAGCCTGAGAAAATAAATAACGCTTTTTCATTTATGGAATTGACAAAGTCATTCAACAACAACAGGCACTATTTGACAAAGTAATTTCTCTTTAGTTAAATCAACAAAAGTAAAAGGATAAGTTAAGCCAGTTGACTGAACACAGCTGGACTTGATTATAGCTAGATATAAACTTCACAGGTCAATTGCACTGTCCTTTAGATACTGCTGGACTGGCAGCAGATCAAAACCAGACTATATAGTACAGTACAAGGAGGAGAAGATCCTCAGATCTAAGTGCTGATGCAATGAACAGTGGAGCGCCAGCAATGAACATCTCACTGTCTCTCAATTAATGCCATGCCACTGCACATTACTCTTAATTTAAAAGAACGGAGAACAGAGAAAAATGTATGTCCTTATATAAACTTGTTCAAAAAATGCAATCGTTAAGCTACATTAGATCAAAATGAGTGTCGCTGTTGTTGTTGTAAATGTTATTCAGTTTGAGTGTATAAAAATGTCCTGAAATCAATCCCTATATGGAAAGTAATGGCCACAAAAGATAAACATTAGTTCAATCATATCTAAAGCATAATTGTCTCTCTGTAACTGTTGGCGGATACTATACAGTGATGTGTATGTGTGTGTGCCCTGGTGCTTTGGCATATGCGAGAAAAAAGTAATACTCGCATTTTTCTGTTTCAGCAATACCCTCAGTCTAATGTATGAGTGAACCCTGACTTAAATCTCTAAAGGAGACCACATCCTGGCTTGTTTTATTTTTATATGTGATGCTCTTAGAGTGTAAGTATATGCATCTGACACCATGAGACTTGTGGGGGTCTTAATCTGATCTTGCTGCAACTCATTTCCCAATTATGTAGATAATATGGAAGAGTTGATACTTGTCATTTTTAATGCGTCCAGCTCTTTCTAATGATCAAGTCATTTCAACAGTAACCAGAGTGTATAAAATACCTAGTCAGAGGCTAGACAATATTCATAAATATTGTTTCACCACAGAGCAAACTTCACTTTAGAGCACAGGTGCTATATAATATATTGTTTGAGAGATCTCATATCAGATCTGAAGATCTGTTCCTATGGCTGTAAGATTTTATAACTCTTTTGTCAACACAAATGATTCATGACCTAGTCACTAATCTATCTATCTATCTATCTATCTATCTATCTATCTATCTATCTATCTATCTATCTATCTATCTATCTATCTATCTATCTATCTATCTATCTATCTATCTATCTATCAGTATAAAACCATGGAAGCCAGAGCCTAAGCTGGTGAGAAAATTTTGGATTGTCATTTAATGTAATTAACATCCTTAATTTTTGGAAAAAGAAGATAGTGTCCACACCATTATCTGAACCACAGATTCAGGAGCTGTGAGGCAGTAAGCACTAATCACCATGCTGCAATGCCAACCATACATACATTATTAATGTTTTCTCAAACTAATTCCAGCTCAATACCCACTGGACTTGGTTTCTAGCCTATTCTTTATTTTTTTCAGTATTGAATCAACTGTAAAGTATTTTTTTTTTCCTTTTACAGGTAAGTTTTTGTTCCAAGAGTAAAATTGGCAGAATTCCATATTTTATGTCAGACATAAACAAAGGTGTAACAACATCAGCAACTATACTTATTTCTATTCCACATTTTCAAACACACAGGATGTCAAAGAACTAGTTACAAGAAAAGAAAAACAAATTAAAATTAGATTAAAATATGCACACTTATGTAAAATAGATGTTTATTTAGTAGAAAGTAGAGTCCTTATATACTATACAGTGACATTGTTCTAAGTCTCTAAAGAAGAATCAGATGATAAGGTCAGATGGTCTGAGAGGGCAGAAAAATTTTTTTTAAAATTAAGGAGGCACGAAGCTGGAGAGAAAAAAAAATCTACAAGAGTTCCTAGGCCAAAAGACCACCCAGTCCCCACTGGGCATTCTACTTAATATAAATGTACTTATGTCATCCCTTATTTTGTTGCTTTAGGTTTCTTCTTAGAGGAATACTAAAGCAGCCAATTTCTGTAGATACAATACCAATGCTAATTAGTTAAATAAAAAGTGGTTTGGTCAATAAAAATATCATTAATGTATCACAGGTAGCACTTAAATCAGTAAGCAAAACAATTTTAGCATTTTCACATCAAGATGATTGCAATTTACTATTAATAATTTAGTGTTTGCCTGCTCTTGTAATGTGACCTGGGCAAAAGCAACTGTTAATAGTTGGTGTTTTATCAGGGTTGGATGTAGTGCATACAATGGGTGTTTTGAATATTTTAGATAAAATGGCAAGTTTAAAATAACCTCTAAAAGTGTAAGAGTCTACTTTTAATTTCTTTGGAAAGATAAATAATAACCATTATTATAATAATAACCATTTAGTCAAGGACTGCACAGACTAAAAGAAATAATACTGTAATTACATGAACAATAGATTCCGTAAGCACTAGAATTGCATTTCTTTAATAATTCTTCTTATATCAGGATCTAAAAAACAGTTGTTCTTCCTTTTCAAATTAGAAATAACAATTCCTGTTTTGTAGTCAGGAATATTATCATAACCTCTTTTATCACTTCGGAAAACCTGATGCCTTAATCTGCAGTCTTGTACAGTTATTATAATACTCTTGGATGCCATTACAGCTAACATGCGGAGCACTGGTATCTAACCTGGCATGAAGCACATTGGGAGGTGGTCTCATTGAAGCATTAATGTCAGTGCCTGTGTTAGCACTAGTTTCTTGTAGAAATGTAAGAGATGTTATATCTTGCAGTAACTAATGTGAATTGCTGTAGCTCTTCATTCCACTTCTGAATAGTCGTTTGTCTGCATAATGTTACAGTAAATGAAAACAGTAAACCTCTGCCTGTTGTTTGGAATAAAGGAAGTAGAAAAAAGGGACAACAGAGAAATGCAATATGAGAAAGATAAATAAATAAAAATGGAAACTTTTCATTTTATCACTAAAACTTATATGAATAGGTTACATGATTTCTAGACTATTTGAAACATTCTGTTATACACATTTTGAAAGTGTTATTATCCTGGTGCATGAAAAATACTGTATAACAGTAACAATAAAAATATTGTTGCTTTTTTACATATAATAAAGAATCTCCATATCTGTTTCATTCACTGTCATACAAAGTTTAAAATGATTTTACTCTGGAGTTCAAGGTTTGTCTCAGTCACCAAAAGGGTTACCTAACATCTGTACTTCCTACTCTGACTGCTTTGTTAAATTAGCAAGGCAAAGTACAAAAAAAAAAAAAAAACAGTGTAGTAAATATATTTAATAATATACAGTGGACAAGGTGAATAAAGTTCTTCTTGCAGTTTTGAAGACTTCTTAATGTTTTCCTTTGTTGCACTGCAGGTTGCCTGGGATTACTAGGAGAATGCTGGTTCCAAGTCCACCGTTGCAGCAGCATGACATGGTTCTGGTGCGGCGCTGCTGTTGTTAAATGGCTGCCTCTCATGGTTCTGTCCGAGTGGACGGCCTTGAGTCTGCATTGCTGGGTTTTAACTGTGAGCACCACTTTGGGTCAACATGGGACTACTGGGCCAATGGACTGGCTCCTGTCAGACAAGGGGCCTTTTCATCGTTCTCAAGAGTATGCTGAATTTGTAGAGCGATATCAGCAGGGGTACACCACCCGCTACAAGATTTTCAGGTAAGACTGTTTGTGCAATACAATATTAGAAAAGCTAGGCTTTTAAAAAAAATGGAAAAAACATGAAGTGTGATAATAAGACTGTGCTACTTTGTAGGGCAGTGTTTCTGAATGCTCTTCTTTCTGCCCTAATGTGCTAGGATCATAGAAGACATAAATATGATACAAATTGCATGATATTTAATTTCATTTTACTTAAGATTGATTTTTTAATCACTTTTAAGTTCCCCTTTTCACCTTTTGGCAACTCTGATCAGTGAAACTTTGGAGTGAAGTAGTTAATGAGAGGCGGACAGCCTTCACCACCTCCCTCCCACAGACACCCATTTTTCCAGGAGGTTTTTGACACTCCTCTTGTATCGCTGCAGGGCACCTTGGCAGCTGCTAAAGATACTGTTGCAAGATTAAAGAATTGTTCAAAGAAAGCAGTTCTTTCCCTTCCTCCACTATAAATAAAACCATTTCTGAGCATATTTATGGACTCGCGCTCTTTTGTACCGATTCACGTGGCAGAGAGAACATTAAATGTGAAGCTTTCCTCTCTGGTTCTTTGGACTGAACTAAATTGGTATTACAGATGAAATAGATTGGATTCATGAAAAAGAAGAGGGCCCTTTAGAGATTTAAGCGTCATCGATGTGCTCTTTGTTTTTATAAATTTGCTGTTTGATACATTTTTGCCTTCGGAGAAAAATTACTTATTGACTTTGCGCTTAGACATTTACATGGTTAACATGAAATGAATACATGTTGGCTTTTTATAAGTGTATCAAGCTTTGGAAGATAAGTAAAGATATTGTGCAGCACTGAGCACAAAGCAGCAACCAACCCTAGAGTGGAGTGAGGGCATCATCCATTACAGGGCACACTAACATCCACATCCAGGTTAGGCTTTGTCAGTTAACGGAATAATGTTTTGTCATGGAAGGTGACCCTCTCTTCACCTTAGGACTTTCTATGTAGACCTGAATATCTCCAAACCTTTAATTTTTTTCTCTAGTAAGTCATACTTACCAGCCTGTCATGAAGATCTGCAAGTTCACTTGTGATCATCATCGGGACGGACTAGGGATGACTGGATCTATGGTTAAAATACTTAATCTCTTCTCTAGACCCTGGACAGTTCATTAGAAACAGTTCAAGGCCAAACAGAGAAGTAGGTTCAAATGTTTATTCACTTAATACACAACAACATCCCCAAAACTACACTTCTTAGAGTGCCAGAGGCAGAGGTAAAGCAAATGGCTGTGAAAATTCATGTATGTACAACCTGGATGGCTAGCGGCTTTTCTTTCTAGAGGTCTAGGCATCTGGTGTGCCTACTGTAGAAATAAGGTAACTCTTTTGGCCTTGCATTGCACTTCTGAGCTGTTACGTCTATGATCCATCATAGTCATTGGATGGACTCAATAAAATGAGAGAGAACAACTGATTGTGTGCCCTATGTTTATGCCAACCTTGTCTTTCCTTACTGTAATCCTTGTACTTCTTGGACCATTGTGGTGTCATAGTGTAGGAACCATCTCTCTTCCCATGTTCTAGCTTCATGCTTCTAGACCAATCCTGGTTAGGCATAACTTATGTTCTCGAACCTTCTACCAATCAGCGTTCCATCTGTCACAAAGGGCTAGAGTAAAACATTTAATTTTGTCTTGCACCCCCAACCTGTAGTTATTACTTCAATTTCAACAACTGTGGGTTTCTATTTTAACTGTTTTCCCACCAGTATGCAGTGAGCTTAATACATATTGACTAAAAAACTTACAGCACAAAGTTATTTTTTAAACCTTAAAGTTTATCTCAATTACATACTTTTTCACTTTTAGAATACCTGTAACATAGCCTATTACAGTATGAACGCAGGTACACCAAATAATTGTTCAAAGTTCACCCTCATATTCAAATGTTCATGCTCCAAGTAAACCTACATGAACACAAATATTTAACATGTCTCTTCTCAAAAATTCTCTCTGTGGTGTCATTGGCTAAGTACTACCTGCCAGCCATGAACCAGAAGTCTTTGCATAACAAAGAAACTGTCTCAACTTTAGGAGATAAAAGAGACCCCTATCCCACTGCTCTGCAGGTTAAACAGCTTCTAAGTTGCAACAGTGTGCTCCTATGTGTGCCACGTCAGACTTTCTCTGTCCCAGTCATCACTCCTGCGTGGTCCTTAGAACAGGAGGAGATCATGCAGTCCATCAGGCATGTTTGTTTACAGTAGGTAATAGCTAAGCTATCATAAGCCTTTGTCTGCTGCACATTTGTAATTAAGGAAATGTACTGCAAGTGTGCTCTGAATTTATATGTACATAATTTTACCAGAATATTGTACAACTTTGATCATTAGTGATGGTGCAGATATTGTGCTTTTTAAGAGGCTCAGTGGCCGAATTCTAAAACTGTTGACTCACTAATAGCTTAGTGCAAAATGGCAACTGAAGGTGTGGTATAGCAGGTCTGTAGCTTAATAATCAGGGGGCCAACGTTTGATGGCAGTAGTAGGAAGAGCTGAGGTGGTGAGGACAGAAGAATTGAAGAGGAACAGTGAGTGTTATAGGTGCCTGACTTTTTAAAGAACCCACGGGACTCAAGCCAGTGGAGGACATTTTAAGAACTGAGCTTTTTAATGGACATTTATTTATTGTTTTAATTGTCATTTTAAAGTTCTTGTTTCTTTTAATGTCCTGATTTTATGGAGGGGGTCTTGGGTTTTGGTTTTATGAACGGGTATTATTGCTTTTATTTACTATTGTGGACCTGGGCCACTAGTTAATTTAGGTTGGATGAGGCTTAAGGGGGGAGGTATGTGGTATAGTGGGTCCACATCTTAATAATCAGGGAGCCGACCTGCACCATCACAGAAGGAGAATGGTATAATTACTTAAATGACACTTATTAAAGAGTGAGAAGTAGTTGACCATGTGACTACGGCATTGTGTGTCATAGTTGTGGAGATCTGAATGTAACAAGTTTCATCATCCGCTTGAGTATGCAACATGAACGCTGTGTGCAGCCCCGTGTGACTAATCACACTAGAACTTGTCGCCACTAATGAATAGGAAGCTACTAACCATATTCATGTTATACCATATGCTTGCCAATTATGTATGATCCCCTACGATTAGCAAATTGCCTTTTAAAGATCTCGCAACAGATATTTGTCAACTTTAATGTTTTATTCCTTTTGTAAATATTTTAATGCGCTTCCAGCCACTCCTCATGGGATTTAATAAAAAATGTTCCAGTCTGAATTTCTGCAACATTCTTTTAAAGCAATGGAAGTGAAGATATTTTAATCTTTGTTATAATATCAAATAACTCATGATAGAAGAAAAAGTCTTGCTTTCATTTTCTGCGAACTATTTAGTTCAAAGTTAAAACTGAGTTGAATAAAACACCAAGCTTCTAAATTTATACTTTGATTTCCATTTTTGTTTTACTAGACTTACACACCACATGCAGACATTACTTTTTAAAAGTAATTAATTTATAAATTAAATTCTTAAACATGTACACAAACTTAACATGTGTAGGCTAGTTTTATATTCAGATTTGTAAGGACAATGCAAGCATGTTTTAGTAGCTTTTCAATGTTTTGTTTTTTGAATGATTTTCCTGAACTTTCTTCTATCTTTAACTAAAAAATCATTTCTGAATTTGTTTGGTTAATCATGGAGTAAATTACAATTTATAAATGTAGGTAACCTTATTTTTTATTTTAATCAGAAAATGTAATGTTCCACTGAATAAATGGCCGCTGCTTCAAAGCCCTGTGATCTTTATTTTCTAGTGCTCTATAAATATTGTTGATAGGTGGTCTGATGGTACTGGTTGGCACAGGACAAAGCAAGGCCCAACAATCCCCTAAATTAAAGAAAGCAATGCAATATATGAGGAATTGAGCACTGTTCCATACTGTGTTAGTTGGCAGTTGACCCAGCAGGTACCAAAGATGCCTAATCCTCTATTTAAAGTAAGGAAGAAGTCTCAGATAATTCACCAGAAATAGGAGTACTTGCTGGCCAATATGGAACATCATAAGGTTCAAGGCACCATGATACACCATGATGCAATTACTTCTTTCTGGAAGCTAAGACTGGCAGAAGGCCAATTGCTCCTCCAGGTTTTTAGCAACAGTGTCATTTTTTTAGATGCATTTACATTTATTTATTTGGCTGACTCCTTTATCCAGGGCAACGTACAACATTTAAAATAGAATTGGTTAGTTTCTTTTGTTTTTCCAGTTGGAGCACAGCTACTTGCTCATGGTCACACAGTGTCAGTAGCGGGATTTGAACCAATAACCAAACAGTTTGAAGTCCAAAGGCTTCCTGCCATTATTGTAGCCTGGGACTCTTTTTTATTTGTATTGTGGTCACTGTAAATCCATCATTTGATGATGCTTTTTTAATGCCATCCTATCTAGAGTCATCAGGTTGCATAATTTAAATAGGAATAAAGAATAGGCTATGTCTGTCTAAAAGAATACAAGGTAATTAATTTTTTTATGACTTCTAATATTGATTCATGCCTTCCTCGACTGCAGTTTCTGGTTTTGTTGATTATAAGGAAGCCTGTGAGATCGACTGATGATTACGTGTCTTATAGTTACAATTTCAATGTTGCTTACTTACCTCTGCCATTTGCAAAATATAAATAAAGTCACTATCAACATGCTCCTTTTTCATTTAATGACATTTTATTTAGTCATATTTAAATAGGAATATATGTCCCATATCAGAAGAAGTGGGACCAAGTGGCCTTTAATGTAATGTGATGGTCCTATAGCATCTGAAGTGAGCTCAAAGGTACAATGGTCATAGAGGCCACCAAAAGCTTTATGGCGTACAGACATCTTAGACCAATCTCTCACCATAAAAATGATTTTGCGCGTGGCCGGAAGTGACAAAGACAAGAGAGTAAATGACAGAAGACAGTGTTTCGCTTTTTGCAAAATTAGTGCCATTGATACAAAAAGACAGTTGTTTGTTTCCTGTCTAGAAGCATTTTCATTCATTAATTACATATGCTGTAATGACATGTCTGTCATTTAGTATTTACATTAAAATCTAATGTAAAAACAGCCACTGAACTAATTTCCTGTCACGTGTAGACATTTTGTTGAGGCCTTAGATGTGCTGTGTTAGTACTGGTAAGATGATGTCCGCTTTTCCAATTATCAGGACAGTCTTGGTGATCTCAATCGTAAAGAAGCATCGGAGACAGAACTGAAACTCAAAGCTCCACTGTGTATGGAGTATGCAAATTCTCATCTGCACGAATCAAGATGAAGGAAAGGCAACAGTGGGTGGGTGAGCATCTTTCCATGTAGTTAGTTTTACTGTGGTGAAATCACACTACTGTGAACAAAGGTCTGTTTTACCATTGTAACAAAATCGACTCCAGACAGTCACAAAGGTTTGGGGCAGCCACCCGTATAATATGTTCCTGGCTGTAAAAGGTTTGAAAAAAGGTTGAGATGTTTACAAGACAGAGTCCAAAACATAACTGGCTAAGTGGAGGTAAGATGGCGGTTTTAAAGGTAGGGAGAGGAAATTAGGTCATTCAGGCTGAGGCCGGAAGTGACACCAGTGGCGCTGGAACCAGAAGTGACATCATCAGTGGTGCCAGACACGGAAGTGACGTCATCAGTGGTGCCGGAACCCTATGGGATTTCTCAAGAATGGTCTGCAAGAGACTGAGAGAGACAGTCAGCACACTCTGCCACCCCCTGGTCTGGCAAAGTATTACCGTTACTTAAGCCCTTTAGCTGCCTCCTAATCGCACATGTGTTTTACCGTGTCATTTGTATGAAAAATGAGCAGCATGTTATATTTTTAAAATCACTGTACAAGTCTTTAGGGAGCAATATTCCTTGTTTTTTCTACCCCCCTAAAAACTTGTTTCGCAATTGGAAAATCACCAGCAAAGAGAATTTTTTTGTGTTTTGTAAAACTGTATGTGAATCAAAACTTCAGTGTTTCACACTTCAGTAATGTTAGTTTACTTAGAGCCCATAAAAGAAACATCACAACACATCCAAAAGAGGTAGAAGGCCATGTTGTACAAGTTAAACATTAGAAGCTATGTGAACTTGACTGTTGCTTTGCAAAGGAGTTAAATCCTTACAGTGTTCAAAGAAAGCCATTAGTCAAGCTCCCCATTTTAATTTTTTCTCATCTTCCCATCATATGACTGTGACGTAAACATCTTATATAGCAACACTTTTAGGTAAGTGTAAGGGCCACATTACAGGTAACGAATGAAATGGGGGCACAGCCCCAGTCAATTGCTGACTCCAGCATAATTAATTTACCTTTGGTACTTTGATAAGAATCACCTCTGAATCTGGATTCTTCCTTATGGCACACTGTATGTATTAAGCAGTTGGCAGTGCTTACTGGACTTTTACTTAAAGGAAACAACATGTCCAGCAGGAGACAGCAGTTAATCAGAAGAAGATGCAGATTCACATTAGTGAACCAAATGGCAGTAAGAGACATGGACAAATTGTAATGTTCAAATAACATCAGATAAATCCTGCAACTAAAAGAGTAAAACTAGACATCGTTCAGTGAAAGCAAGGGGTTTATAAAACATGAATCAGGCAAAATTACAAAAATGTAGAGGTCAAAACCACTGATAAAAGTTCAGACAAAATTCAAAAGCAAAACATAACAAAAGTAAATCAAGGCATAAGAAAGCAAAGAAGGTGGCGGTAAATACTGGATAGGAGAAATATAAAAAGAAAATATGATAAGCAGTTACATTGTAATGCATTTTATTGTATTGTACAGCTCTTCAAAGGCAAAATAAAGAAGTGCTTAAGTAAAAACAGAGTTACACAAAAGACTAACAATTTGAATCAATCACCAAGGGCTGGAACAAATGCTAGATGCTTCTTAAATGCTATCAAAATTATGATAAAGGGGCCTCAACCAACTGTAAAGGGTGTAATTATGATTGCCAAGTAGCAATAACTGTAATTCACTACTGGAAAGTTGGTAAGTGGTAAGATACAAGCTGTGACATCTTGTGCAGTGTCAAGCCATTGCCTGTGTTGTCTCTTTCGGACAGTTTAGTTTTGAGAGAAACTATAAAGCTGTAGTACAGATTCACTGGGTAAATGTCATTAAACTTGTGTGTGCTTTCATTCTATGAAATTGTATAAATTATTTATTCAACTACACATGAAATACACCTAAAGATGATGCTTGACATGGAAGAGTAAAACTAAATATTGGAGAACAGCACTGTTGTTTGTTTGCAGTAAATATTGAAATTGAAAGCAGTTTGCATTGGGATTCAACAGTGCAGCCTTGTGGATCTGTTTGTTCATTATAATGTCCTCCTACAGGTATGTTTGGGGAGATCTATTTTAGCAAAACTACTGTACAACAAATCTCCAATTTTAATTATCTTTGTAATGCTTTTTTCCTCTATTTCTATTGTAAGCATTAATAACAGGCAGTGAGTTCTTAACATTTACTATACAGATGGGTGAAATATAATATATGTTCTACAAAAGTCTAATAGGACATTAGTTACATGTTATTTATTTATATTGTTAATTTTGGTGGACACTTTAGCAATAATGATTTTGTGTTTTTGTAAATGGCTTGAGCTGCTTTTTAGCTATTTCACCTGTCATGCTCCCTCACCTTCCATGCCCCAGGTTATTCTATATATCAAAAAACCTTTAGCTACTTTCTACCTAATGTTGTTAGGTATAATTTTTACTTAGAAATTCAGCATCTCTTTTCTTTCATTCTTATTTGACATATTTTCATCAGAAATAGTCGTTGTGGAGAATCACCCTTATTTATGGAACCATTTTTATTTTTGAATTCAAGAAATAATGTCCAATCTGAGTTATCTGTGGTAAAACACTGATATTGATTAACAGATAACAAGGTACTTTTGCTGTATCTGATAACATATCTTTGGTGACTGATGCTATATTTGAAAAAACTGAAGGTTATGGCCTGTCTGATTTGAGCTTCTCTTTTTACCAAAGTGACTTCTCAAAAGTCAAAGTAGAGAGTTATGATGCCAGACAGAATGCAAATTTATAATTGACAGAAGCTAATAAACAATATCCTGCAGTCCCAAAGATAGACACTTAACTCTTGACCCAGAATCAGTGGGTCAGAATTGTGTGAAAATGGTGTATATATCACCAGTGAAACATAAGTAAGAAATTCTTCCTAAAAGCAGAAAAATTGAACAATTTACTGGTTGAGAATGTTTCTACCCAGGGAGTAATTCGTATGGGGCAAAACCTTCATTATTGTTAATGTAAAAGGTTATGAATCATGGCATGAAGTCATAGAGGAGCTGAATATTGTGCTATGGAAAACTGGAGCACTATGCAACTAATCATCTGGATAGGCAATGGTCTATGGAGGATGTAGGGCATACAGTAGTTATTATTCCAAAATGTCACATGCTTGCTTGATCACAGATCCAGAGGCATAGAAAACGAAGAAAGAGTGTGTATATTATACTGTACAGACATTCTTGGGAAGTTGTATCAAAGTGTGGTCAGGCATTTTCCCAGGGAAAAATAATGGCAGAACTTTCATGAAAGGATAGATGATGGGGTCTACGTAAGATATTGCCACAGGCTGAAATCTGCCCACTGATCATCAACATGATTTAAACTAGTTTACTGAGTATGTTAACAACTGTGATTTAGGAGCTATGCACTGCTTTACATCAAGCAGAACAGTTGCAGTGTAACACCTGCGGTTTTCAGGATAGTGCAATAATGTTCCATTTTAGTTTACTTTTTATTTTCTTAGTACTAGGGTGTTGTACTGTGTTAGCCATTATGCATGTAGGGAGAAGTCAAGCAAAATGACACCTTAATGAATCTTAGCCTGAAGAGGTCTATTAATTTGTTACATTTAAGATGTCTCACTTAAAGGTTTTCCAATGCTGTATCTGTCCTGGTGTCTATATAAACACAGGGAACTCCAGTTTCTGTATTACATCGTGCATGAAGAAGGGCCTGAGTTGCCTCGAAAGCTTGCATATTGTAATCTTTTTTAGTTAGCCAATAAAAGGTGTCATTTTGTTTGACTTCTCACTACTTTTTATTTTCACCATTATTTCATTATCATCATAGTGTTACAAGTCTGAACATTTATTTCTTTATGGTTGTAGTCATTTTGTGTTTGTGTGTGAATGTTTTTCATGGATGCATTTACTTTAGGCATTCATGGGTTGCAGCTCTTTTAGAGTTCTGAGTGCTTGTTACTCAATACCTCATAGTGATCTTATTATAAAGATGGCAGCACAGAGAAATGTTTGTGAAGAACTTTTTTGAGCACTCGTCTTGTTTTAAATATTCCTGTTTCAACTCTAGTTTTGTTTTAGACTTTGAATTTAGCCTTATCCTCTAAATGTGATGTTCAATCTCTTACGTCTTACCGTCTTTTAACTATGTTTGAATAATCTTTTGTAATGAATGTAAAATCTTTGACACTCGTTTAAATTAAATTGCCCTTCAAGTAGAGTTTTTATGTTTGCTTACAAATTCCTCACCTTCCAACTTCAAAAAATGAAATGTTGCTATTAATGTGTGTATCTCCATGACCTACCTTGTCCATCTTTAGTTGCCAGAACAACCCAGTGGTTTGCCAGAACAACTTTGGGGCTACTTAAGGACCCCTGTCTATAATCTGTTCAAACTTGGCTAATGCATGAGTTTCAAGTTAGCAGAAATTGCATCCAAAACAAACGTTATGGAAGGGCACAGTTGGCATAGACTGTTTATATTTGCTAGATTATAGGCCTGCCCAAATACACTCATAGGCATTCCTCTAACAAGTCTGACATTCTATCATGGTAAAAAGTCTAGAATTTACTTTGTAGCAGAATGGCACTTATTAACAAATTGGGCAAGACGGCCCTTCGTCTATCTAAAACTAGACTTACATGGGACAGGATTGGTTTGAATACCACTTTTTATCCAAATGAGATGGGAGAGACACATATAAATCACTATTTGAAGCCCTAATAGATGGCCTGTCCAATCTATTATACTGTACAGCAATGTTTCTCAACTTTTATGGTCTTACTGTATGTCTCAGTTTTCCCTTTTTATGTTTATTCACAACCCATAAGCTCTACTTTGATGAAACAAGCCTAATTATTAAAACAAGGGATGTATTCCCATTGGAGGGTTTATCCCCCGTAATAAAAGAGTGCAAATGGAAGAGCAGAGGGAATCCCCCTTTGTGAGACAAGCATAGATACAAACAGGGATAAATATTTTGCAGTGCTGTTGATAACTTAGCTAACCCACCACGACCCGCTGGTGCAACCAAGGAAAAGCAACCCATGCTGCAACAATGGCAGCCTGTGACCCAAAAGTGGTTGATACTCATGTGTTTAAAAGAGATAACAAGGAAGTTCAAGTTGAACAATAGTAAAATTGCTTTAACAACTGTGTCAAAGTTGGTCCAATTTTCAAACAAAAATCCTTCAAAATTCACAACATTTGGTACAAAGCAGGGACAGACATTTTATAGGGCGCTATGGCATATGCATGGCAAAAACACACAGTCACACCCTTATTATGGTTACCTTTGTCAACTAGTATACCACTGCAGAAACAGAGCCTTGTATTTGTTAAGTTTCACCAACAAGGTTTTAATTGTATTGGCATGCTATTTCAGACATATTTGAATGAGTTACATTAAAGAGCTGCAGTTAACCTTATGACCTGAAATTGCATAAGCCATTGGAGGAAGTTGAGAATTTGTATTAATATTAAGAAAATTCTACACAAAAGTTGATATCATAATATCCTCCCACAACATTTAATGATGATAGTTTCCATATTAAAAGTCAGACCATCTGCCTGTAGACTCAGATTGTGTTGTGTTGAGTCCATCTGTACCTATCTGGTTCTTCTCCATCTTCCAGACTAATTCAGACGTTTCCTTATAAAGGTGACTGCATACATCTGTTGCCTGTGCTGCACTGCATGTGAACCTCACCCTTAATCTTGATACAGCTCAAAACATCAAACTGACTGTGACTAGGTTTGTGACTAGGTTATGATAACCAGTAAGTAATACTGAAAGGCTTAATTCATTTAAATTTTCTAAGAACCATTATTTATATCATTATGGGTTATTATTTATCTGTTTTCTTTTTTCAGAACTATTTGCCTCGGTAAACCGTATTGTGAATATCAGTTTCATAGCTCCATTACTCACTTGCTTCACTTCTACCACAAGATTAAGACCTTTGGAAAAGTTAAATTAATTCATTTTTAGTAAACTAATTATCTATTTAAAGATTCAATTTTCCTTCACATTGTTCTTTAACAGTGCAATTCCCTTTTTCTTTGCTCATACTCATTAAATAATTTATCTTTCAAGGTTGTATTCTGAAACGTTTAGTATAGTCTTTAAAATTAAATCAAATCATTAAAAACGCTGTTAGCATCACAACACTAAACTTATTTTGGTTATTCTTAGCCCACTGGCTGTTTCAGCTGCTTTTAAATTGGACGTTTCATTGATACAGGGGTGAATCCCAGCCCAACTCACCCCAACCCAAAACTACAGAAAGATACAAGAACGATTATATTAGTTAATGTTTTATGTAAATTTAATTTACTTTGTAACACAAGAACGATTATATTAGTTAATGTGTTATGTAAATTTAATTTAGCTTTGTAACATAGAGACAAGTGCATTCTGTAAATGACCTGGGTCTCTGCCCTTCTGGCTGTTCATCTTGATGGTATTTCCCTAACATAACTTAGTCAGTTAGTCAGTCACTCATTCTCCAACCCGCTATATCATAACACAGGGTCACGGGGGTCTGCTGGAGCCAATCCCAGGGTGCAAGGCAGGAACAAATCCCAAGGCAGGGCGCCAGCCCACTGCAGGACACACTCACAAACACACACACACACACACACACACACCAAGTACACACTAGGGACAATTTCGGATTGCCAATGCACCTAACCTGCATGTCTTTGGACTGTAGGAGGAAACCCACATAGACACGGGGAGAACATGCAACTCCACACATAGGTGACCCTGGAAGCGAACCCGGGTCTCCTTACTGCGAGGCAGCAGTGCTACCACTGCGCCACTGTCTACCCCCTAACAACTTTTCAGATATAATGTTTTTTTTCTTTAATTGAGAACAGTTCTATGATTAAAAGTTCTATAAGAGAGAGCGCCATATTCTGGCAGTTCCTTTGATCTGTATGCATAATCCTTGGCTATTGCAGCTAAAAGATGCACAGACTACTGGACTCTGAGCACCAATTACTGCTGAAAATGTTTTATATTTGGGACTGTTTCCAAATTGTAACTGTAAAAAACAGCACAGTACAGTAAGTGTTAGTGTAGTAAGTGTTAGTGTAACTGCACTGTTCCATTCCTTTCAAACTAGTGTGGTGCTGAGGTGTAACCTGTTACATGGCTGCATCTGGGTGCTAAATTGGGATCCTGAGGCAGTTCATCGAGTGGTGGGTACAGCAATGTGCTGTATTAATGCATTCTTCTGACCTCAGCACATTTCTTATTCTCATTTCATACCTAACTGTGTGCATATCAATACTGATATCTGAGTTAAACAGCTGAACAGCATCAATTCATTAGATAAAAAAGGGACAGAGAGCAAAATAGCCCAAGTGTAATTGATCCAATAGAGCCTGGGCAGACAAAAATAGGTAAGAGAACTGGAGAAAAGGAGCCACAAAGCTAAAAAAATTGATTAACAAGAAAATCTCTGAAAGAGTTAGAAGACAGGAGTTCTCAGTCATCTAACAGATACGTAGCAAGCATTGATGTGACATAGAATGGAGCATTGGAATTCTAAATCAGAAACAGTGCATTAAAGACTATTCAATATCAGACAAGAATCCAGAGCAAAAGAATATGGTGATGGGCGGTATATTCATTGTGATTATTCACAGTCTTAACTCTGGCAGTAGCATATTGAACCAGCTTAAGATTTGCTGTAATTTGCCCTTGGGATAGGCTTTGACTCTCAAGTCCCAGAAATACACCAAGTAATCGTGAATAAGTACCACTGAGAAGAGAGCTTCATTAATCCATCTGAAAGGTAATGAAGGCACGACAGAAACATACTGCATGGAATGAAATGATAAGAGGGAGGACCATAGATGGAGTAAACCTCTTACTGTAGCTGAAATGGCACACTTACAGTTTAGCATGCTATGGCAGATGCAGTAAGTAACTCCACGGCTGGAGGAACAGATTTACAGAGGCCAACATCCAGGGAGAAGGAGCCAAGTCTCTTGGCAAGTTGAAACTGCAAACAACTACAGGCAGGTGGTTCTTTTGTTTTCTTAGCATTTATGAATATTATCCTACTTGTCCGATGGCTCTGGGATATGTTGACAGACAGGCCACTTTTGTTTTAATAGGAAATTATTATTAAGAATTACTATCCCTAAAACCTCTGTGCAGACGTAACAAAAGAAACAACAATGGAGTGAACAGTGTCTTTTGTCTCTGCAGAGCAAGACAACTTTCTAAGTGTTAACCGACCTTTTGGAAGTCACATATTTTTTTTTCTTTCTTTCCCTCATTAGAAACTACTTCAAAGTATTGTAAAAGACAGAAAGTAGGCCTTCAGAGATATAAGCCATTAACACTCATTACAGTTACTGGTAATGCAAAACATTTATTTTATTTTTAATTTTATTTAACAGTTTAAGAGTTGTTTCCTGAATGGCATTATACAACTAGACAAAAAATACAAAGTAAGGCCTTCAGTGATTTACAGCATCTAAAAATGAGGTATATTTTAAGAAGATTTCAATGTTATAAACATCTAAATATAAACATCAGACTGCATTCACTAGTACTATATATGAATTCCTCCCCAAAGAAAATACAATTTATCTGTTTTGGCTTACAATGTGCTTTTGCAAATTACTTCTATAAAGGCATGCATTTTTATTATAAAGTCTCTTTTATACTTTGATTTACAATTCAGGATTGAATTAGTAGTTGACGTAAAGTACCATACTGCTACATTGTACTTGCATATTATATTTAATCTATATTTTTCACTTATGCTGGTTTGAGTTCATTTATCCTCCAGGCATGAAATTACTTTTACTTCATACAATGGATTTTTATTTTACTTATTTAAAAAAATATACCTATATATATTTAAGATCATTTCACCTAAATGAATTGCTTTATTGAGAAATAACCAAAACTAAAATAAAACTGAATGAGTAAACTTGCTACAGATACTGCCGGCACATCAATAGCACTGCATACACACAAAGAAGTGGACGACGCAGGCAACTGAGGCTCAAAATTAATATCTAAATCCTACTTCTAATTACAACCCAAGCACTGTAATAGGATTCAGAAATGTGTGATGTCTTCTTCACGTCTATACAGAATCTACTGTTACTCTGCTTTCAGTAATGCCCTCACAAATTAGTTGAACGAATATTCCTGAAATAACAGTGGCCAATCAAGGCCTATTAAAACCCCCACGGGCCCCAGGGTGTTGAAGCTCAAAAGATCAACACACCCGTCTTTTTATATAGTGTACAGCAGTGGTCCCCAACCTTTTTGACAGCAAGGACCACTTTATTAGATGCAAATTTTTCCACGGACCGGTCGGGGGGGTTGGTTGGGGGGGGGGCAGTTTTACACACAATTTACATAACATTTCTATTATTATTAAAGTTATTAAGCAGTTCGCATACGTTTGCAATCTGAGATTTTTCTTCTTTTTTTGCATATAACAAAGACATATGCTTTACATTTGCCAATCCAACAGATTGCACATCACAAACATTAACACTGCTATCTTTTTTTCGTGTCTGCCGTTTCTATAGGAGGGTGACAATGAGTTAAATTCCAATGGATGTTTTTCAAATGTTGACAAGTAATAAGCAAAAGGAATCACTGAAAACCACAGACAACAAAAACAGCAAAAAAAAAATAAAAAACAGTACGAGGAAAGTTCGAAGAAAGAGATTTTTTTACAATGTTTCTGTTTGGGGATCGTTGTGAGTCGCCGTTGCCGGCAGTTCTCTCACGGCCTGGCTGTCAGACGGCTGCGGACTGGTAGTGGGCCGCGGACCGGGGGTTGGGGACCCCTGGTGTACAGTACCTTCTAACTCTAATATTATATTTAGATTAGGACAGTTTATTAGGCCGTTTTCCTTCTTACATACAGTACAGAGCATTGTTTTTGTCTAATATAACCTTCATTTACCCGTATCAGCTAAAATATAAATTCTCTCCATTTCCACTTGTACTGATTTACTGGCTTCTTAATTATCTTCTAATCCATTACATTTAGTAACTTACTCATTTGTTATACAATTTTTTACATAATTTACATGCTATTGTATGTATACATAATTATTGAGTAACTTATGTATGCTATTGTTAAACTGGATAATGGTATTCCATGAAATTCTTGGTTACAGTATTTAGTAAAATAACTGAAAGAACTCACTAAAGCTTAGAATGAGAGACCCCTTTTTATACATCCTTGAACATCCTCTTACTAATCATAATGTAGTACATTTTTGCATTAACATTTTTTTGCATTTTCATGGGCACTTACCGTGATTAACACTGCTGCCTCATGGATCCAGTGATCTAGATTTGAATCTGTATAGAGTCTGCAGTTGTTCTTTTTCCTTTTTTGGTGGGGATTCTGATTATCCTTTCACATCTGCCTTTTTAACACAATGATATCAGCATGTGCTCTGGAATCCTGAACCGGATGAAGCAAGTTTATAAATGCTTTAGATTTGAATTTACTGCTTTTTAATTAGATTTCCTTAGTTGTCTTTGTGTTTCTGTGGTTAAACACTCGAGAGTGGACAGAACTTGCAAAGGAGCAGGTAGAGCACAATTTCTTAAAGTCTGCCTTTGTAAAGCTGGCGCCAGGTCAGCACACACCTCCAAGAGGATAGTTCTTGGAAATTGAAGCTGACTTAGAAGCCAGTCATCGTCATTTGTAAACACGCATTCTCTTCTAATTCTACCATTTCCGATGTCTTCTAACAATGTTAAAGCACCTATGGTAGTTGGAATAGTTTGGCCATTCCGTGCACCATTGTATTGTTACAGAATGATTACAATCAAGTGAATTCAATTTGTAGATGATATGCAATTAATTTCGGTGTATTTGATAAATCCCACGTCTTTGATGGGAATATGAAAAAGAAAAGTAAATGACACAGAAACAATAGCACTGCTTTAATGGTGTGTGCCGGTAGTTTGTAAAATGTGTGTGGTTTTATGCCAAGTTTAGTAGGCATAGAAGAATTGGGCTCCATGGTGCTTATTGTGTTGCTTACCTGTATGAATCTAAATGGCATTTTGTGCCATTTTTAGAACTCATGGTTACTAGTCACATTACACAATAACAGATGCCAGTCATTTATGTACTCGAATTGCATGATCATGTTTTGTTCGGTTGACATACCACAACATGGGTACTCAAGCTATGCGTGTGCAATGCTCAGTCACTGTGTTCACTGCGCAATGAATTTTGTCAAATTTGATGGCGAGATCAGAAAATCAGCTCATGAGACTACTTATACTACAAGACAACCAACTAAAATTTCTGACATGGTAGAAATTCATCCAATCTTGCAGCAGCCCAATCATTAAGATGCAATTGAGCACCACAACCACTCTCGTACTGCATGTGAATGAACAACCGATGAAGCTGAAATTCAGGCTAACCCAGAAAATCATTCAGCGACTGCAATTTGGGCTTAAAGTGGTAACCTTCATTGTGCAAAAAAACAATAATAATAAAAAAAACAATAGACTAACATGTTTCTTGAGAAAGCAATTTCATTTTTGGCAATTTTTGAACCCAGAACAAAATTATAGGAATGCCAGTACCCTGTAAGTCAAGTGAACAGAATAACAGGTTTTAACAATGCTAATGCAATTATGAAGATTTCTCCAATAATCAATTAGCATGTAAACATGACTAACCAAGGATCAAGCTAACGGAGTTTACCACTAAGAACTGAAGGAGTTGCTGCAAAAAATGGGGCTTTGCAGTCAACTGTAAATAGTACTTTAAAAAATCAGTCAATAACTTTAAAAATAGCCAATCCAGGTAATGTCTGCTATATTTTTAAAACAATTTATGGCATCTTGATAAAAATGGTTGCGGCACAGTGGCACAGTGTGTAGCCAATCCTGCCATGCGTGGAGTTTGCATGTTCTCCCCGTGTCTGCATGGGTTTCCTCCCACAATACAAAGACATGCAGGTTAGGTAGATTGGTGATCCTAAATTGTCCCTAGTGCGTGCTTGGTGTGTGTGTGTGTGTGTGTGTGTGTGCCCTGCGGTGTGCTGGTGCCCTGCCCAGGGTTTGTTTCCTGCCTTGCACCCTGTGCTGGCTGGGATTGGCTCCAGCAAACCCTTGTGACCCTGTAGTTAGGATATAGCGGGTTGGATAATGGATGGATGGTTAAAAAAGGTATCAGTTTCTGTGAAAAGCTTGCAATTTCTGGTTGTGTCCAAACATTTGACTGGTAGTGTATTTAGCTGAGAACGTTATCCATACAAATAGAGTATAATACAGTACTGTTGTTTTCATACGGTTTTCACAAGTTCCACCAAAGGCAGGTTAACTGAATTGCTCAGGGTCACACAGCAAGGTGAAGGCAGGAACTGAACTAACATGCAGTAATTGCCACTTGAAACACTAGTAATGTCTTGGCTGTATTTTCAAATCAATTTAATGGTATCTTGATATAAAAGAAATTCCTGAGTGTGTCCTAACTTTTAATGTAGTGTATAGCAATAATTTTAAGTTTATGGATTCTAGTTCAACAACTTATTTACTTTATTTTAAAAATTACATCAACCTGGGCTCTTTTCAGACTGTATTTTTTTAGCTTGGCACACAAATCATTCACTGTTCCAGTAAATACTTTTTGCTGCCTTTGTTTCTGTTTATCCATTGTGTATGTGTTATGAATTTAAGTTAAAATCATAGTATAGGAATGTTGTAGTAATTAATGCAGTATATGTGTATATTTTCATCTATTTTATGTTTTTGTATTGTGCAGATTCTGTTTCAAAGGTTTTCTTTTTGTTTTGATTTATTTTGACAGGTTTTTTCTTATTTCCCATCTTGTTTTTTGTTTACTTGACGCAGTAGGAGCTGTCATGTGACCACGATTGTCGCATTGGTTACACCACAGGACGTGACAGTATGAATATGCAATTGATTCAATATGTATAATCCCTTGGTTGAATATAATTCAATAAAAGCAATCCTTGCATTAGTTAGCTTTCAAACAAGTAGGCCCTAGTGTCAGGTTTTATTCAACTCCTTTCTGCCTTCAACTTTACTTCCTGTTTTGCCCTCATATTTTGTTTGCCTGACCATTTTCCTTCTTTCGGTTTTGAGCTTGTTACTCTCTTTGGACATTTTTAAGCTAACATAATGATCTCTTGGTTATTTTCCCTCCTCACAATAATCCTTCGATTTTGAGTCTTATGAGGTGTGACAGTTTAATTCTTGGAATAGCTGCATAGTGTCATGTGTGTGCCTCGAATCTTGACGGATAAACCAAAATCGTGGAGGCTTGAAGTCGTGGAACCTTAAATGAGTTATTACGGGTGACAAAATGTGGCATTTCCAGTATAACCCAGAAACTAAATTAGTTAAAAAACAAGCAGTGGGAAACACCAAGTTCAACATGGCCTGAAAAAAGCATTTATGACATGCTCGCAGTTCATGATCATACTTGCGCGTTTTATTTCAGACATGGCAAATTTAGCCTTTTCCACTGCTTGCTTTGCCATTTTGTTTCTGAGTCATACTGGGTCCTTTTTCGTCACTCATAATAATCCTGTTAAAGTTGTTTATTTGCAAGAAGATCTGTCACAACTTCAAGCCGACACTGTTTCTGTTCATTTGTCAAGATTCAAGGCACACGGGTGACACTACATGTCAACTCATGTTACAGGTGTGAGGCCTCCAAAAGACTTCACAAGCCAGTCTAGGACTCCTTTGCCTGCCTGGATTAGATCTCACCCCAGTGGACTTGATTCCTAACACCACAGGCTTGCTTTGGCCTACACCAGATTAAATGGGGAGGTTAAGGTTTTAAAGTTAAACTTACGTGTCCGAAAAATATCGAAGTGCCTCCCAAGAAAATTAGAAACTTTCTAACCTTGGCTTGGGGAGACAGTCTTTGAAAAGAATCTTCATAAAATTAATTTAGAAAAAGAGAAAAATTAGCAGAAAGGGAACAAAAAAGAGTGGCCCAAAAAACTAACAAATCTCAATATGTGATCCAGAATTAAACCAAAAACAGAGCATTAAAGTATCAAAAAGCCAGTAAATCCAATAACAAAGAACAATACTCTCGGCTCCAACAAACTTCACTATAAACAAGCGATCCCCAACTCTTGAGCCTTCTCAGCTTACTTGGCTCAGGATTGGTGATATCTGTTGGGGCTCCACCTATGAAGAGCATGGAACATAAGTAAATCTAAAGAGACAGTACCCAATAATAAATATAATAGTACATGACACATAACCACTCAAAAACAACAATCAAATACATAAGCACACATTAATCTATAGCATTTAGATAATTAAAAGCGCCTAATTTCTATTCAAACTTTGTCTAAAGTACCTGTTTTGATATCATCATAAATGTGTTCACTTCACTTAGTACCTTCATTAAAAGGTCGAGAGTCATGTCCATATTCTTACTGCTTTCACCTCACCAAGATGTTGCTCACCAATCATTTGCACCAGCATGTTATTTAAGTTCTCTTTTATTAATATGATTGTCCCTTTATTGTTTTAATGTTTGTTTTTTTTTCTTCAAATGTATTTTTCAATTATACTCACTCCCAATTTTTTGAATGTAATCAGATTTTTATTATCACAATAAAATTTTGTCTGGGCTCTTTAGTAGATTACATGTTACAAATCAATAATAAAAGAATTTGTTTACAATCATTAGAAATGTGTTTAGCGTCCAAACAGTGGAATAAACTAAAAGAATAAAGTCAAAGTGATGTAAGGTACGGAGATAGATTTGTCATGAAGGAACACTGTTGTGACATCTGCACTGAGCAGGTACCCTTTGTAGACAGGCCATTCTCTTTGTTCTGGTACAGCCAAAATTGTTGCCCTGGCTTAAGTTGATTTGCAGTTTGTTTAATCTTTTTGTTATTATTTAAATATAATTGCGGTTTATTAATGCTTTATGTCATATTGTGTTTTTTATTATTTGTTTATTAATTACTTTGCCATTTCCATTATGTAAATATTGGATGGTTCAGTTTTACTTATTTACTGTGTCTCCTTAAAATGGAGACCACTTTATTGTACAGCCATCAGACTGGCCAAGAGGAACAGGTGGAGAAACTTCTGTTAATACAGCAACTTCGGCATTCTAGTTTTGACTGCTGACTTTTAGATTGATAATTCTTGTTTGGATTATTAGATTTTGACCTCTACAGTAAACGCACTGTGTCCAGATTGTGTTTCTTGTTTTTTTTCCTTTTAGGTTTTGCCTTTATAGGCAAAAACCTATTTTTGCTCCTTCTGAGCTTTCTTAACCTTTTTATGACCATTTTCTAAACTCTTTAATACATTTTTTTAGTTGAATGAATTTGCTTTGTTTTTGTTGTTTTGCTATGTATTTTGCTACCTTGTCTTACATTTAAATTTCTTTTTATGTCCCTTTTGTTCATTTTTGGCCCTTTGGTTTTTATTATTTATGTTAATGTCATTATTTATATTTACATTTACATTTACATCATTTAGCAGACGCTCTTATCCAGAGCGACTTACAACAGTGTTTGTTAGTTTTTCGCATACCCCTTGGGGTCAGAGCGCAGGGTCAGCCATTGTACAGCGCCCCTGGAGCAATTACAGGTTAAGGGCCTTGCTCAAGGGCCCAGCAGAGTAGGATCTCTTTTGGCAGTGACGGGGATTCGAACCGGCAACCTTCCGGATACCAGCGCAGATCCTTAGCCTCAGAGCCACCACTCCGCCCATATTATATGTATAATTATGGATTTTTTAACAGTTTTGCTTTTTGTTTGGTTTCTCTGTGTGAATGCTTGCTCTGCCATGTCCCTTGTGTTTTGTGGGTGATTTCACAAGAGGCAGGACTGCCTGTCAATCTCCTACCAATCAAGGCTCATGGGAATTGCAGTCCCTCTTTGGTACATTGTATGTGCTTTGGATATGGATGAGTCAGTATTGCTATTTCTTGGTCTGGTTCTCTGGTTTGTTATTTAATTTAGCTCTTGTTTCTTAGATTCCAATTTAAGGATTGTGGATTGGCTTTGTTTGCTGTGAATTACCCTTTAGGCAAATCCTTTTGCATCCATTTTCATTTATATTTTAGCATTTTGTGATTTTTGCTATTTTCTCCTTTTATAAAGATTTTTTGTTGGCTTGTTCTGTCCCAGCCAGTGTTGACGATAATCTCCTCGCTAGTGGGGATTTTAAATGTATTTTGGAATGTCTCAGAGTATATTTTTAGTCTGGTGGACCAAACACACACTCAAGTGGAAGCTAGGCTGCCTTTCAGTGCACCCCCTCCGGGGTGGCTGGCTAGAATCAGGCTTGCTTACTTGGCTATTTTTGAAAGCCTCACTCCACTTGGCTATTTTATGTGCTGCACGCACAACAGTTTTGGTTTCCCTCATCCCCACTTTTGTAGACTTTCAGAATTTTGTTATTTCAAATCTTAGTTCTGTTTTGAGCATGTGCAGGAGAAAATCTGCCTATGGTGTTTTTATGATCAGGCTGCCTAAGATGAGGCCTAATTGAGGGGCCCAGAGTTATATTAAAAGGCAAGGCTGGCCTTTTGTTTTTTCAAGCCCGATCCCCTTTCTATGTGCTTGGTGATGATTGAAACACTCTCAGAATTATAAACCAGAGGTGCTTTCTGTTAGGCAGAAAGCCACCCTGTGGCTAGGGATCAAAGGAACATCATACAGAACATCATTGTTTGCATAGGGTGGATATTCTAGCTCAACTCAGATGAGCAACCTGGATAAAAGAAGAAACAGATGCCTTAACATAAACATACATTGGAAGTTTTATGAATGTAAGCCCAAAAAGTATCATAGCACCTGGTCACATAAAACTACACAAAAATCTAAAATCTCTAATTAAAAAAAATTGAAGTCCAAAAAAAAAGAAAGAAAACTATTTGAAAAGATAAGGTAGACAAAAATGCAAAACACAAAATTCAAGGAACAAAAATAAAAAAAAAACAAAAGAATACATAAGCAACTAATGTATAAAGTCAAAATTCACATTCCTAAATTCAGAATCATAAAAATAAAGCCAAAGAGACTGAAACCGTAATAACACAGTTAGAACTAACTAACTAATATCTATTAGTTTGGAGAAAATGGTTGACAGACTATAACTCTGGTTAATGAAATGATAAGTGTATAGAACTCCTTATGTGCCACAGTTCAAAGTAAATATGTTTTTTGATTTAACAGTCTCAGGAATGGGAAGCAAAAGAAAAAAATGTGAAGGATGAGTAATAAAGAAGTGTTACCTAGAGAAAAGCTAATAGGACTACTAAGCATAAAAGACCCCAGGCATTTGAATGAAAAACGAATGACAAGATAATCAAAGGCATTGGTATTAGTTTAAAAGAATAATTATTATGGGTGGACTTTAGCTACAATTAAGCACATTTGGTGGAGCCAACTGATATTGAGTGAAACAGTGGGATAGGAATAATGCTTGCATTATACTGATTGTCTCTTCAGTTGGCAACCTGAATGTTCGGTACGATCAATTAAATGCTGAAATGCTTTGCAGTTACTGTCACAAATTCACCACTGGGATATTTAATTACTGCAACTGAAACAAAAGTAGTGTTCTTGTGAATAAAGCTACATGTACTGACCTTATTTTTTTCAAAACCTTGGCTGAATTATATGTTAGGAAATTATCGCCTTAAAAATCTGTAGGTGAGACTGGACCATTATTATTATTTTTACTAGGCAATTAAATCCCTTTAAATTCCATCTAACAAAGGTGACATTGTAACTTGAATCACAGGTTGGTTAATTGAGTGAGGTACAGTATGCTTGAGAGAACCATATTATAGATCCCAAAATAGAAAAAACAGAAATGCTAGAATTTTCTGTATACAATAGTTCAATTTCATGTTGTTTAGGAACACTTAGCATGTTGTTCGCAAATAAGATAACTGACCTCCTACAGTGCCCTGGCACTTTATTTATCTGTCATATTAAGGTATAAGTGCACTGTGTATCTGTCGCTCTACAAATAAATGAAAGTATATAACTGTGATTTATAACATCAATTAATGGCACTTTGCATTCATAAACATCTTAAACAAAAGAAGCACATTTAGAATTATAAGTAGTAATAAAAAAGTCAATAAAAGTATGACAATGAAAACAAGATTAGAAACCACACATAATTATTTAAGCTTTACAGCATTTAAAAGCATGATGTGGAAACAGTATTTACTGAATAATTTTTTTTCTAATGTTCCATTCAATCAATAAATGCCAGAAATACCCATTCACAGATATGAAGAATGTTATAACTGAATAATAGATTTTTATTAAAAACATAAATAATAAGTGTTCAACAAACAGAAAATGGCACTTGAAAAGAGATTGTGCCTGTAAACACAGAGAAAAATATAAAAAGGTCTCTTGTATTTAATAAAATGTACTTGGCTCATTTAATCAGGTTCTATAGCTGGTTAACTACATTTTAATGCTGTGTTTGTGTATATTGTTGGTTAATTTCTTTGGTATTGTATGTTGCTTTGTTTGAAAGGTTACCTTTCATTGTCTCCTCCAGATCAAATAAAGCTGTGCCTTTGTCATGTCATGTTGAATATTTTCCATTATGACTGTAATGATTGTCTTGTTTTCTTTTCTCCAGCTTCTATTGTATTTTCATGCAAAGTATACAAAGTTTTGAGTGTTTTACTTCAAGGAATTCAAACTTACCATTAGTGAAACTTTTATATTTTTCCTGTTGTTCCTCAATGCCATTTTTGTTTTGGTATGGTTGTCACCTTCTTGTGAAATGTACATTTCTGTTACTATGGGGATGTACCCATCATCCATTATGTTGTGATTGTTGGTGTCAGCAGCAAAATGGTAATTTTTCTTTTGTTTAAAGACTGGTTACTAAATTTCTGTTTATTTTGTACATTTTCTACTTAGAGTTTAGGATCACTGAGACTTTCTGTTTTTTGACTCTAGAATGTATTTTTGACCGCGTCTCATTCTCCCAATCCTTTTAAATAAAATATTCTATCTTCTGGATAACAGGACAATGATGCAGATATATAGCTCATATTGAGTTTTTCTTTACTCTTTTGCTCATGGTGCTTTTTTCCATAATTTGGCATGTTATTTTTTATTATTTATTCTGGTCAGTCTTACTCAGCATTGGAAGGTTGTCACTTTTAGTCATGGAGGACCATATGAGTGATGCAAACCCTTGCTGGTCCTACCATAGGGCTTGTGGGCCTTCTTCAGGTTAGAGGTTGGAGTCAAAGGTTTGAAGTGTGCCACTGGGATCTGTGAGGTTTATTCCATATACATTATTTAAAATGGGTAACTGAGACCATATATATACAGTGTATATATATATATACAGCTGAAGCATGCAAACCATCTGACTGAGTGAAAGCATTACTGCCATGTAAGCAAGCTGACAGGGAGATAGACGGAGACAAGTGATGGCAACTCAGGCAGGCTACTGAAAGAGAGTAGGTATATCCCGTGGTTTGATGGTCATTTTATGGTCAACAGTTATGGTGTGCTATTTCCACTTAAGCTATGCCATCAAAGATTATATCCATGTTTGGAAATTGCATGCTCTTATTTTGGGAATCTTTGACTGTAAAGAAAGTATAAAGCCTCTGGTGTTTGTCCTGAACATCAGAGCACACCCATGGATGGAAGACATTGCTTTTGCCTGTACCTAGGAATTAATCCTCCTGCACTCTCTAGAAAGAGGCCATAGCAGACTGCAGGAACCCCACAACTGAATGCTTTCGCCAGCAACTCTCCTTTAAAGATGTAATTTTTGGGAGTATCCAGCCTATATTATAAGAAGATAAATGTATACTTTCTTTAGTATTAGTTTTTCTTTCTTCATCACCACTGTACCACTAATGAAGGATATAATATGTTTATATATATATATATATATATATATATATATATATATATATATATATATATATATATATATATATATATAATATATGGAGACTTTTGGTTTATTAAAATGAACATATTCCCAGTGGTTAGACCTTGTAAGAGGTTATTGAACACCATGTACTTATTAGGCTCTTTTCCACTGATATGACCTTAGGAATCATTAACGTGATCTTGTAACATTTTTTGTTTAATTTTTCTGACTGTTTTATGAGGCTAATATTAAACTTTAGCATAAGTGAAAGAGAAAGTAAAACAGCCCGAGAGATATGAAAATATAAATCAAAGAATCATGCGAAATAAGAATGATCATTTTCTAGGTACATATATTAGAAATATAGTAGTACAATCATTGACCTTGGTGGATCACCTTACCTGCTTATGGAATTCTAGAAGAAAGCAATTAGTTGTTTTTTGGTGAAACATTTTACTGTAAAAAGATGACAAAGCTGGCTAGTTGGACTTTCCTGGAATTCTGATATCTGCCATAATCTATGAGCAAGAGAAATTTTTGCTGCCACATAACATCTGTTTGTCTTTTAAATTTTGTTTGGTATTTAAGGGAGCTCAATGGGTAACTGCTTAGCCATTGCCTCTGTTAAAAAATATAATTGTTTGCATTAGAATATAGAATTTAATTTGACATATACTAGGTTAACTAAAACATTTATTTGACAGCAAATATTATGTCTGTAAAACACTGTACCTCATAATCATATTGTAAAATTAGGCTGTGTTCCTTATAAAAGGAGTACAAGCCATGTGACAAAGGGTCATTGCCTAGCAATTGTCATGATTGTCTTGAGGGAGAAAGACAAAATCTGAAAAAATTCCCAATTCTCCAACCCTTTAGGAAACAATTAGCAGTCAATTCATTAAAACATTGAAAGAAAGAATACAGTAATGTATTGAAACATTACTGCATTAATATACTGTATATACTCATGTATAAGTCTTGAAACCCAAAAAATCAATCAGAAAATCAGACCTGGACTTATACACCCATTCCAAAATGTGACACTTCATTTTTTTTTTTTTTTTACATCTTCTTGCCTCCTCTAATCTCGCATCAGTTTCTTAGACGCATCGAATTTTGTTGCAGCAGCGCAGTTACCAATTTCTTTCGCTACTTCAACAACATTTAATTTAAAACCAGCTTCTTCTTCTGATAGAATGCTCCATCGTAGATAAGGGATGCTCTTACAATTAACTTGTATGAGGGTGTGAGATACAAAAAACAGAAATCAGTGCAAACGTTGCTTCAGAATAGTTCAGGTATTACCGTGTGATCACGTAGGCACAACACATAGAAAAAAAATGGCACTGTGCTCCGTGGTTACTCTCTCAGGTGGGCGTTAGCATATAATCACTTGGACCAATAGCATGAGTATTCCGCATTTGACTTATACAACTGACATTATAAAATACTGGAAAATTATACGGTAAAATCAAGTCCTGACTTATTCGCGAGTATATACGGTAAATCAGTAAACCAAAAGCAGAATCAAAATGAATTCACAATATTTGAAATGATAGGTTTATGATTTTTTATTAATTTTTTAAATATCAAAAACCTCAACATCCTGTGAGAATATACCACAAAAGAAAAGAAACTTTCACAAAAATCAAGTGTTGGGGACTGTCCCCATATATTGTCCTGTGGACAAAGTAGCAAATAAATGATCAAAAGTCCAGATAGGTAACATTTGACAAAGTTTATATGACAAAATGGCATTTTTATACAGAAAGGTATTATGGGAATAGGAAATGGTTGTCAGGAGGTGACGCTGAAACAGGAAACGGAAACAACATCGTTTAGATGAAAACCGGAAGTGAAGTTATTTGAGAGAGCTGGAAGTGACATCATCTCATATGGCCAGAAGTGACGTTATGGCAGCCATTTTGGAACCCAGAAGTGGAGTTATTTATTTTTGCTCAGTTTTTCTGTGGAGAGAAGAGATTTCGGTAAGTACCACATGATAACCCTTCATCTTGTGATGTTTCACTCACCTTTAGGCTTTTTGACTGCCTCCTAATCGCACGTGTGTGACAAACATTATCCAAAAGATTCTTAAGCCATGAACAAGAATGCAACTGTAGATGAGAATGTAACAATTGTGGTCATAACTAAAAGATAAATAGAATAGACTCCTGAAGAGGCAGGGGCCTAATCAAGAGTAAACTCAATGTCGGACCTCCACAAGGACTTACAGGAGAATACCATAAAACTGTTTACGAGAGAAAGTGCCTTTACTAAAGATACCCATGAAGTTCCCCAAAAGACAGCAATATGGAACTGTGGTTGATGCTAGAGCTTGGAAGTGATGAGCCTTCAGTGAGCAGAGCAGCCTTGCTGTCTTGAAGCTTGGGAATTCCCATACTGCATCAGACTGTTAAAATATTTATTTTGATCTAAGGCTGCAGGTATTTGGAGCTAAGGTGTATTGACTAAATTAAACATTAGAAACTGTCCTTAATCTTTTTTAAGAAATGTTCAGGACTTTGAGACCTTAGACTATTGCAGAAGATGCTGGTACATGCTTCCTTAGTGAATTTATTAAAAGCTACTAAGCATTTTCATGAAGGCTAAGAAATATTTTGTGGAAGGTTTAATGGAAATGCCCTCCACTGCTTGTTTACAGGAAGTCAAATAGAATGTTAAAAAATTGAAAATCACTTTCATTCAGTTGCCAAGAATATGTTACTGACAGCTCTTTTGAGAAAAGCTGTTGTGAATAAGTGCTACTAATCAAGAGCAATTTTAATGACTGCTCCTTTCTGCTGTTGTAATCAGAATCATATAAAAACGTACAAAAGGTTTCCTTGATGAAAGCAACCCAGTCAAAATAATCGTATCCTGTCAATCTAAAAGATTACTAGACTGATGTTGGAAAATTGAATGATACTGACATCATTTGTCAATTGTGCTTTGCAATTAGTACATTCTGTTTTTAAAAAAGAGTTTTAACGTATTCAGCTCCCTGAACCTTAAGGTACAAAGGGATTATAACAAAACTGAAAAAGACATTTGTTTAGTCTGGAAAGATGGATGCCCTTAAGTATACTACTGTTTATTAGAAGTAATTCTTTTGTCAGATATATAAAATGTAATGCATATCACTCAAAGTCCAGTTTCTTGTGTGTTTACTTCTTTATTGTGTAACATTCTCAAAATCACTCATTTCAATTCAAGGTCATAGGAGGCTAAATGTTATTCTGGCAGCATTGGTAGTGAGGCAGAAAGTAACTCCAGACAATATGCCAGTACATTGCAGATCCCACTCAAACACATGCAGGGCTAATTTACAGTTATCAATAGACCAAAAATATACGTCTTTGACATGAGGGAGAAACGCCGGCATATAAGGAGAAATAAGATGGCATGAACATGTTTGCTCCACACTGACAGCAAAAGAATCATGGATTCTTGGATGTTGAACGTGAAGTAGCACCTTTTAGCAATGCACCTTGCTTCTTTCTGCTGAGCATTATTATAGACAACACATTTTGGTTAAAAAATGACATACCGTTTGACTGCTTGTCTACATTCCATGTTATACTGTACAGGTCTCTGCACCATCAGTTTTCTGTATCCCTTTGTTACATTTCAGAGTTTCCAAAATGCATGTTGATACCAATGAGGGCACAAGGCATGAAACACAATACACTGAATTGTAACACTGAACAAAAATGCAGGGCACTCTCATACACACAATTACATTTAGGGAGGCCAGTCAACCTAAGGTAGGTGTCTTTGGGATGTGGGACCAAAGTGAAATACCTGAAAAAAAAACATGATGAGATGGAGAAATTTGTAAACTACACAATAAACTTAACAATAACAAGAGCGACTAGGATAGGAATTGAACCCAAATACCTTGAACTGTGTGGCAGCTGCACTTGGAATAGCAAACAAACGCAGAGTTGAAGGGAACAACAGCAGAAATAAATAAAAATGTTGCTGTACTGGTGGGCTTCTCTAAACACACAGTTGCCTTAACTGTGTGGCAGTGGGCTTCCTCACTCTCTTATAAAACCTCTCTTTCTATCTCCGTCCCTCTTTTCTTGGTTTCTCTCACTCTCATGTCTTCCACTCTCCTCCAAAGGCTATCTTTCTTTCTGTTGCCTGATCCTTCTTCCAAATTACCTCCTGACTCTTGATGTATTGCTCAGTTGGCTTGGGTGCAGCACCTTAAAGTAATTCTAGGATTCATAGCCACAGAATCATCTTTGGAATTAAGAACAGCACTTTACAGCTGCTGAAACAGGATTTGCTTGGGTGTCATTCATAGTGGGCTGTCATCACTCTGCTAGAAGCACTTGAGGTTGTCCATGTCAATGACAAGCTGCACTGGTTGAGAATCACCGACAATTTATGTAAAGAAGGGAAAAGCAGATGGTTTTTTCTCAAGAGACTGCCCTCTTTTAAAATGAGTAGTGACATCCTTTACATGTTTTACAACTCTATTGGACAGTAGGATTTTCTGTGATGTGGTGTGGTAGGCTAGCAACATCACTTCTAGAGAGGTCCACTGAATCAACAAGCTGATTAAAAGGGCAGGTTCAGTTACGGGACTTGCTCTCAATGCTCTGGAGGTAGTAGCGGAGAAGAAAAACAAAACAGATTGATATTCTGAACAATGCCTCAAAACCTCTCTTATGACACACTATCATTAAGTACTTTTAGTCATTGAGTTATTCAACAAATGTGTGTCAAGAAACACCACAGAGGCCCCCTCATATCTATTACCATGCGCCCTTATAATGCTCCATTATTCTCTTACCATTATCCAAGTCAGAAATGTTCTTTTTTGCAATTTTTGTGTGTATTTGAAGGGGGTTGTTGTTTTTGTTTGTTATAATATGTGAGCTTCTGTAAAATGCTAAATTCCTTCCTTGGAACAAATAAAGTAATCTATCTATCTATCTATCTATCTATCTATCTATCTATCTATCTATCTATCTATCTATCTATCTATCTATCTATCTATCTATCTATCTATCTATCTATCTATCTATCTATCTATCTTCAAATTCTCAAACATTGCCTCTATTCTTAAAATAAATTGTTAGGGGATGGTCCAAGTCCTAGTGTGAAGTTCATTCACGCTCTCTCTGTCTCTTTCATCTTTCTCTCCCAGACATTTGAAAAGCATTTTTCCTGCCTTGTCCAAACTCAGATGGCTTTTTCTGCCATTGATAACCCCCCGTAATGGCTTGGTAATGTAAGAGTCACCTGCGCTCTTGTTCTATCTGTGGTAATTCAGCCCCCGTACGCAGACAGACAGACAACAGATGTCCAAAACACACGTTTAATTACAGTGCATCCAGAAAGTATTCATAGCGCATCACTTTTTCCACATTTTGTTATGTTACAGCCTTATTCCAAAATGGATTAAATTCATTTTTTTCCTCACAATACTCCATAATGACAACATGAAAAAAGTTTACTTGAAATTTTTGCAGATTTATTAAAAATAAAAAAATTGAGAAAGCACAAGTACATAAGTATTCACAGCCTTTGCCATGAAGCTCAAAATTGAGCTCAGGTGCATCCCGTTTCCCCTGATCATCCTTGAGATGTTTCTGCAGCTTAATTGGAGTCCACCTGTGGTAATTTCAGTTGGTTGGACATGATTTGGAAAGGTACACACCTGTCTATATGAGGTCCCACAGTTGACAGTTCATGTCAGAGCACAAACCAAGCATGAAGTCAAAGAAATTGTCTGTAGACCTCCGAGACAGGATTGTCTTGAGGCACAAATCTAGGGAAGGTTACAGAAGAATTTCTGCTGCTTTGAAGGTCCCAATGAGCACAATGGCCTCCATCATCCGTAAGTGGAAGAAGTTTGAAACCACCAGGACTCTTCCTAGAGCTGGCTAAATTGAGCGATCGGGGGAGAAGGGCCTTAGTCAGGGAGGTGACCAAGAACCAGATGGTCACTCTGTCAGAGCTCCAGAGGTCCTCTGTGGAGAGAGGAGAACCTTCCAGAAGGACAACCATCTCTGCAGCAATCTACCAATCAGGCCTGTATGGCACAGTGGCCAGACGGAAGCCACTCCTTAGTAAAAGGCACATGGCAGCCCGCCTGCAGTTTGCCAAAAGGCACCTGAAGGACTCTCAGACCATGAGAAAGAAAATTCTCTGGTCTGATGAGACAAAGATTGAACTCTTTGGTGTGAATGCCAGGCGTCACGTTTGGAGGAAACCAGGCACCGCTCATCACCAGGCCAATACCATCCCTACAGTGAAGCATGGTGGTGGCAGCATCATGCTGTGGGGATGTTTTCAGCGGCAGGGACTGGGAGTCTAGTCAGGATAAAGGGAAAGATGACTGCAGCAATGTACAGAGACATCCTGGATGAAAACCTGCTCCAGAGCGCTCTTGACCTCAGACTGGGGCGACGGTTCATCTTTCAGCAGGACAACGACCCTAAGCACACAACCAAGATATCAAGGGAGTGGCTTCAGGACAACTCTGTGAATGTCCTTGAGTGGCCCAGCCAGAGCCCAGACTTGAATCCGATTGAACATCTCTGGAGAGATCTTAAAATGGCTGTGCACCGACGCTTCCCATCCAACCTGATGGAGCTTGAGAGGTGCTGAAAAGAGGAATGGGCGAAACTGGCCAAGGATAGGTGTGCCAAGCTTGTGGCATCATATTCAAAAAGACTTGAGGCTGTAATTGCTGCCAAAGGTGCATCGACAAAGTATTGAGCAAAGGCTGTGAATACTTATGTACATGGGATTTCTCAGTTTTTTTATTTTTAATACATTTGCAAAAACCTCAAGTAAACTTTTTTCACATTATCATTATGGGGTGTTGTGTGCAGAATTCTGAGGAAAAAAATGAATTTAATCCATTTTGGAATAAGGCTGTAACATAACAAAACATGGAAAAAGTGATGCACTGTGAATACTTTCCGGATGCACTGTATATTCTTCAATATTGTTCAGCACTACACAATGCTCAAAGCTGCCAAACTCAGTTCTTTTATCTCTCTCACTTCTTCTCTTTCTAACGCCTTCACTCCTCCACACACAAGCTCCGTCCTCTTTTTCCCAACTCCGGCTCGACTAATGGAGTGAGGCGGCCCCTTTTATAACACCACGGATGTCCTCCAGGTGCTTCATGATGATCTTCTGACGACACTTCCTGGTGTGGCGGAAGTGCCACATGAGCACCCGGAAGCACTCCGGGTGTGCCTGGAATCTCTTCTGGCAGCACTTCCGGTTGTGGCGAAAGTGCTGCAGTCCAGAGCTCCATAATTCTCCGGGGCCCCCATGCAGACCAGGGCAGCTGCCCTCTTGTGGTCCAGGGTCACATATTGCAGACAGTTATGTATGGTGAAATATAAGTACATGATTCTATGGAGCCCTAAATGAATTACGTTTAAACAGTGGCAGGAATGAAAGACTGCTGGGGCTGGTCTGCCATATCTTCAGAGAGTGGAGTGGCTTGGAAGGTGCAGACAAGAGAGCCCAATAGGTAACTGTGGGCAGCTCCTTTTTATTACAGGTAGACAGAAGGTTTCCTGCTGAATGTAGTTGCTTTGAATGCTTGAATGTTTATAAAATATTTTGTGTGTTTAAGACATTTTCTTCATTTTTTTATAGGGGAATTGAAACATGGAGAATTTCGTTTCATTTTTGTTTTTATTATTGTATTTTTAATTTGAGACTTATTTTATTTTAGACTATGATTTTGAAACATCAGAAACCAATCTTGTTTTTTAGCAGCACTTGATTTGTTGCTAGAAGTCTTGGAGGTCATTGCTGCAATAGTATTACAGCCAGTGTTTGTGGATATCTACCCAAAACCTTTTGCAAGAGATTAATGTTAGGAAAAGTGGTTATATACTGTATAGTTTTCGTGTAGGAAGTTTTGACTTTGAGTTTGCCATTAGCATTGACTAACTGTTCTGGTTATTTCAATTGCAGTTCCTCTCCTGGTCCATTCTGTTTAAATATTGCCTGCCAAATTTCCATCCTTTCATCAAGAACCAGAACGGCAAAAGAAAAATCACTTGCAAAATAAGTGTTAAGGGACCTTAGCCACAAATATGGACAATGCTTAATAATGTCACTTCCAGGAAATGTACCTTAACATGCATGTCTAGGCAACCACTCTACAAAATAGCTGCGCCCAGCTATAAACAGTAAGGTGTCTCAAAATAAAGATAAAGTAAAACTGCTGGCGTTTGGACAAAACTAAAAGATTTACTTGGAAAACCACAGAAAAAAATCTTCAAATAGGAAAATATTTTTAGTCCTGAGAATCGAAGAGAGAAGTTATTGAAGGTGAGGCTGAAGTATTTAGTGTGGCATTAAGGTGGTAAGTGGGTTAGCCACCCCACTAATAGATGGGGTACTTGACTTGTGTAAGAAGGCCTAAGCAGGAAATAAGATTTTATGTGTATGTGTGTGTGTGTCTGTTTATGTTTGTGCCTTCTGAGTTCTCTTCCCTTGTGTGCTTTGCTTGCACCTTTTTTTTTAATCATTGTTTGGCTACCTTTTTTTAGGCTTGGGTACAGCTCAAGAGTCCTCTCTACCATTCATACTTGCCTTGGACCTCATAGTAAAGTAATTTCATCAAGTATGTCGGTATTGTGAACTTCTGGATTTTATCTTAATAGGTTCTGCCTTCCAAATGGTATTTTCCAAACCGCAGAGTATATTTTTCAAAAGGCTGCTCAATGATCACATACAGTCATTAATAAAATGGATTTCAAATTGGATTAAGTGCCACCTAACATTACAAAAAGCTGTTTTAAGACATTTTAATGGAATAAGCAAATCTAAACTAAGTAACTATCAATTATGCAGCTTCATTGTGAGGCCAGATAGATAGCCTGTGCTTTAGGCAGTCGCTTGCCAAGTCGTTGTTTCACAAGTGAGAATTTATAGCTTTACAAGTTTGCATCTTCTGCCTGCCTCAGTATTGTTAGAACTTAATCCTCTTCTAAAGCCACTTATTCCAGTGATAATTCATGTGGGGCCTGTAGTTCACACAAGGCAGAGCAACAATCCTGATAGGGCACAATTACACACACACACACACACACTATCTCTGTTTCTTTTGCAAGCCACATTTAGGCTCATTTATCACCGCTCAGTAAGCTGCATGTTATTTGAAGGAGAGAGTAAAATAGAGCAGCGGGAGAAAATGCACATGGACAAGAGGAGAAGAGGCAGACAACACAATAGACAAAAGAATATGACGAGGCAAATTTAAGAAGTGTGGGGCATCACTAATATCCATTGTGCCAGTGTGCTGTTCATGGCTATTTATCTTCTGGATAAATTTGCCAGGGGTTGACAGTGTATTCAGTTTCTTCACCACTATCTCAAGTAAATTAATAGAAATCAACAAAATGAGTGTGAATCCCCATAAGAGTTTGCAGAAGTGAGGCATTAAATGAGCTTTTTAGAAGTTAACATACTGTACTTAAGAGATAACGCAAATTGTGATTAATGTAAACCTGGCTTCAGATGCAGTTTCTGTTTAACTTCTTCAGGTATATGCCATTTTGCCATTTTTGATTTGCATTTTTGTATTTTCACTGCTGTGCTATTGAAATAAAGTGAGTCTTGCATGCCTTGATGGTATACTGTGAAAAACGTGAGCTTTCTATCACACTTAAGAATTTCCCTTTTAGTAGATGATGAGAGGCAAAACAAATCACTAATAAAATAGTTACAATACAATACAATACAATTTATTTTTGTATAGCCCAAAATCAGACAAGAAGTGCCACAATGGGCTTTAACAGGCCCTGCCTCTTGACAGCCCCCCAGCCTTGGCTCTCTAAGAAGACAATGAAAACCAAGGGAAAAATGGAAGAAACCTTGGGAAAGGCAGTTGAAAGAGAGACCCCTTTCCAGGTAGGTTGGGCATGCAGAGGGTGTCAAAAAGAAGGGGGTCAATACAATACAATACACGGAACAGAACACAAGTAATCCTCAATACAGTATAATCCATCCTTCCATCCATTTTCCAACCCGCTGAATCCGAACACAGGAGCCAATCCCAGCCAACACAGGGCACAAGGCAGGAACCAATCCCAGGCAGGGTGCCAACCCACCGCAGGACACACACAAACACACCCACACACCAAGCACACACTAGGGCCAATTTTAGAATCGCCAATCCACCTAACCTGCATGTCTTTGGACTGTGGGAGGAAACCAGAGCACCCAGAGGAAACCCACGCAGACACGGGGAGAACATGCAAACTCCACGCAGGGAGGATCCGGGAGGCGAACCCGGGTCTCTTAACTGTGAGGCAGCAGCGCTACCACTGCGCCACCATGCCGCCCTAATACAGTGTAATGGTAAATTAAATATATTACAAGTATGGAGCAGAATTTACCAGTAGATTATATCACATAATAGGATTTGAATTTGTTTAGAGTCTTGGAGACCTCAGCCATTAAGCTGCCTCCCCCTGTTGGCCACTCCACAGCTAAGACAGCGCTGGGCCAGCTAATCCGATGAAAGGATCCTTCTTCCCGATGATTCCTTCAATCCTCCATTAGAAATGCCTTTACCTTAGGCAAGCAAAACAACTTGGCAGGTGGACAGTGGCACCAATTGATTAACATTAAATACTGTAAATGATAAATGGATGCCACTTAGTCTTCACCTCAACCTAGAATTCAGGCTAAAAATCTGTTTAGTGAAGGATGTATCAAGCAACATGTTGGGCATAAGCAAATTAAGAACACAGAGAACCAAAGTACAAAAAAATTGAAACCAAACTTTATATTTTCCTTGGGTCCTGACTAGCTCAGGCTTTATCCTATCCATCAGTTTGAATTTGTTACCTTGCTTCATACCTTTTGATACCACAAATGTAGCTTCTCTCTACTCATATTAGCTTATTTTTGTATCTTTAGCGTCCCTTCTTCCCAGACAGTGAGCTCTTCCTCCAAAACACTTACTGACTCCGTAGTTATTGATACACTGTGATCCACTGTGCAGGTAATTCTACTACTGTCTGTTATGCCACTTTATGTAGGGCCACGATAAAGGCTTTCTACTGCTGTCTGTCTTGGACCAGCTTCTTGAAGATGCTCCAAGTGTGGTTTATAGGTTTCACTTCCAGCTCCACAGTACGCTACTATGTATTCCTGCATCATCCTCTCTTGCATTCCCCTCAGAAGTCTAATGCAAGACAGTTTTAGTGATGGAGCTGCCTTCACTTCTGATTACATGGCCCATCCTTTTCCATCACCTCTTTATCATGATTGTGGCTATACATTTTTGATGACATTAGGCAAGCAGTTCTACATTAGACATGATTCTTGGCTAGAAAATGCATAGGATTCTTCTTATGCTTTTTGTGTGGAGCGTGGCCAGCTCAGTCATATCACCCTCTGTCATCCTCCAACACTTAGGTCCATATAGAAGAGCTGATAAGACACAACTCTGTACAGCCATAGCTTTGTGTGAGCGTTGCACATTGTTAAAGGCTCAGAAGGAGCTCCTTGCTTTGCACAGTCTGCTTTGGATGGCATTGCCTGCTCCTCCCATCATATCTTACCATGCTGCCCTGATAAGTGAAAGTGTCAGCCATAAATAAGTTTTCTCCATCAACCCTAACAGGTGTTGTGTTATCCATTTCAAGTGTCGTGACCTTAATTGAGTTCTGGCACTGGCCTGGCTTTTAAACTTTATTCCATGGATCATATTTTAGCAGGAATTTGGAATCACTTTTAGGGTAAGCTTCCAAGTTCTCATGAACCAATAGTGTGAGTGTAATGGTGTGCTCTGGCAGCATAATCTCCTTTTAAATTGTAAGAGCTATGTGGCACTTTCCTGGCTGCCTACTCTAATTTTAATTATTTCAGAGACCTTGGTTCAGATTCCAGTCCAGACAGTGGCTACGTGTAGATTGCACCTCCATCTCATGTCAGTTTGTATTTTTCTGTGTTTGCTTCATCATTTCTCCTAGACCCCAAAGACATGTGTTTTAGGTTAAAATGGTGACTCTACGTTATGACAGTGTGTGTGTATGTATGTTATTTTAAGCTGACTACCTATTCAGGACTCATTCCTGCCTTGCGCCTGATGTTGTTGGGATAGTCTATAGCCCCACTACCATGAAATGGATTGAATGAGTTAAAAATCAATTGATTAATGATTGTTTGCTGTATGTCACATATACATTAGAAATGCCATTCATAAAAACATTTCTGTAAAAGATAACTAACATGTAGAATGAAAGCATGCAATAACCTGTTTAACATGCATCAGAGAATGAAGTACATCATGAACATCTACATAGGCTTATATAATGTACCATATGCAACAGTCCTTTAGTATGGTTTTGGAGGTTCTTATCAGGTAGGGTTCTGGAGCAAAGTCCAGTTTCAAATGGGATATTTGCAGGCTCATGGCCAATGCAAATGGTTGTGTGAATTAAAAGGATCCTAGAGAAGGTACATACTATTTCTAAGCCAGATAGACGGTGAACCATGTCTTCTGGAGTAGAAACAAGGAGATAATGATGAACCACAACTCCAGGATGGGACCATGAAGAGAGTCAGATATGTGTTTTACTTGGTGCAGTTGAGAGGATGTGTGGTAAACGTGTGCAGTCACTAAAGTATTCTCAATCAGCTTTCCTCTCTAGGAAGGAGGTAATGGCGACTTGTTTTATTTGTAGCTCAGGCATTACCCTGCTCCAATTCTGATGCTTTCAACAAATCTCACTTGCCGCAATAGAAAATTTCCATAATTACTCAAGCAGAACTCATTGGAATCTGAGATGGCCAGCTGTCTTCATTGAACCTGATCATGTCTGGCTCATCTGGCAGGGCTTCGCTGGCCTACCACCAGCCTCCAATTGTTTTACTCTTTATTTTAATATGTTCTAGGCTGCCTGCCCTCTGCCTATGGCCGGAATTTGCCCAGCTTTGCCTGGCATTGCCTGGTATTGCCTGTTGCACTATAGCACTTTGAGAGAATCATGTATTCTTCCTTCTAAGGTTTCATAGTCTATATGTGTGTCTTTGAAAATTATTTTCAGGGTCTGACAAGGCTTAACATTGCCTATTGACCCTATTTACCCACGCTGGTTCATTGAAATGCTGTTTGACTACCAGTATGGGAGAGTTTTCTCTCTCTTTCTTTCTGTCTTTGACTTTTAACTGGCATTTCTCTTGATTTCTGTGGCCCCAGTGCAACGCCTGTCCCTGGCAGCCTCTTGAAAACCGAACAACCCCTTAGAAGGCGCATACATATAACAAACCTGAAACTGCTGTAATGAATAAGTCATAGTGAATTATTAATATCAATACATGGTAGACTAAAACTTTTTTACTGTAAATTAGTGTAAGGTTTAGACATCGGACCTGGATAAGCAGCAAAAAATGGTATAGATGGATGGATGAATAGACACAGCGAGAAATAAAGTTTTTTTTTCCACTATTTGTTTACCAGAAAGTCTATAGGCTATTGGAAGGCAGCTTCATTTTATTTTAATGACTTGAAAATATAAAGAGTAACAGATTGTTTTTAATAATGCCATGCCCTCTGCTCAAACGTTATCTTCACTATGCCTCCTTTTTCCTAAATGAATTCATGACATCTCTGTCTCCTGCAGCCTCTTGATTTGCTTGGAGGGGGTAATGGTTGCACAAATGGAACCAGAGTACTTATATTTACTTCCATCCCATGTGAAGTAAACATATAATAATCAAGGAAATTTTATTTTCTACTAAGTTATATTTTGATTGAAATAAAGAATATTATATTCAGCATGTTAAAAAAAGAATATCAAATACAACCCCAATTCCAAAAAAGTTGTGATGCTGTGTAAAATGTAAGTAAAAACAGAATGCAATGATTTGCAAATCTCATAAACCCATAATTTATTCACAATAGAAGATAGAAAACATATTAAATGTTTAAACTGAGAAAATGTACCATTTTAAGAAAAGAATAAGGTAATTTTGAATTTGATGGCAGCAACACGTCTCCAAAAGTTGGTGACAGGGCCATGTTTACCACTGTGTTGCATCCCCTCTTCTTTTAACAACAGTCTGTAAACATCTGGGAACTGAGGAGACCAGTTGCTGGACTTTTGGGAGAGGAATGTTGTCCATTCTTGTCTGATATAGGATTCTAGCTGCTCAACAATCCTGGATCTTCTTTGTTGTATTTTTTGTTTTTGATGCGCCAAATGTTTCAATTGGTGGAAGTTCTGGACTGTAGGCAGACCAGTTCAGTTCTTCTACTACAAAGCCATGGTGTTGTAATAGATGCAGTATGCAGTTTTTCATTTTCTTGCTGAAATATGCAAGGCCTTCCCTGAAAAAGATGCGGTCTGGATTGGAGCATAAGTTGCTCTAAAACCTGTAGATACCTTTCAGTATCGATGGTGCCTTTCCAGATGTGAAAACTTCTAATTGCATAGGCACTAATGCAGCCCCATACCATCAGAGATGCAGGCTTTTGAACTGAGTGCTGATAACAAGCTGGATGGTCTCTCTTCTCTTTAGTCGGGGGACATGGCGTCCATGTTTTCAAAAAGAATTTCAAATTTTGATTCGTTTGACCACAGAACAGTTTTACACTTTGCCTCAGTCCATTTTTAATAAGCTTTGGCCCACATAAGATGAGAACGTTTCAGGATCATGTTCACATATGGCTTCTTGTTTGCATGATACAGCTTTAACCTGTATTTGTGAATGGCACGGTGAACTGTGCAGTGTAGTGTAGTGATTTGTGGAAGTGTTCCTGAGTCCATGCAGTGATTTCCATGGCCTGTTGTCAATGCAGTGCTGCCTGAGGGCTCAAAGATTACGGGCATCCAATACTGATTTTCAGCCTTGGCCCTTGTGCACAGAGATTTCTCCAGATTCTCAGAATCTTTTGATAATTATGTAATGTAGATCAAGAGATATTCAAAGTCTTCACAATTTTAGATTGTAAAACATTATTCTGAAGTTGTTCCACAATTTGTAGACGCAGTTTTTGCAGATTGATGAACCTCTGCCAATCTTTACTTTTGAGAGAATCTAAGATGCTCTTTTTATATCCAATCATGTTACTAACCTGTTGCCAATTAACCTAATTATTTGCAAAATGTTCCTCCAGCTGTTTCTTTTTAGTACCACTTACTTTTCCAGCCTTTTGTTATCCCAGTCCCAACTTTTTGAGACGTGTTGCTGCCATCAAATTAAAAAATGAGCAAATACTTTTGATGAAATAGTAAAATGTTTCACTTTCAACATTTGATATGTTTTCTATGTTCTGTTGTGAATAAAATATGGGTTTACGAGTTTTGCAAATCATTGCATTCTGTTTTTATTTACATTTTTCACAGTGTCCCAACTTTTTTGGAATTAAGGTTGAATTATTTCATTTTTACCATCTGAATGGTCAACGGGGCTTTTGTTAACAAAGGGAATGATGAATAATTTAGAAATGTCCAAAATAAAATTTCTCTGTAAGATACATCCTTGTATTAAACAGACTGTACATATAGGAAGTACAGAGTGCATATACAGTAGATTCTGTCTATGAGCTATTGATCTTCCAGCAAGGTAGGCTTATTAAACAATAAAGCATTTTCCCTCTGACAGCCCACAGTACAAGCCTGATACAAATCTCAGAATCAGGTGAGCTTTTATGAGTGAATATTCCACTGAGTATTATTCCTTTCAGTCCAATTTGTTAGCAGGCTAGTTTTTACAAAGGCATATGCCAAAAATAGTAACAGTGCTATAGAGTTTTTTTTTTTTTAAAGATTTATGATTTATTTATTTATTTTTTTGCCAAAACAATTTAATGATACTATACTACCAGCATTCAATAGCCACATTTCTTATAGCATTATGGCTGTCCTGAAAAAACTCTGACAGAATAATCTACAATGAGTAAAACAAATAAATAATATTTTTAGTATTTGGATAGATTATGCTGCAAACAACATACTCTGCAATTGATAGAACATTTTGTATCCAGGATCACATCATTTCACAGACATAATGATTCAAAGTAATCTGTGTGCCATTTTACTAGCATTCTAGATAGAAACATCTGCTATTAACACACCTAATTAAACCTGTTCTGGTCAAACAGCTACTTGTACATCGGTTTATAAGCACAATGTTTAGAAACCTGAAAGAAGTATCCTGGCAGTAAAACTTGAGATGACAAATATCCTGATCATAAAACAACTGTTAAGAACTGAAGGATGAAATACTTCATGCTCACAATTAGGCAGATGAGTACAAGTCATATGTTATTTGTATTTATATTTTTCACTGCACTAGATTCAGGTGTAGTAATTTGGGGGTGGGGGGGGGACTGGTCTGGGGCCTGACTTAATAGCATTGGGTAAAAAGTAGGAGTCAACAATGGATGAGATGTCATCTATTCAAAAATAGTGCATCGAATAATTATATATATTTTTAAGGCTGTTGTTCAGTTAAAAAATGTAATCATGATTAATCAAACTATTAAAATGTTTAATAGAAATTAACTGCATATTAGATGCAATTTATATTTCCTTCTAGCATATTAATATTTTTCTCTAAAGCAGAAATAACTCAGTCATTAATTTCTAATAAAAATAGTTTTATAGTCACTTGTCTATACAGTATATATTAAATTATTTTAGTTAGTTTATTGAGCAGTTTTTTAACAGAAACAATACCCAACGATCACCAAACACAAACACATCCCGCAGGTTGCTATAATATTTGGGAAAACCAATACATATGGTTTGGAATGTTATGTTGCAAGACAACATATCAAAAGCATTAACAATTACATAAACATTGACGTCATTGACCTTGATTCCCTGCGCATGCGTGAGTAACGAAGAGCAAACAACCTCTAAAATGGCATCGGCATCTGACGAGAGACCAAAGTGAATGCACAAAGCAAAATAGTCCGTAGACTACATTTTGCATGTTATTGCCAAATTGGACTCTGACTTGCCAGACTCCAATTTTGATGCAAGTGATCTGAAGATGGAGACTGAAAACAAAAGTGAGGTACCGGCTTCAGCTGCTCGGTCCCCAGCTGATCATGGTGCTGAATACGCTTGTGTAGCAGATGTGCCAATGGCAACGTTCACCTGGAAGGACCGCCACTTATGATGGCAAGAGGTACAAAACAGATTGCGTAGCACTGCCACACGAAGACAAGCCAGACAGCCAACCTGCCAGGCATTCCTACCGACCATCGTGCTGCCCTTACAGAACCACCAGAGACGCTGAACAGGAGCTGACAGCAGCCACAGCAACAGACATTTTATGTTGATTTACATGTAAAAACTTTGCTTTGTGTGCTTCTCAGAAAGCAGAGTTGTCTGCAAAAAATATTCAGTCAACTCCGCAACTGTTAACAGGACAGGAGAAGCCATTAATTAAACTGAAAATGTACAGTGGTGTGAAAAACTATTTGCCCCCTTCCTGATTTCTTATTCTTTTGCATGTTTGTCACACAAAATGTTTCTGATCATCAAACACATTTAACCATTAGTCAAATATAACACAAGTAAACACAAAATGCAGTTTGTAAATGGTGGTTTTTATTATTTAGGGAGAAAAAAAAATCCAAACCTACATGGCCCTGTGTGAAAAAGTAATTGCCCCCTGAACCTAATAACTGGTTGGGCCACCCTTAGCAGCAATAACTGCAATCAAGCGTTTGCGATAACTTGCAATGAGTCTTTTACAGCGCTCTGGAGGAATTTTGGCCCACTCATCTTTGCAAAATTGTTGTAATTCAGCTTTATTTGAGGGTTTTCTAGCATGAACCGCCTTTTTAAGGTCATGCCATAGCATCTCAATTGGATTCAGGTCAGGACTTTGACTAGGCCACTCCAAAGTCTTCATTTTGTTTTTCTTCAGCCATTCAGAGGTGGATTTGCTGGTGTGTTTTGGGTCATTGTCCTGTTGCAGCACCCAAGATCGCTTCAGCTTGAGTTGACGAACAGATGGCCGGACATTCTCCTTCAGGATTTTTTGGTAGACAGTAGAATTCATGGTTCCATCTATCACAGCAAGCCTTCCAGTTCCTGAAGCAGCAAAACAACCCCAGACCATCACACTGCCACCACCATATTTTACTGTTGGTATGATGTTCTTTTTCTGAAATGCTGTGTTCCTTTTACGCCAGATGTAACGGGACATTTGCCTTCCAAAATCTTCAACTTTTGACTCATCAGTCCACAAGGTATTTTCCCAAAAGTCTTGGCAATCATTGAGATGTTTCTTAGCAAAATTGAGACGAGCCCTAATGTTCTTTTTGCTTAACAGTGGTTTGCGTCTTGGACATCTGCCATGCAGGCCGTTTTTGCCCAGTCTCTTTCTTATGGTGGAGTCGTGAACACTGACCTTAATTGAGGCAAGTGAGGCCTGCAGTTCTTTAGACGTTGTCCTGGGGTCTTTTGTGACCTCTCGGATGAGTCGTCTCTGCGCTCTTGGGGTAATTTTGGTCGGCCGGCCACTCCTGGGAAGGTTCACCACTGTTCCATGTTTTTGCCATTTGTGGATAATGGCTCTCACTGTGGTTCGCTGGAGTCCCAAAGCTTTAGAAATGGCTTTATAACCTTTACCAGACTGATAGATCTCAATTACTTCTGTTCTCATTTGTTCCTGAATTTCTTTGGATCTTGGCATGATGTCTAGCTTTTGAGGTGCTTTTGGTCTACTTCTCTGTGTCAGGCAGCTCCTATTTAAGTGATTTCTTGATTGAAACAGGTGTGGCAGTAACCAGGCCTGGGGGTGGCTACGGAAATTGAACTCAGGTGTGATACACCACAGTTAGGTTATTTTTTAACAAGGGGGCAATTACTTTTTCACACAGGGCCATGCAGGTTTGGATTTTTTTTTCTCCCTAAATAATAAAAACCACCATTTACAAACTGCATTTTGTGTTTACTTGTGTTATATTTGACTAATGGTTAATGTGTTTGATGATCAGAAACATTTTGTGTGACAAACATGCAAAAGAATAAGAAATCAGGAAGGGGGCAAATAGTTTTTCACACCACTGTATATAGATTAGGCCTTTAAATAATGAAGAAAAAACTTCTACATGTGTATCGTACAGGGTTTTTTATTTAGATGTTTTAAATTGCACATTGTCATAGACAACACTTGGAAGATGTTGCCAACTGGTGTGGCTGGCCGTCTGCTCGTCTCGCTAATCTGTGTTTTATCTTTGTTTTTATGTATTAGTTTATCTCAGCGGCCACTGTCCTACGATCATGATTCTTTACTTAACATATATTCTTGCTTGCTTTCCTCTCAATTTTCATCTCCTGATGGGATATTATGTGAACCTCCACCTTTGTTTTATTCATCTGCTGACTTCTTCACCTGGACGCCAGTGTTCACCTGTATCAGTTAGCTGAATGTCTCTTGGAGACGCAAACGTACCCGTCGCTGCCATGGAAAAAGAGGCGGTATTGCTGTTAAACAACACCGACTCAAGTCCCAGAGCTTGGATTCCCGATGCCTGCGAGTCGTCTGTGACCCATCTTCTCCTGCACAGGACTCCATCCCTGGTTCATGGGCGCTGCACACCGGATTTAATTTCTCCATTTCAAGGCAGCATCACTCTTCCTCGGTGTGCTCTCGGGGAGTAAGCGCTGCTAATCTTCACACGCTCACCCGTGCTCATCCTGCAGCGAGCTCTTCTACTTCTATCAAGGCTGCTCTCTTGAACGTGAGGTCAGTGTCTAATAAAACTTTTATTCTGCAAGACTTTATTATCTCAAATAATCTGGATTTCTTTTTCATCACTGAGACCTGGATTGTAAATGGTGACTCTTCATGTTTTACTGACTTGGTACCATCAGGATATTCATTTTTAAACTCTCCTCGGCTGACTCGTCATGGTGGGGGCATTGCCACTGTTTTTAAAAGTATGTTCTTGTGTCGCAGCCTTACAAGGGGTCCGTTTAGTAGCTTAGAACTGCAACTTTTCGAAGTGTGCAGCTCCCCTTCTTTGTTGTTTGCTGTGGTTTACAGACCTCCTGTAATTAATGATATCGTCATTTCTGAATTCTCTGATCTCCTGGCTGATATCACCCTCTCCCATGACAAAGTATTTATTGTTGGTGATTTTAACATTCACGTTTGTTGTCAATTGAAACCTTTGGTCAATGACTTTTTATCACTATTGGACTCATTTGATTTTATCCAGCATATTAATACGCCAACTCACTCTCTCGGTCACACCCTTGATCTCGTTCTTACACGTGATATTTCAGTTAATAATATTTATTTATGCGGTTTCTTTTACTGATCAATTTTCTATAATGATGGATTTGAATATTACTATAGATGTCCCTACTACTAATTGTGCTCCACGCTGCTCTCGCTTTTTAAATTCTTCTATTATATCCGATTTTAAAACCATATTCTCTGGTCTTGATGTGCATGTCCAATATGATGGTATCGATGATTCTGTCTTAGAATTTAATTCTTCTTGTAAAATGGTTTTAGACTCAATTGCTCCGCTCAAGATACATTGTAATAAGGGAAGACCTGCTCCCTGGCTAAATGAAACTACGCGATCGCTGCGCCGCACCTGTCGAACTGTGGAACGGCATTGGAAAAAAGATGGACTGATTGTTTCTAAACAGATTTTTAGGACTTCTCTACTCAACTTCCAGGTTGCAGTTAAGAAAGCTAAACATGATTTCTTCGCTGATTTAGTATCCCGTCATTCTAAGAATCCTAGGGTCTTATTTAACTCAATTAATACGGCCATTCACCCTCATTCTGTGATGGGATTAAATAGTACTGTTCTTTCATGTGAGCAGTTTCTTTCATTCTTTGTCAGTAAAATTGATACTATCTGCTGTGGCATTGTTCCAACTGGCTATGAACTTCCTACTGTTGATCATGTTATTGTCTTGGAATCTTTTGATCTTGTCTCACTTTCACAGTTAAAAAGAACTATTGACACCCTTAAACCAGCTCTCAGTCCTCTTGATATTGTACCACCACACCTCATAGTGGAAGCCTTTGATGTTTTGGGTCCATCTTTACTAGCAATTATCAATGGTTCTATTATTGAGGGAGTTGTGCCCTCATTTTTTAAACATGCTGCGGTACATCCCTGTCTAAAAAAGGAAGAATTAGATCCTGGAGTATTAGCCAATTTTCGCCTGATTTCCCAATTGCTATTTCTGGCTAAAATATTAGAAAGAATTATTTATAATCAATTGGTTGATCACCTTAACTTCAATAATTTATTTGAGATCTACCAATCTGGCTTTAGGCGTTATCATGGTGTTGAGACGACCCTCCTTAAAGTATTCAGTGACATCTTTGTTATTACTGACTCAGGTGGCGCTGCAGTCCTTGTCCTCCTTGACCTGTCCGCTGCCTTTGACATTATTGACCATGAGATATTGCTGATACAGCTTGAACATCTTGTTGGGTTTAAAGGGGCTGCTCTTAACTGGTTCAGGTCATATCTAACTGCTGGTAGACACTTTTCAGTGACTTTTAATTCCTCTTCTTCATCTACTGCTCCTCTTAAATATGGTGTTCCTCAGGGATCCATTTTGGGTCCTATTTTGTTCTCTATATACCTTCACCCTATTTGAGCTATTTTTAGGAAATTTAACATTTTTTTTCACTGCTATGCTATGATACACAGGTTTATATTCTCCTCTGCAACTCTGCAATAAATCAACTGCACAACTGTCTTTCTGAACTAAGATCCTGGATGGCTAATAATTTTCTTGATCTAAATCAAAATAAAATGGAGGTGCTTATAGTGGGTCCATCAGCTAAAGCCCAAATTGGTCTTGGACTTCTCGGCTCTTTCTCTATCTTTTGCAAACCTCAAATCCACAATCTTGGTGTTATCTTTGACAGTAACCTCTCTTTTGAGAAACAGGTTAATTCTGTAGTCAAGAGTTGCTTTTTCCAGCTTCGTCTATTAGGTAAGATCAAGCCTTTTTTATCTTCTAAGGATCTTGAGAAAGCTACTCATGCTTTTATCTTTTCTTGCCTTGATGACTGCAACTTGCTGTATTCTGGGATTAGCAAATCCCTGATACACAGGTTACAGTTGGTGCAGAATGCTGCCGCTCACTTTCTGATTAGGGCAAGAAAGTCTGATTCTGTTTCTCCAATATTAGCATCTTTACACTGGCTGCCTGTCAGTTTTCGAATTGATTTTAAAATCTTGCTGCTAGTTTTTAAATCTTTATCCGAATTGTGTGTTTTACACCAGCCATCTAGAGTGCTTAGATCTTCTGGTCAGTTGTCTCTTGTTGTCCCTCGCACCAAGTGTAAAACCAAGGGGGACAGGGCTTTTGCAGCTGCTGCGCCTCGCCTGTGGAACTCTTTACCTCGTTACATAAAGGAGTCGTCTACAATTGAACTGTTTAAAACAAGATTAAAGACTCATTTCTATTCACTTGCATTCCGTGACCTTCAGTAATACTGATCGTTTGCTCATTGTGATTATGTAACATTACTTCTATTTATTATTTATTTTATTTATGTTCATTTATTTTATTTATATTTATGTTATTCATGTTAATTGTATGTTTTTCTTTTATTCTATTATTGTAAAGCACTTTGGCCACAGCATTTCTATGTTGTTTTAAATGTGCTATATAAATAAATTTGACATTGACATTGACATAGAATGTATCATTTATGAGTTATAAAATAAGTCTAAATATCTTACCCTTCAGCCCAAATGGACTGAAATATTAGCATGCTTAATCTGCACTGATTCTTGCCTAGTTTTATTGGTTATTGTATAATATAAGCTATATAGGTTACAATGTAGGTTACAGGCCGTAACATACAATTCATTAAACAACAACATAATCTATCTGCAGTGGGGGAAGTGTTAGTGAGGTATAAGAAATCGAGTGTGTCATCTGCTCTTTAAGTGCTCAGACCTGGGTAGCACCTGCACCGCACCGTTTCAGGTCAGATATGTCTCTATGGGCGACCAAAAAAACTCCAAAGCAAACATATTCTTCACCAGGGACAGGGTTGATCCAAAGACAAAGGCACTCAGATCCATACCTTATGTTTCAGGGCAAACTTGAATTAGCAGACTTCATCTTTTTCTGGACATTCCACTATACTGTGTGATGTGACTTTTGTTTTTTTTTAACCACTGTGAGGGACGCCACACTGGGATTGGCAACCAGCACAGAGCTATACTGAGAACCTTACCCAGCCGGGATGCCCATGGTGTGGAAGGACACGTTTGATGGCAGCCCCCCAGAATCACCACGGATTCTCAAAAGGCATCTTGGGAATTGGAGTTCATTGGCTCAGCCCTGTTTGGTTACATGAGTTCTGCCAGCGATTGCTGAGGGGACTGGCAAGCCCTGCTATGTCAGGCTCCACCTCAGTTCTGAAGTGCTGCTGGGTGTAGCCCCGCTTTAATCTGGGAGCCAGAGATGGACGAAGATTGCCTGGTGGAGCAGAGGAGAGAGAAAGAAGAGGACAGAGGGTGCTGATTGTGTAAAACACTTACCTCTGTAAGGAGTTATGATTGACCGTGGGAAACTCTTCCTGATAAGAGTTTCACACAAATAAAAACCTTTATTCATTGAAGAACTTGTGCCTGAGCCTGTATGTTGGGAGTTTGGGGAGCTGCAGCACCCAATGGTGACTATACCATCGATATGTGAATACAGCATAATGGCAAGGATGACGCTGACGCTCAGTCACACATAACGTGCGTTGCTTATCCATCTGCAACATTAGTGTGACACAAGAATGAATAACTGATTTGATTTTAATAGTTCTCATGTCATTCTATGCACTTTGAAGAGCTAGTGTATTAATGAAATGAGATGTAAGAAAATACAGGTCAAATCATGTCCCTTACTGATCCAATACGGCATGCTTTATTACAAGGGATGAGTGGTGAATCTACTGGTGTGTGTGGATGGAGTTCATTATCAAGAAACAACACAGGAAATGATCAAGTGATATGAATAGACTTGGACTCATTTGGTGTGACACGCGGTCAAATTGATTGAATTAAATTAACACATTTAGGGGTTGCTTTTAACTGCAGAAATTTTGAATGCATTATTTGGACTCATTAATGGCGATCAATCAGTTTTATATATCACTTATCCCATGTAGTTTGTAAGGATGGCTGATAAAAAAACTGAATCTTTTGTTTTCATGCAAAACAAAGATAACAAAGTTTCTGATATCAATGGTGTCTAATGCTGAGCAAGAGTAAACATTGTCAAAAAGTCCATGAAAAAATCTCATGTTATTTGTGTCACACAATCTCCATATATTTTTACTAAAATATTGTTAAATAAACCACTTCAAGGAAATCCTGTGGTGAATGAAAATTAATTGCTCTCAGCATTTGAAGTGAAGACCTGCCTTATTCAATGGTCAAGAATCCAGGGCAGTAACAACTTATTCATTGGCTAACATTGCACATCACGTGATATTGACAAAAAGCATGCACTGAGAGACATGTAATATTAAAAGTAAAAAAAAACGCAAGTAAAAAACTTATCAGGAAGAGAATATTCAATATACTTGTGCATATCAGAAATGCTTCAACAAGTAGAAGGTCACAGACTGCTGCTAAATAATCCTGATTCACTCCAGTTACAAATATGAATACTAATGTAACAATGGAAGGCAGGTCTTTACTTTAAATGTTCATTCATACTTCAGCATATTTCATATTGTTAAAAATATTTCAGTAGAATTATGTGAGCTTTGTACTATGTGAGCATGCAACGGAATGGTTTGATATGTAGATGATATGGTGCGAGTAATTAGAGATTTTATTAATGGACATTTTTTATATTGTTTGATAATGTTGTTCAGAATTAGTCACAGTGGAGGTCTATTATATCAGAAACTTGGTTATTTCAGCTCTGCACAAAAATATAAAATACAAAATTCTTCCCTGCCATTACTACAAACTACATGAGGTTAGTAGCATGGGGTTAGTAGCATATAAGAAATATAATTTTTGTGTGGAATATTCCCTTAAATTTAACTATCCAATTTAAAACTGATATCAACACTGTGACCTCCAGGGAGTGCCCTCGAGTCTCCAAGCCCCAGACACAAGGTTTTTATTCACAATATCATCTTTTTTCAAACTCCACACCATAATCTCCAATGAACAAAATACCTTCTTCTGCTCCTCCAGTTGAGTTTTTCCCTTTGCCTCCCCTCTCTGACCAAATCCCTTGAAGCAAGACAGCTTCCTTTTATGCTAGACCTGGGAGAACTACTGGAGCCATGGCTTCGCTAAACAGAACCACTTCCGGATAATATGGATACCTCCCAAACTAGGGAGGTGTTTTCCCAACAGCACCCCCGGTTGCACCCAAGGAACAGTGGGGTTGCTTTTCAAAACTACAAGTGCCAGGCAACCCTGCAAGTGTCCAGGCTGGGGCCAAATTAGACTGGAGGATGACCTGCTTAAAATCCCCCAGTACATCCATTATTTTATAATATATCTGTGATAAGGCTTTAAACACACTGATTTACTTTTGTACTGAGACCAAACCTCTGCTTTTAGCAAACTGAAAAACTAATGGGCACATTACTCCATGGTAAAGTGAGGGAACTACAGAGAGGAAAAGAGACATTAAAGGGTATCTTGTTCTAGCCTTCTAGTATCTCAAGCTCCTCATATCCCTCAAGACTATCACTTTCAGCTACTAGAATTTTTAAATCAACCAACTTATTCTGGGTCTTCCTTAGTGGAGTCCTGCAGCACCCTATGGGGCCATGGGCGCACAGTTTGAGAAGAATTTATGTAGAAGACAGCTTTATGTCTCTTATTGCTGTGTTCTAACAATTTTGTTACTCTATAATTTCTGTCTGGGTAGAGCATTACTAAAGGATATTACAATGCATTTACCGTGTAACACAAGTTAATCTATGGATATAATTAGATGTGCAATAAGAATGAAGTACATGTTTTACGTATATCATTATTCAAATCAAAAATGATTTAGAAATAATGTAAAACAAATTGTAACCATAGAAGACAACAACAAAACCATCCCACCTCCTTTAAAATGGCGTCCATATAGGATTAAAACTACTGATTCCAGTAAGAGAGGCTAGACAGACACAGTGAGTCCCCAGAGAAGAAAAATTAATGGAGCCAGATGATCTATTGATCTGTGCCACCTAAAGTCTGAGTAAGGTTAGATTAAATAAAGACGATTTTCAGAGGTTCCCTATGAGTGAGTCAGGAGATTTCCAGCCAGAGGCTAAGCTTAGTTTAGCAGAGACAGGCAGAATAACCTCTGCTGGACAGAATTCGAGGTCAGAGAAAAAATATATGAGACAGAAGGGGAGTATTAACAGAAAAAGTATTGGACAGGCAATTGGAAACATCTGTTCAAAACCCAGAAACTGGAGACCAGTCAGAAAACATATGGGGAAAAGCGCCAGGAACATTTAATACATTGACTGGTGGAAAATGTATTACCAGAACGCTGCAGTGTTGGTTGTGAACAAATAAGCAAAAAGAACAATCGTGAAGTGTTGGGGAATCCACCCTGTATAATGCAACAGCAATTTAAGTAACAAAGCAATTAGTCACAAAAGACTGAGTCAAGACTTTCTAAATAACAGAATTGATTACATCTTGCCTGAAGAAGGGGCCTGAGTTGCCTCGAAAGCTTGCATATTGTAATCTTTTTAGTTAGCCAATAAAAGGTGTCATTTTGCTTGGTTTTTCTCTAAATAACAGAATGAATGCTTGGGTTTTTATAGGTGGAGGACAGGAAGGGGAGGGATCTCAGGTGGAAATGAGGTCTGCAGGTGGGCATGATGAAGAAGCAGAAGTGGGTGGTGTCTTAACTGTTGTTTCCTTCTGGTGGTCTGTGGAAGAGGGAGAAAAGGCATTAGTACCGTTCATCAACCCTTGCCTCTGCAGTTTACTCCCAATTAAATCCTTACACTGCCTCCCAAGCACACGTGTGTGACAAGGTATATGCATATATGGTAAAAAAAAAACTCTTATCAAGTCTCTCACCTCCTTTCTGGTTTTATACTTTATGTCTTTGAAGGCAACTCTCTTACTGTGCACCTTTATGCCTCCTTGTGCGTCTTACACTCGTACTTCCTCTTTGTTACCAAACTGACCAATCAGATTGCTCTGAGGGACTAGACACAGAGATTTTAGTGTTTTGCTATATAGTAGATAGATTTTCTGCAAAATGTTGCAACAAAAAAAAATCTATGGATATCCACTAGATGGCAGTACTGTTGTAGGTAACTGAGATGCAGCACTAAGATCTCCAGCAAGTTTGCTGTGTCTATAGTAACTGTATTCTGAGATACGAGTTATCTCATACGTCATGTCTTGACAGCCTCAATGACATACGAGTTAACTCATACTGCACATTCAAAGTGTTAAAGGACACAAGTGACAAAAGGGAGGTCATACCACAGAGTTTGTGAGGGGTGAGGCATAGGCGTTGTACAAATATAAAATGCTTATGCTGATAATTTGGAGTTTTGGAAAATGCTAAGTTATTAAGGATAGCTTTCCACAAAATGGGGAGAGAAGAAAGGATGTCATTCTGTGAGATTGAATCTTTTATTAAGGGATGATACTGCCATAAAGTTTGGAGGTGCTAAACAGGAAAATTTATAAAGAGGGAGGGAAGGGAGTACAGTGGATACTGAGATCCCATTTAACTTTAAGGACTGTTCTGATTTGAAGTTCAGAAAAGAAAGAAGAAGGAGGAACAGAAAACCTGGACCTGAGTAATTGGGACTTTCTGAATTCAATGTCATTATAAATGTCAGAAAGCATGGTAATGCCTCAGCAAGTCCATGGCTGAAAAGAGATGGGCCTGCTGCCAATACAAAAGCAGGATTCTGTAAGAAGGGGGTATGGCTGGGCCATACTGGAGTTGTGCCAAGATGATTTCCTACTTTCCAACCAATCTGCATTCTAAGGGCCTTAAAGTTGGGAGGTATGACTTTAGTTTCAGGAAAGTAAAGGAAAGAACAGAGAAGAATTTAGGCAACGCATTCTTGGAACAAAATTAAACTACAGTAATACAATAATATTGTACTTTTGATTTATCTGTTAATTGTCAATCCTGTTTATGTAGTTCAGGGTTATAGTGAGACAGTCTCCATTTCTCATATCACACATATAATTTCATTAGAAACTAACTTAGAAAGTGAATTTTGGGCACTTGATGGCAAAGCAGTTAAATGAGGAGCCCATGGTTAAGAAAAGTGTTTTGTAAGACTGTTGTGGATTCAGCAGAAGACCATTTTAACAATAAAGACTGTTGAACAAGTTGAACATGTGGAATAATCATTTGAAGGACCCCTTTTGATCTTGCTGGTTTTTTTTTTTAAATGCATAGTCAAGGCATTTGGGGAGAGTTTCATTTAATGCCTTTTCTGCATTTAAGATGATTCAAGGAACATAACTAATAACTTGTCCTCAGTGAGAGAAATAAAAGTGGACACTTTCTTTCTTTTAAGTAAGCTTAAAGGGTACCTACAGGGAGGTAACACTGGATGGGCAGAAGATTTGCTGTTAATATGTCTGGGAGAGTATTTTGGTAAGAAAGAGACTGAGCTGCACAGCTTGACAGGGAGGTGCAAATGTTCAGCTACAGATTATATATGTGACACTCTTTGTGACTATCCCTCTTAATTCTGTGACAGGAAACCAAATATTCAATGTAGCAGTTCCTGTAATGGATTTTATTTCACTTGGGATTTTCACATTGCAATTTCAGGTGATCGTGTGCCATTTTAGATAAAAGAGATTACCTGAACACAGAAAAAGAGAAATTCTCTACTAACATACATTTCAAAATAAAGTAGTAAAAATTCATTAGAAGATAAAGTTCTTGAAGATTTGGTGTGATTTCTTGGTCTTCCCATTTGAATAGCAGCTGAAATACAAAATGGCTACCATCTCAGAACAGGAAAGCCACAGACCTCATTTAAAATTTGCTTTCTGCTGCATGGCCATAGTTCTATATTTTATTAAACATTATATTGCAAGCAGCTAGTTTCAAGTCTGGTTAGTTAACATCCCTGCAGTCTCTGAATGGACTGTGGTGTTTAGATAAAGGACTGATAGCTAGATGGACAAATAGCTTCTAGAGGGTTAGCGGACTGGTGCTGTCTCAGAGGACCAATGAAGTAAGTCAGTGTCCGCATGGAGTTTTGCGTGAGTGTGATTTTGTGCGAGTTTAATGTGGGTACTTCAGTTTCTTCACATATCCCAAAACATTTTAGATTAAATGGTAACCTTGTATTGGACTTGATCAAGCGAGTTTACTAATTGCTGCATTCAGAAACAATTTCTACTATATATCCACATGTTTTTGTGTTGAGATACTTTGCAGGTTAAATTCATTTTGGCTCCTTTTGGATCATCCTAATTTTATTTATTGCTTCAGTTTCTGTCACTATGTTAATGCTTTTGGTTTCTGAGTTCAGTGTTGCACTTAGTATCCAGAGCGGTTTTCATTTGCAACAAGTCATCAATTAATACATCAATTAATGATATATTAATTTTAATCCCTTTTATTTAGGACCAAATGATTGCAGTAATACCCTCTGTACTTTTTTTGTAAATATCGATTTTTAATGAGAAGAAGTCAAAAGTCAAAGTCATAGTTTGTGTTTAGTATGGGTCTAATGTCTGCCACCTAGAAAACACCAAAATATTATTAACGATTGCTCTTTTTATGGAATGACACAAAAAGCAAGAATTTAGAAAATGGGTAGATAGCTTCTAGAGTATGGAGTATTGAGAGTTTTAGACAGTGTTATTAATGTGTGTATTTCATTAAGAACAGTGTGGCTTTAAAGGAAATTGTAATTAAAACTCCATACTACTGTTTAAAAAGGTGTTGTTTAATATTACTAATTTATTTATTTGGTGCAATTCATTTTGAGCATTTTTACATGACATTCTTTAAGCACAATTATTCAGAGATTTGTAGTCATACCATTAAAACTCAGGCAGAACTACATACTAATGGAGGGCTATCGTCTAGCAATTACATGTTTATCTCAGTAGTCACTTTACCATAATGCCTTTGATAAAAGAAATTAGAAATAAAGTAGGAAAAAGGAGCTGTTCATTTATAATGACCATTCAGCTCATTAATTCCAATTCTTCTAAAATGCTTTGTATTATTTGTGTAAATTATATTGTTTACTAATTTATAGTTTGATGGCACATTGTCAGTGAACAGTTTCCTTCAGCTATTTCCTTCACAATTATTCATATTTGTCAATATATTTTATTGGTCTCCCTTTGCTTGTTAAGATTCCATTTCATAGTCTTTGTAGAATAAAGCTTGTGGCTCTTCTTTACACACTCTGTTTGTTATAGAAGGCAACTGTCTTAAAACTGTGGCATCACAAGTGCATTGTAAAATGTAGCTGTTAGATTGTGCTTTGTATGATCAACTTATCTTTCTGATCTTTTTAAGCACTTCAGTCTGCGGTTGGTAGCTGGCCTTTGAGAATCAGTTTGTGTATCACTTACTAAGTGTCTTTTATTTCTGAGAAAAACAGCAGTCTGCTCCTTTGATCCGTCTCCTGTTTTAAGATTATCATTTGGACTTATTTTCATATAGTGACAGTGGTCTGGCCTCTATAGCACTGAGGAGCAATAGATCAGACTAGGAGGATTTTTGAGAAGAAAGGGCAAAATAAAAGACAGTCTGTCAAAGTGCAGTACATAAATGGATTTCGAGGAGCTAATCTAAAATCAAAGTGAAGAAAAATTGCACCCTGCCTCTTTACTTCGTTTCATACCAGAATCTTTAAGACACCTTGAAGTCATAAGACAGGTTATGACTCAGAAAATACAGTGGGTCAGGATGCTGACAATAATTATTTTCTAAAATGGTTGGAACAGGAAGAGGCACTGTACAAGAAATCTTGCAAAGCAGGGAGCCATTCTCAAAGTTGTAAACACACTCATAAGGATAAAAGTTAATGGAATCATTTTCCAAAAACTTTCTTGAGGCTGTGACTCTCTCCAGTTATGCTGAAATATAAAAGCACGACACTAGTAATGACATTCTAGATTCATATTAACACATAAATGCTAACTGAAATTCCCACACACAAGCAAAATGATTTCCCAAGCCACAACAAATTAAAACCATAGCAGTAGGTAATCCATTCAAACAAAAACTCATTTGAAAGCTGAGACTGTGCCACTGTTTGAACCGGTGTGGTACTTACAAATCTTACTTTAAAAGCTTTTGTGTTAGCTGCAGATGTAACAGATAGCTGCCTTACTGAACCATAGCCACCAGTATAGGAGGTGAACAAAACATACCACTCAGTAATCTCAAAATATTCTTTATATCTGAGTGACAAGCAATAAGACAGTTCCTAGTCAAAGAAACCTAACCAACAGGCGTCCTAATTAATTAAGCTAGGGATTAATTAATGTCCATGGTCCTGAGCGTATTTTTTAAAAATAAGGTACCTGGTACAGGCAATAGTTGCATTTCAAAAAGGTGGTAAAATTACCACAAATGGTCATTTAATTTTAGTGCTACACAAGTTCTACAAGTTCTTTAACAATTTGTTAGGCCTGAGTGGTCAATGAACATATTCATCTTAACAAAAAGATAAGTGTCTGTGTGTCTATCTGTGTGTCCATCCAATTGCTATGTCTCTGTCATTCCAATAGATGGCGCATCACAAACATTAACACTGCTTTTACGAATGCCATACCAAATGGCATATAACAGACACATGTGCATTGCATGGTGCACTGCAAACTTTAATGCGGAGGTCTTTGTTGATTATTTAGATTTCAACCCATCTTAGATGGGTAGCAATTCCAGTATACCGCTATTACTGTCACTTTTTTCCCAAATCTGATAAATTAATATTGCACCTAATGGTAGTGTGGTAACCATTGTTCAGAGACTTTTTAGGTAAGGAATGCAGATGTTTTCAGGTAAGATTGTCATACTCATTAGTCATGGCACCACAGAGTTACATGTTGATTAGCACATGAGAACAAGTAAGAGTTTCATTGTATTCTCTATACGTGATACTAATAAAACCTTTAAATGTATACAGTAAATGTGCTTCATTTACATTTAATAAGTGAATCTCCAACAAGCAATACAAACAAGCAAAGAGAAGAACAATGATACAAGTTAATTCTTATACAAATTCTGAACAATTAATAATCACAGTATAAAAACGAAGTTAATAATTATCAGAAGCTAAGATCTGTCAGAAAAGCATAGTGACCTAAAAGAAGGCTTTTTCTCAGAAATCAAACCAACTGTGAAACCTAAATGTGAACACAGGGTGTGCATTGCTTTAAGTCTTTGTCATACAGTGCACATCCTACCTTTAAATATCACCCTTGTTAAATGTATTTCATATTCTTCTTTCTGACATTTAAAACTTTATATTAGAACACTCTCATTTATTTGTCACATACTGTATCATTTGCTCTTATGTCCATGACCATTTTTATTGATTTGGCTGCCTGCTGGGCATATGCACTTAATGTTTTAATTTAATGTTACTCTGAAATAATTGTACAACATTTGCATAAATTCTAAGAACAGTTTCTCCAGCATTCTTCCTGTTTGTAACCCAATAGACAAAGTTCTTCATTCTAATATGGAAAGGATCATTTCAATGTTTAGGCAAATTCTCTAAATTCTTTGCTTCCCACATACAACCATCATTTTCAAAAAAAAAAAATTCATAATAACATTCCAGCGCATCGATCAAACACACTTCACCTTCTCATACATGTAAATTAGGAAGTTTAATTAATTAGAATGACTAAAAGGGCCGACAGTTTAAAGGGGCCATTGTATATAGCATTCATATTTCTTTTTATGTCTTTCGCAATGCAAGTTGAAAGGCTGGCATCCTTTTGATTTTCTTTTCAGAGAGTTTGGTCGGTGGAAGGTGAACAGTCTGGCTGTGGAGAGAAGAGATTTTCTTGGATCAGCTTTGCCACTCACCCCTGAGTTCATTGCTACCATACGGCTCTTAGGACGCAGGCCTAGTCTCCAGCAGATCACAGACAACATCATCAAGAAATATGGAACACACTTCTTACAGTCTGCTACGCTAGGTGGTAAGTATATCAGTTGGTTTTCAATGGAAAATGAAATTGAAAAAAAAAATCACTTAAATCTTGCACAATCTGATCATTTATCACAAGAAACGTTGTCTGGTATGACTTGAGTAAGTGCCTAACTGTTATTTATTTTTTATTATAGGATCACAATTGCCTTTTTTTCATTTATTAAATAAATGCTGCAAATATTTGTTGTGATTGTTTATGTACAGGAAAGGATTTATAAAAAAAAAATGGCCATTTGTCTGTTGTATTTCTCCCGGTGCTTTCCTGAGGTTCACATATAAATGAGTACTTCTTATTCGAAGAGCCATGACTGTCTTTAACAGAATTGAATTTTTCATGACTAGTCGGTTCCTTATTGTTGCTTAAGCTGCAGAAAGTAGTGTGATGTTTTACAAATAGAATATATGAACAGCTGTCAAAAGTGAAACCTGTGTGACAGTGCTAAACACAAGCATTATTTTCTGGTATCTGCTTTATAATTGCCACTGCACATTGAAATTTCACTCTTTTTCATGTGGATGCCCGTCCTTTGTGCTTTAATGTTTTCAGTTCAATTTTTGGAAAAGCTGTTTTTTTGAAATTGAATGCATGCATTATAGGCCACAAATGATTCATGGCACCAGATGACATTGTCTATATAATTATGGAGGAGCTCCAGAAAGGATTTGCTTAGAAAGTTAAACAAAAATCATTATTAATTTATTTTGTTTATGTACTGTATGTTGTCTCTTATGTATACATGTGTGAAAATACTCCCCTGTCAAAATAACAAATAAGTATGTTTTAGAGACAATTTTTTTTTTTTGGAATTACAAAGAGTACAGTTGTCCTTTTCCTATTCCATTGGAACAAAAATCAAAGCTAGCAAATAGGAAATCCCCACAAATTAAGGATTATAAACTTTTTAATGTGTGAGTGTCAGTTATGGTGGCCATTAGTGTAATGAAGTGTTAATCACTGTCGACTTTATTTCAGCAGTAACATTTTAGTTCTAGAGCTGAGGAGCAAACAAACAAAGGAAAAAAAATATATGGATCATGGAATTTCAGCTAACTACACTGTTCTGAATATAACGTATTAAATGTTCTTTGTCAAATAATCATTGAATTCAAAAGTAGTGGTTCAATTTTAATGAAACCTGATTAAGAGAGCAGGTGAAATAAAAATAACAAAACTATAGCAATGACGTCAGGGTTCATAAAGATGGTGAATATCAAATAAAGTCCTCATGGTTTATAGTAATGCAAGTATGTTTGTTGCATTGATTCAAACAGGTACTGCATGATGTTCTGTGGGGTTTTATGCAACAGCTCCTCTACAAAGACAATCATCTGCTTAGAGTACAATATGAACATATGTTAGTGTTTAAGAATATCCATTCATCCATTTGTGTGTCTGGTAAACTGGTGTAATCCCATTTTTTGGTCAGTGTAAGTCTTTCCCTGGAAATATTTGTGTTTACTTGTTACTTGGTTGCAAAATGACATCAGGTAAATCTGTCATGAAGGGTCATAAGATTGGTGATAAGATTTCATTGATGGTGTGATGGATGATCAGGGCCCTTACCTGGCCGGGACGCCTTCTTAAAGGAAGGACATGGGAAGTAGATATGCACAGGGCATTGTCTCCCGCAGAGGCCCCAGATGGCATTCCCCCCGGGTTGCACTGGTGCCTCACATTCCCATAGGACTCCTGTGGGGGCCAACAGGGGGAGCTGCAGAGCCCTACTTTGGCCTTTCACCACACCTGGGAGTCCTTCCAGATAATACTGATGAGCCACCTAAAGTGCTCCCAGATGCAGCATAAACTTCACTTCCTCACTTCACTCAAGGAGCCAGAGTCTAGAGGAGGAGGAGAATGATGATGATGATGTTGATGAAGCTTGCTGGAGGAGGAGTGGATGTGAAAGGATCAACAGAGATAGAGTAGAATAAGAAAAGAAACTACCTTTGCTGTGCTTCACTGCTCTTGGTGTTGGTGTACTGTGCTGTGCAGCTGGGGAGCGAAGGAAAGGGTTTCCCACAACAGGAAAAATTAAATGTGTGATTTGCAGGACTTGTGCCTGGTGTCTGTCTGTGTCGTGTTTGGGGAGCTGGTGTGACCCCTGGTGCCCATAAGTCATCATCACATAGTCATACAAAGCAGTAGAGCGTTGTACTGTGTTATCCATAGATTGATACAGGAGAAAGTAGGCCTGATGAAGGGGTCTTAGCTGCCTAAAAACCTGCATTTGTAATCTATTTAGTTAGCCAATAAAAGGTGTCATTTCACCCCACTTTCTCCTAACACGGTACAATACTCCACTACTTTGTATGACTGTGTATTGATGCTTTGTGGCCACCAGGGGGCACACCAGCATAAAAGGTGTCATCTCACCCTACTTTCTTCTGTATAGTCATACAAAAAAGCAGCACTGGTCACCGTCTATTATAGGCAATTCATTTTAGTGGCATTCTGTTCAAGTATGTTGTCTGTTTTGCACCATTGTTTGGTGGTCATCAGTGAGAAGCCAAAATCATCTCTTAGAGTAACCATAACACTAATTCACAGCAGTCTGGGATGCTTGAGTTACTTGAGACATGGAGTTCAGAAGCAGGGAAAGATGTCTATGGAAGACATTTTAATGAATACTATAGATGGTTAACCAGCTCATTTTGAAGAAGAGGCTTATTTGAGTTGGAGGAGACATTAAAATAAATGGCATTGTAAAATGAAATCTGAATTGTACAGTGTGTGATGTTTTGGCAAAAAGTCATACTTTTCGTTAAAAAAAAAATCTTTTTAAGTCATCAATAAAGTGAAGTGTTTCTCTCCTACACAAGTGCCTTGAAGGTAACTGACCTGAATCATTAAGATGTGAAACTGTAAACTATTTATGGTACAGCTGTAGTATTTTGTATTGATTTTTTATTTGCTTAGTACTTTCCTAAGAATTAGAATTTGCCAGCAGCAATAATGTGCTACAGTGTTAGCCTACAGATATTACTCATAACTTGCAAATGGACAGTAGGTGGTAAGGTGAACTGATGCATGCTGTTTAAAGGCTGGTCATCAAGCCTCTCGTTCTTCTGCTGTCTTTTTTCTTTTGTTTTCTTTTTTTTTTTTTTTGCTAAAGATGGAAACTAAAAATGAGGGTGGGATCTATAGGCCACACTATGGAAATGCTGCCTGTTTATCCCAGTAGGAACTTCTACATGGTGCAGGTCACTAACAATGAGAACATTTAAAAAAAAATCAGAACCTTATCCGTGGTTTTAAAACTAGGCTTCAAAACCCTGTAAAAAGAGAAGAACTTAAGTTTTGACATTTATGGAATGCAGCATTGAGACTGTTTTTTGCATTTGTGCTCAGTTTTCAAAACGGTATGCTTCGATCACTCAGTCTGTACTTAAATAGACCCTTTTACAATAGACCATTATAGCAAAGTGCTTTACCGAGCAATATACTGTCACATAGCAATACAATGATGCATTTAATATCCATAAAAAAGCAGACACAATATGAAACGATAGGCAGCAGGAGTGAGGTCTTACTGTAGCTCATACTCAGTCAATAGCACCTTAAGAATAAACAGAATCGAACTGATCAAGTGTTACAGTAGCCCAACAAAGGACACAAGCTGCAGGGTCTTCATGGTCTGGCTACTTGCTTACACCTCTCAGTGTCATTTTGTTCCTGTTTTCAAACTGTTGAACTCTAGCAATCTCTTACACTGTGAAGATTCATACACTACCAATTGTAAACTGATCTGCTTGTTAATCTCACACTTTTCACTCATGTCTCATATATCAAAGCTTGAATTTTCTATAAAGTGATCTGTTTTCCACTAACCTAGAGGAGGCAGTTTGTGCTGCTCTGGATGGCAACTTTGACCTCAGTTTTGCAATTGCAGATTCATAAAAGAGCTTCATGAAACTCTGCAGCTCATCCCATTGCTGTAAACAATAATCACACAGACATATTTATGCTTGTTACAATGCCCAGTGGTGCCTTTTGGCCTTGGAAGACCTAGAGGTTTATGTTCTCCGGTGTCCTCAATGGGTGGAGTTTTTGTTTTCCTCTTCTCCATTGCCCTCTGACCATAGCGTTTATTAAGTTGGGCATTTATGGTCTTACTCTTATCGCCTTAATTTATTCAGCAGCACATTTAGGCCCTTAAAATGGATACCATAACAAAAAAAAACATCAATCTTGAAGGCAGCATTACTTTAAAATCATACCTGTAAGAAAAGCAAGGATCAATTTATTGAACAAACTTTTGCAATATTGCAAACCTATAAAATTATAGTCAAGAGAGCTAGACCGTGAGCCAGAAATTATTAAACAAAAAGAAGAAAAATATATGTTCATGCTTCTTTACAAAGAATCTTTATTTATTTTATGCACAATTCAAATGAATACTTAACAAAAACCCTCTCTCTTAAATAAAGGGCATCTGACATGTCATGCGTTAACTCTTAAACAACTGTGCCTCGGCAGTTAGAAACTGCCCATAGACACAGTGCACAATGGAATCAGAATGACATAACAGTACAAAAAATGACCATAAATAAAAGAAAAACAACAAAAAATAGGCTATTCAGCACTCCAAAATGAAAAAAGATCATGACAGGTTCCCTCCAATGTGCCTTTTTTAATCTTTGAAATTCTCACAAAAAATGTTGGCACAGGCCATTGGCCAAGTTCCGTTCACTCAAAAGTGTGAATTTGTTTAAAGTATTCAATGTTCAGCAGACTCTGAAAGTATTCATACCCATTCACTTCATGCGCATTTATTTATGTTTGTAGATTTAATTTTAAGTGGATACTTCATTTTTGACTATCAGTCAACACTCAGCAACCCATAATGGCAGTGAAAACAACTTTTCAGAAGTGTCTGCAAGTTTATTAAAAATCAAAAACTGTAATATCTCATTCATGTAAGTATTCAAACTCTTTGCTGCGGCACTTCAGAATATGCTCAGGTGCGACTTATTGGCTTTAATTATACTTGAGATGAGTCTAGAACTTGAGTGGAGTCCACCTGTGGCAAGGTGACATCATTTATAAAGACGCACACCTGTGTATAGAAGTTCCAACAATTCACAATGTGTGACAAGACAAAAACAAAGCCATGAAGTTCAAGGAAATTTTTGTAGACCTCTGTGGTAAAGATGTGGCGAGACCTAGGTCAGGGCAAGGGGATAAAACCATTTCTAAAACACTGAGTGTTCCCAGTAGCACAGTGCCCTCCATGACTGTGAAATGGAAAAAGTTTGTAACCATCAGAACTCTTTCTAGAGTTTGCCATCAGACCAAGCTGAGTTGGTTAAGAAAGGCTTTGAAGATTGAGGTGACCATGAACCCAATGTTCACTCTAACAGAGGTTCTGAAGTCTTCTGGCAAGATTGCAGCACCTGTCAGAATGACAGCCCATCTCAGCATCACTGTTAAGGTGGAGTGGCTAGGCAGAAGACACTTTTAAATACAAGGCATATGATGGCCCCTTCGGACTCTGAGAGCATGAGGCAAAAGATTCTCTGCTTTGATGAGACCAAAATTAAACTCTTTGGGTAGAACTTCATGCACTATGTCTGGTGAAGACCAGGCAGTGCTCATCAGTTGCCTAATACCATGCCTACGGTGAATCATGTTGGTGGCAGCATTATGCTATGAGTGTGCTTCTTAGTGGCAGGGACAGGCTGGCTGGTTCCAAATTGATGGAGGGATGAATGAAGCCCAATACAGAAAGGTTCATAATGAAAACCTGCATGTGACCTCAGACTGTGGCGACAGTTCATCTTTCAGCACGACAATTACCCAAAGCATACAGCCAAGACAGCAGCTTTAGAACATTCTCTGATTGTCATTGAGTGGCCCAACTAAAGCCCAGACTTAAACCTCATAGAACATCTGTGTGAGACCTGAAAATGGCAGTTTACAGATGCCCTCCATCCAATCTAACATAGTTTGAGAGGATCTGCCAGGAAAAATGGGATAAGCTACCCAAAACCTGGTGTGCAAAGCTTGTAAAGACTTAATCAGGAAGACTTCAGGCTCTATTTTCTGCCAAAGAGGCTTATAGAAAGTACTGAATTAAGGGCCTTAATAATTATATGAATGAGAGATTTCACTTTTTATTTTTAATAAATTTGCAAAGCTCTGTGAAAATATGTTTTCACTTTGTAATTATGGGTTATTGTGTGTGGGTTGACAGGCCAAATGGCAAATTTATCTATTTAAATTAAATCTATATCAATGTGCTGAAAGTAAAGGGGTCTGAATGCTTTCTGAGTCAACTGTATGTATACTGAGACTTGGAAGCAAATGCAAGCAACATTTAATATGATATTGTACATACTGTAGCAGAGCACAATGTTAGATACATTTATAACCCAGCCCTGTCACCAAATTCAGAGATGTCTAGTGTAGCACCATTTATCCACATTTAATCCTGCAAAGGAAAAGACTTAGTTCAATGTTCTACAATGCGTATCTCTTAGCCATTAACAAAATGTGTCTCCAGTGTCCAATATTTGGTTTTCATGAATAGTAGTGTATATAGTAGTAAATATACAGACTATATACTACTATTTAACAGTAGTATGATTATTGTAATTGAATTACACTAATAATTCACAAACTTAAAGGTGAAGATGACCATCCTCATTTTCTAGTCTAGAGATGTGATCCTAATTTTCCATACTACAGTTAGGAAGAGTGTTAACAACATCACTTAATCTTTGTCCAGTAAATTCAGCGTCTCTACTTGGAAGTCATCCACCAGTATTGTCTTATGTCTGTGGCAGTCTGTGAGGAACCACAGCCACAGTGATGGTTTCAACTCCATTGAAATTTACAGGCACCATCTTCTCACAGATAAAAGTTTTAAGCAGGTTTCATAATTCCTTCAATTGTTCTTTGGCTGTTGAAGATTCTTCTTAGCAAAGGCTAGATTTTCTCCACAATTTTGTAGCATATCCTGGATAAAGTGTACTTTCCAATTCTAAGGAGTCTCTTCTTTACCATCTGCAAATGGGTAGTGGGTGTTGCATCGTCAAATGAGTAAATGTCTATATGTTTGTAACTTCCCCGACTATGTGCTGTCCAACTTTATTCAGTTTGTAACCTTATTTTAGAGTGGGGTGAGCAACATCAGTGCAAGATGGCCGCAGTGGCCACAGGATTTTTGTTCCAACCCAATTTCTTAATGAGAAGTCAATTATTGCTAGTGAAGCACTTATTTACGCTTCACCTTAGTGGTCTCACTTATTAAGATTTTCCATCCCTAATTTCTTATTTTACTCTTTAACAGTCCCATTCACTGTTTTTAATGGATTCTTATTAAAATATAAGATGGAAATGACAAAGGAATCTGCTTTGTTTTCAGCATGAACTATCTGGTTTAATCAAATATTTGGACACAAATTTAAGAAAAAAAGGTGACTTACTGATCCCTTTTAGGCTTCAATTCATTTGGATAATATCTTTAGTAAGGAAAACATCTATGATGTAAGAATGAGCAGACATGGCAGAGTCGAAACACAACCAAGCTATACAATTAAATGTGATCTGTTATTGGCAAAGACTGGTTTCTAATTAAACCACTGGGTTGGAACAAAAACCTCCATCCACTGCAGCCCTCCAGGACATTGTTTACCTCTGTATATTAAAAGATGATTATGATTAGGAGAAATTAGGAGAAATTATTTCTCATATTTAAATGAAGTGGTAAGTTGGTACTGCACTTCAGCATATACTTTGTGCAGTACAACTAACGTGTAACAAAATGTTACAGTCTTGATTCTTGACTTCTGATTGTCCTCTGTACAGTGTTAATACCTTTGTTTATTCCCCCCCATTTGGGGACCTCAGTGTTTTTGTGCCCCCAGATTGCTCATTTTTATCTCTGAAACCCCTGATGACCTCCTTGAGTGGGTTGGATTGGGCTAGGATAAGCTGGTTGGCTGGAAGGGCTAGTGTGGGGGGGGGGGGGGGGGGGTCGTTTAATTCAAAAACTGACTTCTTATACTTTATTCTTTCTGGTTGCTTTATTTTAATAAAAAATTCTGAAAGATAATTTCAGTTCAATGGCATTGTGCAGGCTGTTGTGCTCCTCTGTTAAACTTACATTATAAATAATCAGCTATATTACACATGAAATTGGAATGAGTTTAGTGCATGGACAGGAAGCTTTCATAATGAAAGTTTTTTTAAAATATATTATCTTCTTATATAAGATTATACCATGGCTGGTCAGTTTGGCTGTCCAGGATTTTAAATCACCTGTAGCTCGCAAAACATTTGACCTATTGAATTTGGTATACATATACTACATGACATCTACTATCCTCCAAGGTTATTCCTCTATTTATTTTTATTTTATTTTTGTTGTAGAATCAACTCTCGGCAGCTGTGGTGCATGCGTGCGGGCACTGTTCTCATTCCCTACTACTTTCGCTGTCACTTCCCCTACCTCTTCATATATTAAATCATTCTTGAGGCAGATTGAAGACTTAAGTGCCAGCTTAAGTGAAAAATTAAGGAAAATGCACTAAGTAATTGCAACACAAACACTGACTTAATCAGTTTTAACACAAAAAGATGCCGACAAAAGAGAAGAAGTGGGCCGCTAGGGTGGAGAGAAGAAGAGCTGCTCAGGAAACAGCAAGTGCATCAACCTCTGAGCAAATGAATGCTAAACATACCAGAAAAAGAGGATGAAAACTAGGAATGCTCAAGTCAAGTGTAGTCACTGCACGTTATCGTTAAGTGCACCGTTACTGGTATAACATAATTTCAGACTATTTGGTTCACCAGTTTGGCAGATACAATACAATACAATACAATACAATACAGTTTATTTTTTGTAAAGTGCCGCAATGGGCTTTAACAGGCCCTGCCTCTTGACAGCCCCCCAGCCTTGACTCTCTAAGAAGACAAGGAAAAACTCCCAAAAAAAACCTAGTAGGGAAAAATGGAAGAAACCTTGGGAAAGGCAGTTCAAAGAGAGACCCCTTTCCAAGTAGGTTGGGCGTGCAGTGGGTGTCAAAAGAAGGGGGTCAATACAATACAATGCAGTACACAGAACAGAACAATTTCTCAATATAGTAAGAAATAAAAAATATAAATTTTAGAAGTACAGAGCAGAATTTAACAGTAGATGATATATCCCATAATAAGATTTGGATTTGTATAGAGTCCTGGAGACCTCATCCTTCAAGCTGCCTCCCCCATTTGGCCATTCCACGGCTGAAACAGTGCTGGGCCAACCAATCCGATGAAAGGACCCCTCTTTCCCACGATTCCCGCGATCCTCCATCTGGGATGACTTTTCCTTAGGCAGGCAAAACAACTTGGCAGGTGGGCCATGGCACCAAGTGCCACATTTGAGTACCGAAAAGAAAAACAGAATAAGTGAGGGTTAGTATACAATTATAACTGTCATGTTACTTATGTTTAAGTGCTAATGACTAACAACAGAGATGCAGTCTGTACAGTTAATCAGCAGCTCTAGTCAGGATATGCTAAACTGAAGTAGTGAGTCTTCAGCCGGGATTTAAAAGCTGAGACCGAAGGGGCATCTCTTATAGTAGCAGGCAGACCATTCCACAGTTTAGGAGCCCTGTGACTTAAAGCTCGACCTCCCACTGTTATTTTATTAATCCTTGGAATCATAAGCAGACCGGCATCTTGAGATGTAAGTCATAATAAGTTCAGACAAGTAAGCCGGACCTCGACCATTTAATGCTTTATATGTTAAAAGAAGGATTTTGAAATCTGCCCTAAACTTAACCGGGAGCCAGTGTAAGGATTTAAGAACTGGAGTTATGTGTTCGTATTTTCTTGTTCTTGTAATAATTCTTGCAGCCGCATTATGGATTAACTAGAGGCTGTATAAAGAACAGTTTGAACATCCAGTGAACACCGCATTGCAGTAGTCAATCCTACTAGAGATAAATGCATGAATTAGTTTCTCAGAATCCTGTTTATTTAAAAAGCGCCTTAATTTCCTAACATTTTTAAGATGGAAGAAACATGTTTTGGACAACTTTGTAATATGCGCTTTAAATGACATGCTAGAGTCAAAGATAACTCCTAGATTGCGGGCTGATTCAGTAAAATTGACTGGGATTCCCACTGAGTTACATGAGGACAAAATATTGTTGTGATCAGCATCATTCCCTCCAACAATTAACATCTCTGTTTTATCTGTATTTAAAGACAAGTAGTTCTTATTCATCCACTCCTTTAATTCACTAACACAACTAATTAAAGACAACATTGGAGAAACTTCATTTGATTTAAATGAAAGGTATAACTGGGTGTCATCTGCATACGAGTGAAAATTAACATTATGTTTCCTAATGATAGATCCCAGTGGAAGCATGTAAAGTGAAAACAGTAAAGGTCCCAGTACTGAGCCCTGCGGGACACCATATTGAACTTCTGTGTATAATGATGGAGTACTGTCAGCACATTTCTGTACATATTGGAATCGATTTGATAAGTAAGAACTAAACCAAGCGAGCACGGTGCCTGTAAGCCCAACATCATTTTCTAGCCTGTGCAGTAAAATAGAATGGTCGATGGTGTCAAATGCTGCACTTAAGTCCAACAACATAATTACAGTGGACTTTCCTTCATCAGAGGATATCAGAATGTCATTTACAACCCGTGTTAGTGCCGTTTCTGTACTATGACCAGTGCGAAAACCAGACTGGAATTTCTCAAATAAATTGTAATGCATAAGGTGTGTCTGAAGCTGACTGGCGACTACTTTTTCTAGTATTTTAGAGAGAAACGGTAAATTTGAAATAGGCCTATAATTATTTAGTATATGTGGGTCAAGGTCTGACTTTTTAAGTAATGGTTTAATGACTGACACTTTTAGTGCATCAGGTACTGTGCCATGGAATAATGAACTATTGATAATGTTTAGGATAGGCGCTGCAAGAACATCCATTGCACTTTTTACTAGTTTTGTTGGCACTGGATCTAGGGAACAAGTAGTGGGCTTCATTTTAGAAATTAAACTTAAGACTTCCTGCTCAGTTACAGGATTAAAATGACTAAAGTGCTGAATGCAACGTGAGACAGGGTCTGCTAAGCTAGTATTTGGTTTGTACTGTGATGCAGAGATCTGGGATCTTATATTTTTAATTTTCTCATTGAAGAAGTTAATAAAGTCTGTACTGCTAATGCCTAGGTATACAGTAATCCCTCGCTATATCGCGCTTCGCCTTTCACGGCTTCACTCTATCGCGGATTTTATATGTAAGCATATTTAAATATATATCGCAGATTTTCTGCAGACAATGGGTCTTTTAATTTCTGGTACATGCTTCCTCAGTTGGTTTGCCCAGTTGATTTCATACAAGGGTCGCTATTGGCAGATGGCTGAGAAGCTACCCAACTTACTTTTCTCTCTCTCTCTCTTGCGCTGACTTTCTCTGATCCTGACATAGGGGGATTGAGCAGGGGGGCTGTTCGCACACCTAGACGATAGGGACGCTTGTCAAAAAATGCTGAAAGATTATCTTCAGTTTGCTCCCTTCTGTGCAGCTGCTTCGTGAAGCGACATGCTGCACGGTGCTTTGCATACTTAAAAGCATGAAGGGCACATATTGATTTTTGGTTGTTTGTTTTTATCTGTCTCTCTCTCTCTTTGTCTGCTCCTGACGGAGGGGGTGTGAGCTGCCGCCTTCAACTGCTTTGTGCCGTGGTGCTTCGCAAACTTAAAAGCCAAACAGCCCTATTGATTTCTTTGCTTTTCTCTATCTCTCTGATATTATCTGCTCCTGACGTGCACTCCTTTGAAGAGGAAGATATATTTGCATTCTTTTAATTGTGAGACGGAACTGTCATCTCTGTCTTGTCATGGAGCACAGTTTAAACTTTTGAAAAAGAGACAAATGTTTGTTTGCAGTGTTTGAATAAAGCTCCTGCCTCTCTACAACCTCCTGTGTTTCTGTGCAAATCTGTGACCCAAGCATGACAATATAAAAATAACCATATAAACATATGGTTTCTACTTCGCGGATTTTCACCTTTCGCGGGGGGGTCTGGAACGCAACCACCGCGATGGAGGAGGGATTACTGTACACAATAATGTTTTCAGGTCTGTAACACTCAAGTGCATTAATAGCTGTTCACAGGAGCTTTGTCATAAAAACTTGTAACTATACAGCCCACCACTGAGGATACCCATATCCTTTAAGGTATACTCCACCCAAAAATGTTATTTTTTTAAAATGATATTTTTCCCCATTTGGTTTGTAGTGGTGGCTGAAAAAAATGTATTTCATGTTTTCCTGGAGAAATTACATATTGAAGATTGAAACTCAGTGAAGCCCTGTGGTTTCCAGTTCTTGACAGCAGCAAATGATGTTAAAAATGTCTATGAAACATACGTTGTGAAAACTCTGCATTGCATGTCAACAGGAAAGACGTAATTCCCACAATAACTGTGCATTTCAACTAAAGATCTGCCTCTCTCCCTCATTCACTGATCAAGAATTCTGTCTTTAATTCAAATGCACTGTATTGCGGGAATTACATCTTTCCTGTTGCTATTCAGTGCTTCATTTTCAGGAAGTAACTGTTAATAATATTTTAGCAAAAAAATCACACATTTAGCATGTTTTGGCTTTAAAACAGAAAACAGACATGTGGATTATATAATATGAGTTTCTTTTTTCCATTAACTTTTTTAACATCATTTGCCATTGTCCAGAACTGGTCACCAGTTTGATACTTCAACATGGAATTTATTTATGAAAAATTAGATTACATTTTTTTTTCTCAGCAACCACTACAAAGTACATGGGATAAATAACATAAAAATAAATATAATTTTGGGGAGACCATTCCTTTAAGCACTGGTTTCAGTAAAGCAAGAGATGTGCAGTTCATCCTCTTGCACAGATTTTATTTTACCAGGATGCTCATAGGGCAGCACGGTGTGCAGTGGGTAGCGCTGCTGCCTCACAGTAAGGAGACCCGGGTTCGCTTCCCAGGTCCTCCCTGCTTGGAGTTTATATGTTCTCCCCATGTCTGCATGGGTTTCCTCCGGGTGCTCCGGTTTCCTCCCACAGTCCAAAGACGTGCAGGTTAGGTGCATTGGCGATTCTAAATTGTCCCTAGTGTGTGTGTGTGTGTGTGCCGTGCAGTGGGCTGGTGCCTTGCCTGGGGTTTGTTCCTGCCTTGTGCCATGTGTTGGAAGGGATTGGCTCCAGCAGACCCCCATGACCTTGTGTTAGAATATAGCGGGTTGGATGATGGATGGATGGAATCTCATAACTGGCATATAACTCAAGTTTAATATTGTATGTGGTAAATTCCATAGTTGGCATTAGGTTATAAAAAATAAAAAGTGGTGGATTGCCTGTTAAATTGCCTGGGAGTTGTTATGTTTTGCTGCCTTTTACACTCAAGAGCATCTTTAATTAAATGGTATGCTGTGCTGTACTTCATTAGGAAGCTCTTTCTCCTACACATTTTTGCATTTTCATTACTTCTTATAGTCTGTAATCAGCAGAAACAGCAGCTGAACTATAAAACATTTTGGAAGCTATGACAAAAGAATTCCTTTTTATTGAAATATGATACCAGCAACTTTTTTTTTTTATCATTGAGACCATCTTGTAATTATTTAAATTGCACAAGCTTAACCTTTAGGTTATTGAGCCACTGTAACTGAACACCATTGTAAAAGAATTTCCATTAGTGTAATGAGATTTTTTCACCTTCTTTTATAAATTAATGTAAAACTTGGATTAAAAACCATTAAAAAAAGTCTTGATACAGGACATATAGCTAAAAACAACAAAAGAGTGCTGAAATTTTTCCTGAGATACTGTAAGTCTTTTTAATATTTAAACGCCCAATTATACCTTTAGTTGTTAGGTTAGAATAAATAAATGCAATCAATTTACTTTTCTAGAATTTGAGCAAATCTGTAGTTTTATCCTTGAAGGTATCAGCATTAAAAAGCTAAATAAAAAATCTGCAAAACAGTGAATACTATAAACCTCAGTAGCGTGTAAGAAAAGATTTGACAAGAGCCTAGTATTCCGACTAATGCAGCTCATCAGCTTGTCTTCATTTGGCATGTCCAAATGTCCAAAATATTTCGGCTACACCACTAGATAACTTACTCCATATATTTGATGTTCTCTGTGGAAGAAAAATCATTATGCCACTTTTGTACCAGATCTACCCATAAGTATTTTCCACTTCTGCTCCTGCATTGTAAGTGATGCCAACACTGACAATATTTACAAAATTTTAAACTCTTTTTGACTTTGTTTTGCTATTTGGGTGTTAAATGTTGCCAGTATCTTTATTCTCAGAGTAGTAACTTGTGTCATGTTTATTATCATCCACCACTTTTCCATATCTGTCTGCATGTGACATTGTGCTGAGTATGTCATTAAAGACTTGTTCGGGATTCATTTCTATGGCAAGGATAATAATCGTGACTGAAAGATTTCTTGAGCAAAATAACAGTAGTAAAGAATTTTAAGAACTGACTTTAGACCATTTTGTGTTCTGAATTTGCTCTTCCCACATTTTTAGACTGTAAGATATTCTTATTTCTTAGTTAGATTAAACTTACTTGATTACGTATACTGTGAATTGCCTATTGTTAATCTCCACTACTCTCACATAAAAGAGAATAATCCATCTTTGATTATAACACTTATCTGCTGCTTCTTGTATTCTTACAATATGTCATTCTTGTGACATGGAACCTTAAAAGGCTCTCAGTATGTGCAAGTGGAACCTCACGGTACCTTTATAGATCCTAATTAGGATCTCCCTTGACTAGGACTCCACACAGCCCACTATAAGAGCCAAAATCCTGTTAACTTTTTAAACTGCTTCTATGCTTTGTTTGATCCTGATTTTAATATTAACTTCCCACATATCTGTGCAAATAATACTGTCCAGATACTGTTTCATGTTTACAAATCTAATCAAATTAGGTAAACTGACATAAAATTCTCAAACCCATTTAATCCAATTCAGTGCTTTGGGGAACTGGAGTCCATGTTAACAGCAGTGAGTGCAAGGCAGGAAGTAGCTCTGGACAGGCTGCCAGTCCATCTTTGGATATATCAGAAGGAAAACTGGTAGAAAACCCACAAGGGCACATATGCAAACTCCACATCTGGATGGCAAGATTTACTCCTAGGATGGTGGACCTGTGAGATGCAGTGCTACTACTTGTACCCTCATGCTGCCCATTACCTGATTTATTTCCATATGAAAATGTCATACACTAATAAGGTATATTTTTTATCAAAATTATCTACTTAAATTGAAAAGTGCCACAGACCCAGCACTAACTGTATTTTGCAGGACCGCATTTAATATATGGAAACTACTGACTGAGACAAAGATTTTCAATTCATACCAGTTCTCTACTGGAGTTGCTTAAATGTCTACTTCTTGCATTGTAGCTTGATAATCGCTTGCTCAAGAAAGTCCTTATTAAAAATTTTTTTGAAAGATAAGGTTAAAAATATTGTACAGTTTTACGATTTTGCTGATTCATTAAAGTCCAACACATGTCTAAACCCAGGCTGATTATCCCTTTACACATCTATACTGGCTAATTCATTTTCTGTCTTATATCCACCCAAATATTATCCACTCCACTTAAGCCTATAGACAGGAACAAAGGAAGCCCTGTGTGGAATGCCAGTCTGTCCCACAGGAGCCATCCACAAACACAGGATACATTTGGAGCCAACTATTTGTCTATCATGCATAACTCAAGTACTAGGGTGTTGTACCGTGTTAGCCATTATCAATGTAGAGAAAAGCCTGAAGAAGGGGCCTGAGTTGCCTCGAAAGCTTGCATATTGTAATCTTTTTAGTTAGCCAATAAAAGGTGTCATTTTGCTTGGCTTTTCTCTACATGCATAACTCAAAAAATAGTATACCTTGCATTAAAATTACAAAGACATTAAGAAAATTCAGATCCAAGACAAAATTTCCCTGCAGGTGTAAGGCTGGAAGGCAGACCACTAAGCCACTCAGCTAAGCTTTCCTATCCACTGTTACGTTTTATACTGAATTGGGTTTGTATTACTCTTACTGGCCTGTAATCATCAAAGTGAGCATGATTATTAAACTGCTTTGTAAGAAATAATCTTTATGCATTAATGTAGCATTGACAAGAAGAGTAAGATGTTCATTCAAATTAAACCAAATGCATGTGTTGAACATAAAATTAACTTTTGGTAAATGGGACATTGACCACATGTGCACAACCTGAGTCAGTGTTAATAATTCTCAGTTCAGATCATGCAACTAAAGCTGTGAAATTTTAGCAGACAGCCATTACATCTTAGAGTACCCTGTCCTTTAACTTGACATATTGGCCTCTTTTATGGTTGACAGCATCAGCTTTCTGCCATTCCCAGAGCTGAAACTAAATTCATGAAACCTCATTTCTCTGCTTACAACCAGTTATTGCTGTCAAAATTCCTTTTTTTCCTTTAGGTCATATTTTATAAGAAGTTGTTGTGAGTCTATATCCATCACTGTAAAGACTATTTTGAAACTTGCAGTATTTTTTAACTAATTGCTTCCTTAAAGGGTGATACTGTGATTTAGTCATCAGCTCCCCTGCCTGTCAGCTCCAGAGGTCTCAGCCTGGTCACCAACTCTGTGAAGTTTGAATGTCCTCCTGGTGTATGTGTTGTTTTCTCTGGGTATTTTAGCTTAATCTCATATCCCAAAAATGTGAATGTTTAGTTAGCAGAATGTCATTGGGTCGAAACTTGAGCTTCTGTCCTCTTTTTACATTTCATCTTGAAGGTGGCTTTCATTTCTTTATCATTTCTTGCTGAACCAACATTAAATTGATAACCAAAACCTAACCACGTAAGTGCATTTCATGAAAAGTGCTCTGTATAATAAGTAGTATGCTCCAGCATTAAGGAAGATTACACCCAACTTACAATGATAAGGGTCTGACAGCTGGAGAATATGTCAACATTCTTAACAGGTGACAGACCAGTGACCAAGGAGGGGACTAAAAAGTGTAATGTCAATAGAATGGACAACAAAAACAAAAGGACTATGTGAAAGGCATATAAAAAGGTTCAAAACACAACAATCCTAAACTAAACCTGAGACCAACTATGACCCAAAAGTCTACCTGTCTGCTACACCAGTAAGCAGTCAAGACTCACAGTGTATCAGAGTGAAAATCACAATAAAACTAAACCCAGAGGTGAAGTCTGCTTATGGTGGAATAAAAGTACCATTTTAATGGTCGTGGACTCACTGAAAGTTGTTGTCTGTTGTAACACTTGCCAAACATGGGATAACCTCCTTTGCATTTTATATGGTGGAAAGTGGAAGGAAATAATTTGTAAATTAAAGGACAATATGAGTGTAGTGAGAGGAGCAACAGTGTGGTTGCAAAAGAGTAATAAGTAAAGCCCATCATGATGCACACTACTTAGGCCTGAGGTATAGCAGGTCTACAGCTCATGTCAAAAGGGCCAGTTTTTTTTAAATAAATAATCGCGACTTAGCGAGGAGTGTGGTGGTGTGTGGCCAAGCGGTTCTCGGGGAATTCAGGATGCGGGCGATTCTCACTTAAGTGCACAGGTGAGGAATCGTCCACATCTGTAATTGTTCCTGGGAGCTGCTGATTGCCACAGTTGATCCATGTCCCCATGATATACAGAGGCGGCAAGCAGGGGGGCAGAAAAAAAAAAGAGAAAGAAACGGAGGTTGCAGGAGTGAGGAAGAGAGCTGGAAGTAGCGAGGAGAAAGCCGGTGCGTGAGTGAGTGGGAGAAACAGAGAGAGTGCGAGCGTAAGCAGCTAGACGGCGAGCCTTGCAGGGTGTTTGGCCGACACCGAGGGCAATTGGTAGTGGTCACTCCTGCTGAGCATTGTGAGGAGCAGGAGTGACCAGCAGAAGGATGGCTCACCGTAGAAGACAGCAGGAGTCGGGAGGCTTGGGTGATGGATTCCCCAACGTGAGGGTCCTAGCCGTTGGGGGAAAGCCAAGTCTCAGTATGGAGGGAGCGCAACTGAAGCCAGGGATCGGGAAGCCTCCAGATCACTTGAGTGGAGAGAAGGTCAACTGCAGGAAGGGTGACTCCCCTGCTGAGAAGCCTGATGGGAGAAGCAGGGGAGCCACCAGGTAAAAAGAAGGCACCGTGCTTTGGATTTTAAAGAGACTGCTTCCAGCCGTTGTTTTAACCTCGTTGTTTTTAAAGAGTTTATTTCTAATGGATTTTAACCTCTACTATTTCACTTCTGTTTTTATGGATTATTTATTTATTGAAGATTTTGAGAGACACTGCACTTTATTTATTTTGAACGCTTGTTCTGTCGTTGTTGTTTTTAATAAAAGCACTTGGCACTTCTGCACCATCCCCTTGCTTCATTGTTATACCTCACTGCCAAGCTCATCGGACGCAAGATGGGAGCGTGGAGCAAAACCCGCATTGTCACAAGGCCACGTAAATGGATGATGGTGGTTTCAGAGCACTGTGACACCATCTGCCCAAAATGGCCATCTGGGCCAATAGCAATTGTATATAAAACCTTGGTTGATTTAAAATAAAAACATAAACATTTACATTAAATTAATTTAATTTTCACACTTTTTGGGAATGTAAAGACTGCCATGACTAAATCATTCATGTATCCATCACTTTTCTGGAACTAGCCCTGAATATGACCGTTGGAGGGCAAACTCATTCAAACACCTACTACAACTCATATTGGGCCAATCAACTATCATACATGTCTTTAGAATGTGAGGGAAATCCCACATGGACACGTAGCAGATCTGCAATAAGCAATGACACAGACAAGAATCAAAACCTTTGTCCTTAAGTTTGTTTTCTGCCTTTGTCATTGGAAAAAAAAGAAAAATCTGATATGCCCAACATATAAATTTCTCCACAAAATGCTTTCATTTTATCAGTTGATTGTTGCTGGCTAATATTTTGTTATATGGAATTTATTCAAAGAATGACTTTTTTATTCATATATAGATATGGAAGAATCATTCTGGTTCCCCAGTGGTGTTGTAGTTGGAGCAAAATATACATAAAATACACAATTTTTTAATCTCTCTAGAGCAAAGTCTACTGAACCAATTTTTCCTCAGAATCAAATGGCTTCTAGCATTTTGCAATGCTAATAAGTGTGCCAAGTTTCATTTGGACTGAGTGATCGTGTCTAGAGGCACACATTCTCTTATACACACACACTGGCACCACTCCAAACTCTGTCAAATCGTGTTCAGAGATGGCTAAAACATGTAGGCCGATTGAGAAGTGAAAGCTGTAATTTTGATCCTGTCACAATAGTTTTGTTATATGTATACCTATGGAATATGTAGGGAAATAAATGTCAATCATATTTCCCAAATCAGCTTCACATAAAGAAAGTTTTAAAACTACATTTAAACAAGAAGATGACAGGAAACTAAACCCGCTTTGACAACAGGGGATATCTCAAACCAAACCCTAGGCACAAACTCACAGACACGTCCTGCATTCAAATCAATAATATTTGACAAAGTATCAAAATCAAAATCAATAATATTTGACAAAGTACTCTTTCACAGGCCTCTTACTTCCACAATGTTAATTCTTTTTTTGTTTTTCACACCTTCAGTCCTCCCAAGGCAAGCTTCCTACTAGCATTGATGAAGCAGAGAGGCTTCCTTTATACTTCTTTATCTTTATTCTATTTCAAAAAAGCCAAATTTCTCCCTGGGGACAAATAAGGTTCTATCTATCTATCTATCTATCTATCTATCTATCTATCTATCTATCTATCTATCTATCTATCTATCTATCTATCTATCTATCTATCTATCTGTCTGTCTGTCTGTCTGTCTGTCTGTCTGTCTGTCTGTCTGTCTGTCTGTCTGTCTGTCTGTCTGTCTGTCTGCTTGTCTGTCTGATTCTGGTGCCACAACATTTCACCCAGGAAGCACTTCTGCTTCAGGCAGAACATTATTAAAACAAGAAATTCTCTTCTCTGCACCTCCGACCATCTCCCAAGAAGCCCAGCAGAGCCGCCATTTGGGACTATAACTCCCATGTTGCCCTGATGGTGAGCACATGGGAGATTTACCAGTGGGATGCTGCCACCCATCATGTTGGTAGAGCACATGGCCCCAGGTGGCAGTCTCCTCCTGTCTTTCCATTATAATATCTCATCTGGGAAATGGTTTCCAATCAGGATGTCCATTCATGCATGGGAACCATCCATTATGAGGGCCTCCCAACTGGGTAAGGAACCATCCACCATGGCCAGGATGCCAGATAATCCCTATCCTCCTTGACACTTCTTTCTTTGCTTTTATTTAAAAAAAATTACATATGTTCATCCATTCTTTAAGCCATGCCTTCCATTCATTTGATCCTCAGCTTTATTGCCAGGCAGCATAGTTGTTAGGAATTTCTTTTGGTGTTACATTCATACACATAACAAGATAAATACAATTGAACAATACAATGTACACTGTGTGACAGCATCACAGGATTATATTCAGTAGTAGTGCACAAATCACAAATATATAAAGCAATACATTAAATGAAAATTGCATTTTTGCCTAGTAATAAATCAAATTAGCTCTTGTAATTTAAACAGAAATAAAAACATAATTTAGATTGGATGGAGGAGGAGTTTAAAAATCAGGAGAAGGTGGAGATGAATCAGAGACTGTGTTTAACCATAATGACTGTGATAGGAATAAACTGTTTTGTATGTCTACAATTTCTTGCCTTTAATGACCAGTAACATTTCCCCAACGGTAATAACTGAAAGAGATGGTTGCCTGGATGCTTGTTGTCTTTTCTTATATTTCTGGCTTCTTTCCTGACCCATGATGGCTACAGCTGTTATTGCTATCTGAATAACATGCTGCAGTTTATGTTTCTAATGATCAGATGCATTGCCATACCAGACTGTTTATGGAGAAAGTGGAGCTGCTTTCAATGACAGCTCTATAAAACTGTACCAGCACTGACTGAGACAAGTTAAACTTTTTATGTTCACAGGAAAAAAACTTTTGATGCTGGGCTTTTTTGACTAGAGCTGTTATGTTTTCACTCCAGTTCAGACTGTGAGTGATAGTTGTGCCAAGAAATGTAAAACATTCTACACTGCTGACAGTGACATCAGTTATAAGTAGGGGTGTAGAAATTGAGGAGTATCTCCTAAAATCTACAATTATTTATGCTGTTTACTGAATTCAAGTTTAGATTGTTGAGGGTTCACCATTTGGCCAGCTGATCCACCTCCCTATGATATGGCATTTCATCCCTGTCTGAGGTCAGGCCAATTATGGTGGTGTCTTAGCAAACTTCAGCAGTTTAATCCTATTTAGAGTTAGAACATTAGAATATTAGAAAAATGTACTGTAGATGAGAACAGGTCATTCAGCCCAACAAAGCTGGCCAGTCCTATCCAATTTTCTACTCCAAAATATCAAGTTTAGCTGTGGGGGCCAAAGCATGTCCAGTTGGCATTAGGCTCAAGGCAGGAAGCATCTCTGCACATTCATCCTTAATCACCTACTCATGTTGTGTCACCAGGTGAAATAACCTAATTTCTGACCCTGACCTGCATTAACCTGACAGCATAATGCATGGATGGTTATAACAAAATGATGCCATTCTCCTTTATTTAAATTTTATCATACTGTATGCTAGGAGGACAGTGACCTTATTTGGTGTCTCACTTAAAGACTTACCACAGACAGTAGATGTAACAGATTTGTAGGGTAGATTTGGTCAGCAAAGAAAATGATGGTGATGATGGTGACAGTTATCAAGTTTAATACTGTTGAATACATAATAGGTTGAGTATATGAGTTGTCTGCATGAGATCATGACAGCTGAAAATAAAAAATATCTGATGGTTCAAATTTAAATGTGTGTCCATTGGAATGGTGGCCCACTGTACCAGCACCATCACCAGGTCCCTTCTTGTGTCCTAGGAGGTGAACAAAAGGCTGAGGACCTATTTCTTAGAGAACTTTCCTGACACTCTCAGAACACTCAGGCAACCTTTAAAATGTCTAAGTATTTGTCTGTTCTGCTCTTGCTCCCCTATGAAATATTGTGGTGCCCCCCTTTTTCACTCCCAAAGCTTCCAAATTGACACTTTTCACCTAATTCTATTTAAGAGTCTGGTGAGCAAAGTGGCTAGCAAAGCAGGAGACTTTTTTTAGAGACATTGATGACAACTCATGGCTCAATATGTATCTTTCTGTACTCCCTAGGGGAAGAATCTTTGACGATTTTTGTAAACAAGAAAAAACTAAGCAAGAAAGGCAACCCAAAAGACTCTAATGATAACAGCTCTGCGCCAACTTTGGAGACCCTTCATCAACTGGCCGCCTCTTATTTTATTGACCGAGAGAGTACCCTTCGAAAATTACACCATCTCCAGATAGCCACCACAGCCATCAAGGTAATGTCTGTCTCCTCTTTTTTACAAACTGTTTCTGTGCCCCATGTTACATGCTGATTGCAAGGTAATATGGAGGTTTCATCTTACCAGTGAAGGTCTGTTACTCTGAAAGATCTTAGTATCTCAATCCAAATACGCTGAAACTCCTATTGCTTCCCTTTTCATTTGGGCACTTGCTGTTCTTTTAATTTGATCCTATACATTTTTGATGCTACATTTTCTCTTTTAATTCTTCTTCTTTTTAATTTCCTTCCCACCATATGTCATTACGTTTATGCCTAGGATTATCCTACCATAGTAACTTGAGGTAATACTAAATCTTTTCAAAAGCTGTCTTTTCTTTTGCCATCATTTTAAGTTGGAAGCTGTATTTGTAAAGCAGTTAGGATGACCTACTGCTTGTTAATAAAGATGAGAAGAGATGCTAGTCAATGAAGTGGCGAGTATCGTACTGTCTTGATGCCGATTCCATGTCCTTCTTGTTCATTGCAGTAAAAACCCACTTATTCCATTTTCAGGATGTTGTGATGTTGTGTAATTGCAGACAGGGAGCACAATTTAGGACACTCCAAAATCAAAAAAACTATTTGTGGAGGATGACCGTATGAGTATTTTTATGTAGTGTATCCTCTCTAGGGCTGATTTGTGCCTTCTCTGCAACACCAGACTTAAGAAAGTGGAATAGAAACTGGATGTGTGGTGTAACAAGAAAACACAGAGCCAGGAAAAGGTTTAGGGATCCACCCAATATACTTCAGAAAAGGTTGAGCAAATTGTAAACAAACTTAAGACAAATTGAGAGATCACTCGTGGACTGAGTCCAATATGGGACTAAATGGGATACAGGGCGCAAGAGTTTTAATAGAGAAAAGGCAGGAAGAGACGTGTCGTTTGGGCTGCACTCGGAAGAGAGGGCAGGCATGGGATTGGCTGGGAGGTCTGAGCTGGAACCAGAAGTGAGGTTAGGTGGACTTTCCTTCTGTGGATCTGTAGAGGAAGGAGAAAAGGTGTCAGTGTGCACAGTCAACCACCTGGTCTGGTATAACCACACATTCTGTCAAACCCAATGACTGCCTTCCATGCACTCATGTGTGACAATGGGTATTTATTCAGTGGCAGGGAGATAATGTTGCCAGAGATTAGAATTGAAGAAAAGTACTGGAGGTAGTGGTTTTGTGGATGGTGGGTGAGTGGGCAAGTCATGCTATGTAACAGAGAGACCTGAACTTATAAAGCCAGGCCCAGTGGGGTAGCTTGGGTTTGCTTTCATTCTGTTGTCACTTTGTGATCTCTTTTTAAAAACATGTTTGTACTTGAAAAAAACACAAATTTTAATAAAGATTAGTGTTTTGTCGGTCTTTGTTCTGAGTTATGATGGCATACAGAGATGCTCCAAGCACATTATGAAATACAGGCTGGAATAAAACCACCCATCATCATGTTACCATGCCACTTAACTGTGATATAATTTTTCTCAACTAACATTTTCTGAAGGCTTTAATTTAATATGAAGTCAATCATTGTTTTAACTAGTCAGATGTTGATGATCTTTTTACTTCATTTTTCTAATTTTATATTTAGCTGGAGGGCTTTTTAGGAAGCATGTTTGTTAGAAATATCCAAACCCGCTACTTAACTAAAATTTCATGTGTGGAGGAGAATAAGTGGGTGGCTGCATCATTTTGATGCACCAACTGTAGCAAAATAAATATGGATTTTTGAAGCCTTCTGGCAGAGAGTATGACACTATTTCCAGGAGAGGAGATATCGTAATCATGTAAGGGATTCAACACATTATGTTCTACTACAGTATGTTGAGGACGAGATAAGGAGCTGTTCTGTTTTTAAACTCTTCTGAATGTGCTCAGTATTTCCTAATGTTACCTGATTTCATTATTGACTTAAGCTTGTCAAGGTTTCCCAAATGTTTATGTGCTCTAGAGGGACATTAGACAGAAGTGTATTTTACTATAACCAAATACTGTATTGTAGATAAAGTTCACTGATATAGTGGACAGAAAAACTTTTCAAATAAAAGCAGCAAAGTGGTAAATCATAAGAATAGTATAGAGCTCCTTTCCTCTCCTCCTTGACAAGAAATGATAGAGATACAGAAAACCTGTGGTTTAAAATACTAGACTAGAAAGAGGATTCTCTTAGTAGGCACATTAGGTGTTCTGGGCAGCAGAGATTTGTACCTGAAGCCATGATGAGAGAGAACATCTGAAGAGGCCAGCTGAGCGTGGCTGTGTCCATAACTATTCCTTGTGGTTTCCTGTGGTATCTACTTCCTTGTCTAGGTTTGGTTCTTGTCACTGCTGCTTTGATAAGTTTTAGCCTCTGTAGATCCTAAAGTGAATATAGCAGGTTGGTTAATGGATGTATGTGCAAGTCATGTAGCAATTTAGCAACGTAGCTTAATATAGTGCAATGATTGGCAGGGGGGGTTTAAATATTAGCTGTTGAAATTATCAGAATATAACAGGTAAACGCATCTTTAAAAACATTGTGGGGTATTTGGTTCTCATTCCCACAGATGAAATTCTGAAAATAAAATATATCTCTTGACGGGGCCATACTGCACAGGAGAGGAGCCCATCTCTGTTCATTTCACATCCTCCTGTCCTCTCAGTAAAGTGCACCCAAAATGTTCCCTTATTCTCCCTTCTCTCTCTCTCTGTCACAGCTCTGGTCCCTATCATTCTTGTGCCAGTTGACCGTTTGCTCCAACACTGAATTTCACATTTAATAGAAACATTCTGTCCAGGCTTGGGGCAACATAAGGGATGATCCATTGAACTGTTACTGATGTCAGTAAAACCTGAGGCTGTACCCCCTCCAGTGATCCCACTGATGGCCCCAGTCTCCCTGAACTCTGATACCTCGTGTCTGGGACTGATCCTTTTCTCTCATAGCAAGTCATAGTGCTGCACCTATATCTTATAGTTGCTTTGTGCTGCTGCCCAGTGGTTCAGGTGAATACTTTCCCAGCAGGCTTCTACCTATAACTGTATTTGCACATACCTTCTTGAATCCCAGTGAATGCTTCCTTCTTCACCACAATGCACTCTTATGTATGCTGCTGCTCCTGTCTACTGCCTTTCAAGGGCATCCAGCACACATAACTGTAGAAGGCCCTTACAGGAGATTTCATGTGACCAGTCTGCTTTCTTCTTTTCAAGGACAGGCTTGTCTTCTTTATACCCATTTTATCCTAGGCACCTCCTTGCAGCCCAGCACCCTATCACAATATGCTTTCTTTCCCTGTAACTGAATATTTATTTCTATGTAAAATGTTATGTAGCAGGCACTTTACACTTACTCTAGTGGGAACCTGTAGCAGACATTGCAGCATCTGTTAACACACAGCTGGATAATGTACCCCTGTGACCAGCCTGTGAATAAATGAACGGATGGAGAGAATGAGTGGGCATGACGCCAGCTTTAAGATAACAAGTGAACTGATCAGAACATTCAATGCAATACTTCATTTTTAAAGTGAAAGGTCTTACCCTTGTACATCAAGTGACAGGAGGCTTCTTTCTCCCCTTTTTACATAGCTATTAAAGTCCCTCACTGTCACCAAAGGTGACACTACTGTCTTGTCCAAAATTCATTCCGTATCTCATTAGCTTATTCTCATCAAATGCCTGAAATATTCACTTTGTCCAAGTCAGGGGCACCAAGGGTGTCAGTTTTGGGGATTTGTGAATTTTTCTCATTTATTTAATTGTGAACTCTTTCACCTTTTAGACAATTCTTGACAAGAAGCTGATACACAATTTTTTAAAAGGATTTACAGAAATAACACACTTTAAACATGCATGAGGAAACAAAAACAAGCAAATAAATGAAGGTGACTTATTTTGCATTTCGGATCCTCTGTTTTTCTATTCCTCCAATTTCGGTCTCAGAGAAAACAACTTCTCATCTGTCTCATTTCAGAACTGACAACTAGATGATACATTTATAATGACTTATTGTTTTGCAGGCTGTTATTAAGACAAACCTTTAGATGTTCACAAATCCCCTCCAGCTCACACCATTCCAGAGGTGAGGGAACAGATTTCCCTACTGGCTACACGGGCTCAGTTTGACGTCAGACCATCAGTTAGGAGAAGCACAGAAGCAGCAGCGGCATTGTGAGCTTGCTGGTGTTCATCTGTTAAACTTGCAAAGCTAAAACAGGTATCTCGGACAGAACATTGAAATAATTACAGTATTCCTTACTGTTATCTGTTTACAGCAATACTTACAATGACACTCAGATGTCCTCATTCATATGTTGACCGTTCACAGTGAGTTTTATATTTTAGCATATCTCAAGACACAACTGTAACAAGAGCAGTACTTACAATTGTCTAGTTTTTATCATGGTCTTATAAGCTGAATGAAGCGACATGTTTCGTGGTCCCACGTTCCAAAAATATAGTGGTGTTGATATTTTTCTCCTGCTCTTGAGCTGTGCCTCAATGCTCTGTTGCTGTCTCAAAATAATTTTTCAGAGTTTCAAATTTGCAAATTTAAATTCATCCACAAGGAATCTGTAGTCATCTTTAAGGATAAGTTAGGTATTTTTCAAGTTGATAATTATTTCTTGCATCTGGTTTAGATGCATTTGCCAAGCAAAATTGTGTTTTAAAGTTTTCTGTAAATTAAAAAAAATACTTTACCTTTCCTGGCATTTTTTAATGGATACCATAGGGCATTGGGGCACTGCCAGTAAAACAAAAATGTAAAAATGGATTGAATATGTCCACTATGAAGCAGCAAGTTTCAATATAAGAAAACATGTCTTCCATGTTTCCAACCCATTTTTGTGACAACAAAGGGATCTGGAAATAATCATTTTTATCTCATGTTCCTGGTACTCTTTTTCTTGAGGTAAGGAGGTGTTTTCTGTTTGCATCTGCAATAGTAGTGGCCTTCATGGGAGGAGTTTTCACATAAATTCAGAATTAAATCAACACAATATAGAACACATGGCAGGAAAGGTTTAGTGTGAGTTTGTCTTTTGAGATGAAACCGCAATCCTGGGGTTTAAAGGTAGTTATGGAGGAAGACAAGCACCGAGGTAGTGCACACAGCTGGTCATCTTTTATCATGGCTAAATTTCATAATATTGGCATTTTTTTGTTTACAAATTATATGTTTAAGCTATTTTGCAATTCGTGCGTAATCTTAAAACATGCATCAATGCTTGATAACTTTCTTGGCTTAAAAATTTTTTTTTGTGATAAAATTTTTATTGAATTAAGGTTAAAAGTAGGTGTCATGGCGATGTAGTGGTAGAACTTATTGTTCTTCTATGTAGTTTGCATGTTCTTCCCGTGTCTGCGTGGGTTTCCTCCCACTGTCTAAAGACATTCAGGTTAGTTTTGGTGATGCTAAAATGGCCTGTGTGTGTGTGTGGACTGGCACCCTATCCAGGGTTTATTCCTGCCCTTGCGCCTTATGCTAGCTGGGATAGGCTCCACCACCACCACCCCTTGTGACCCTGGTGTGGATTAAGCGGGTTAGAAAATGACATGATATGTTAAAGGGAAACAGGAATTACAATAAGGTAAAACCACCCACCCTACCACCCCAAAACACAAACCAATCCAACCCTGCTAAAATTGGTAGCGGCAACAAAAGAATAAAGGAGCCCATGTGGACCAGAAAGCATGGGAACAGCACAGCATCGACCTCATTATGAGGAAGAAGAGCTAAGGATTAGGGTTGTGGCCAGGACCAAAGTGCATCTGTTTTCAGACCAGCTCTACCTTCTATTTATCGATACAAGAGCCAGATGCTCTGTTGATCCTCACTGCATTCAAGTCCAGAAGGATCAGATTAAGAAAGGAAGACTTCAAGACGGAAAAACAAAAAGAATCCGCAGATTTCCAGCAAAAGGCGATGGCAACTTCAGCAGGGATTGTCCCTAACTCAAAAGCCTCTACTGGATAATAGTATCCAGTAAGGTTTAAGTTTTTGTTTTCTGGTTGTGCCCCATGCCCCATGGCTTCCATTATAAAATGCCAAGACAGGGAATATATTTATTAAAATTTTTAGAAAACACTTAACTTTAAAACACAATATTGCATGGCAAATGCATATAATACCATGTTTGAGAAAAAACACTTTAACTTGAAAAATGCTAAACTTATCCATTAACTCTGATATCTAGGATGAGCAATCTTTTCATAAGTTTCTTACATATTAACAAGCATTCAGGTTTTTTCTATGTTGTTAAAAAGTTATATGAGACTTGCATGTTACTTGCTTATATTCCTGTTAAAATAAGTCCGTCTGGGTCCTTTCTTGTTCATCATTGAATGGTTATTTTTTCTTACTCAACTTTATCTGATTTGTCTGTTTTTGTGCTTGGAGAAAAGGTGCACTTCCAGCGTCCACGTCCTGTGACCATAGGATATCTGCCCAGCCCAGCAGCTGGATGCTGTTATTAGGTGGCTCTGTCTGCATAGGGCAGGCCAGAGATTACATCTGGTCACTCTTTGTTTGCCCCTTTTGTCTGTTTGTGGGGTGTATGAGTACCTGCTAGATTCTACTTAGCTTAGCTTGGGAGTTGGTTGCCAGGGTCTAATGAAAGATCCCTTCCTTCGGGCTTATGGTTACATACATTAGCTTGGAATGTCAAAATGAAGATGAGGGCTGTCAGCTTAGTCTTACAAATGATAACAATGTCACTGTATCCTGTCTAGAAAAGGCAACCTTACATTAACTTTGAAGTATTCAGAATTTCCTGACATTGTGATCTTGACTTCCCATTTCCACGTCTCTATGTCATTGTTATATATTTTGCATTATTACTGCTAAAGCTGACTGCTACTATTTGATGGGAGCCCCATGAAAGAGCTTACGTAAAGAACAGGACAATATAAGATGCATGTTATATGGAAGAAAAAAATATTGTTAAATTCTGAGCACCAATGATTATTCCTGGAAGTAAAGCAACCCTGAAAATCATTAATAAGCTTTGGTTTTCTCAATGTGAGGGAATGTTATAGCGGGATTCATGGATCAGCACCTTGTTTGAGTGATTGGCAACCCTCCCAAAGAGAAGAAATGTTTTCTTTCTCAATAGTATGAGACACGTAGTGCATGTGTGAAAACTTCAGCAGTCTGTTTTGGGAGCCATGCCATATTTTACAAATTCAATGTGTTGTTTTTGGAGCATATCTTACTGTACATGTACTTAATAAAGACTGACAGAGGAAATGAATTACTTTCTCATGGGGACATATATTTCTTTTGCACATGGTAAATTTTGTACTGCCTGAAAAGTGTAAACTATCCCAATCACACAACACATGTCTGCTAGATTATTTAAAATGTTTACAGACAAATTTCTTCACGCCTGTCCTTAAATTTATCAAACACAGTGAACCTTAAAGCCACTTCTTTCATAGCAAGACACCCACTGATCAGATGTAAATGCTGCAAAATATACAAAGTAACATCAATACAGAGGGCAGTGAAATTCTGTATGAAAGGAAAAGTATACAACTGATTACTTAAAGTCCCATCCAAAATCCTACATGGGTAGACAGCTTCCATAAAGGAGTGGCACTACATGTATGTTTAAAGAGTGCTCTAGAAGGAAATTTTATGAAGCTCCAGGTAAAGAAAATGCCACGAGAGATAGACATAATAATAGTCTAATTTGCTTATGATGGCTCCAGAGCAGTGCAATGGTGGTCTCCAGTCCATTCTTGAATAAGAAAGGAACTTTAGCAATTGCCTTGTATCTAAACATCTTCTTCTTCTTCTTCTTCTAATGCTTTTTCTACTATCATGTGGGTTCACTATATTAGACTAGTCACCCCCACTTTTGTCTACTGTACTTCCTCGTCCTGATATTCCTTTATCACTTAGATTCCCCTTCTCACAGTTCATATGCTTTCTCTTTGCTCATCCTATTATCCTCGGTCTGATCACCTCCATATCTATGATTTTTCTCCCCATATTCTTTAATGTCCTTCTCATGATATGCCCATACCACTTCAACCTTCCTTCCTATATTTTCTTTGGGATTTCCCAACTTTAACTGTACATCTGATTCTCTCATTCCTTTCCTTATCAAGCATAGTTATTCACACATCCATCTCAGCATCCTCATTTCAATAGTTTCCTTTCATGCACCTTTTTAACTGCCCAGGTTTCTGGTCCATACCACAATGCTAGTCTGTCCACTATTTTAAAAAATGTTACCCATCACCCTTGCACTGATTCTTTGGCCACATAACACTACCAAAACCTTATTCCAATTTTTTCAACCAGATTGCATACTATGGTGTATTTGTAGACCTAGCTCTGCATTCTCTTTTATTGTTGATCTGAGATATTTCAATTTTTCCACCCTTTTAAGCTTTTCTCCATGCAGGTTAACTTGCCCATCACGCTCCTATCCCCTAAATTCTGTCTTCTTCCTACTAATCTTAAGGCCTGTATCCTCCATAGCTCTTCTCCATGATAAATGGCCACACCCTTCAGCTGATTCAGAGAGTGAAAAGGGTGCAAACACTGACTGGTAGTGAGACAGTGTGACAGAAATTCAGTGGGAGGCAAGAGATGAATAGCATGATTGGAGATGTATGATTAATAAGGGGATAACCTAGAAGCATCCTACCTGATTAAGAAAAACCTGAGCAGAATTTATGGAGTGTAAGTGAGAACTGCACTCATGAAAGATATTTTCATTTGAAACAATTAGGTTTTCATTAAATGCATGCCTTCACACAGAAAATATTCTTATTGTGTTCATAAGAATTACTGATGAATGCTTTGAAATCACTTCAGTTTTTTATTGTCCAATGCCTCCTTACTAACTGGCATGAAAAAGCTCACTTATGTTATACCGTTCATCTCGTTCTGATGTGTAGTTTTGCTAGATGTTGGGCTTTTTGGTATCCCCCCTATTTCTGTCCCTCTGAACCAAAAAAAAAACTCATTTGTAGGCTATTTTTGGACCACATTATATAGGGTAATGTAACATTTATGACTTATATTTAAGAGTAAATCAATATGTGTCTTCAGCAAAAATGATCAGAAGGACTTGAAGTTGTGCAGGCCACATCAAGCGAACCAACCCCAGGGGTTCACCCCCTAATGAGATTTGAGAGGTCAAAGTTACTCCTTTTCACAGAACCTTGAAAAAAATGGGGATAGGTTACATAGGCATGTGGAGTGTCTTTTATGTTACTTCCAGTTTGCTGATTATGAATATGAACATTTTTGATATTTTAATTATTTACTAGTGGTCCTATCCCTTTAAGAGACACTCTCAGAAGCTTACAAATTTCAAGCATAAGCATGTGTGGTGTCATTTTTGACTATTTCAAGGTCAGTTATTATGAATGTGATGTTATTTTTGATTTTTGGTCTTTTATTAGGGATAGGGGTCTATTGCCTTCTATCAGAGGGTGAAAAATGACAGGTTTCTGTCACAATAGAGAACAAACATGTCGATTAAAGTTCATATTTCAATATTTCAAATATCTATGCAATTGTTCTTGTTTATTATGTACTTCTACCTCATGACGTAAATCATTACATTTTTTATAAACACACCATATTAGAGTGTCTTACACTAATTCAGTAGTTCAGAGTTTTGTTTTTATTTGTGTCAAAAGTGTTTTGTACTATTAACTGAATTTAACTAAATTTGTGTTACCCTTTGCAGGTATTATGTATAGATTTAGGCAATATAAATGTGTGGCAATCAATATGTGAGAATCAACCAGAAGATAATATGCAAAAAACCTCTTAATTCATTTCAAGATCAGAGTGTCATGATTTTAACATTTTGGACCATTAAGTATTAATTGCAATATGCTGTTTTTGATTTAAACATTGTTTTGTTAGTATGAAATGTATTATTAATATCAATTATGATGTTTTTACGCTGCCACTTTGTGCTGTATGTGTTGGAGTTGTGGCCATTTTGTGTGCCGTGGCTGTTTTTTGTTGTGGCAAAAATGCATTGTAGCTGTCATGTATTTTCTATCTATGATGGCACACATTGTCATCTGCTGGTAATTGATTAAGAGTGGTGACAGGTATCATTGACTAAGTTTTCAAATGAAAACAATGAATGAATGAACTACTAGCCAGATACAGAAAAGATATTTGATCATCTGAATGTTTGCTTCATTTTGATTTATGTTTGCATATTTTGTTTTAAGGACTGTTCATTTCAACTTCCTATTTTTGACTTTAGCCAGTTTATCAGACTATTCTTTGTGTTCTCTTTCATTAATTTCATTTCCTGGTTCATCTAAAATTACCTTTGTCTTACAAACTCACAACACAGAGGGGCTGGGGTCTTTCCAGTCGGCACACAGAAGGAACTAGTAATAGACAATGTATCAATCCACCACAAGGCTCACTCACACAAACACCCACACAAGACCAATTTTGATTTGTCACGCACATTGTTAGATTGTTATGCACATCTTTGGAGAAATGAGAGGAAAACTGAAGTATTGGAAGAAAAAACACAGGAAGGAATGCACGCTCTATTCAGACAGCGATGAAAATGAGGGATAGGAAGCAGCAGCACTAATTACTGAACCAATCCTCAGTGAGAAGACAGCATAGGACAATAGCAACTATGTTCAAAAATGAACAAAAACAAAATATGAAATGTAAATGTATTACTTGTGATATCCTAAGGCTAAGTGCAGAAATGGAAAGAGACTCTGTAGGCAGCCTTTTTAATGAGTATAAGGGAAAATTCTGTGTTAAAGCAAACAGGAAATAAGTATTAGAAATATTTTTAGATTTACACTGTTTGTACAATCCTGGCCAGATGAATAAACAGGATTCATTTTCAGAGCACAAGACACAATGAATCATTAATATTTGTGCATAATGTAAATGTTTGGTTCTGGTGCTCAATCCACTGCTTCCCCCTTTCGTCCTCTTAGTAAACTAATATTTATGTCCCATGTGGCTCTCATGTTTGACATGGAGAGTCTCTGCTTTCCTTAATTCCCTTCACTTGTCAATTTTAATAACAAGGATCAAAATTCTGTTAGTTCATATTTCATTTTAACAAAGCTCCAGGATCATAGCTCAATGCAAAACAGCAGACTTGCCCCTATTAACTGATATTGACTTTGCTGTTGGCCAGGGTGTTACTAAATTGTTTTTGTGCTTTTGTACAAATGACAGTTTAAGTGCGGTAATTGCAGAGAACCTGAAATCTGGGCAAGGGTGAATCAGGCTTGCAATATCTCACTGAGCCAGCGACCTGTCATAAGCATTTTGAGAACGGCAAAATAATAAAATGAAAAAAGGTTAAGCATGCCGCATTTTATGAATATCAAAATGTATACTCATAAAATACCTTAAACAAAGCAATAAGCAAAAAATGTATTAATCTTACTCCCTGCGATGTCCTTTCTGAACTATCAGGCTAGTGCTTGTTATGTCTGTAAAAAACATGTAATTCAAAATGCTGTTTTGTAAGAAGTCAAAGTCTTAATTATTTAGTAAAATTAATATTGAAGACACAGTGATTCATTTTACATGATTATTGCTCATTACTTTTGCTGTACATTAAATACCAGTAATGAATGATGTAGTTTGACTCTGACTTCTCAAAGACTTTGATTTGCATTTGTAACTTTGAGCTGTTGCTTTCTTACAAGTCATATTCTGAGATGAGTGCAGCTGCAGGCACCCGCAGATAAGTGATTCAGGGGCTCTGGTGGACAGCCAGTTGGATTGCAGATTTTTGTCACGTGGTTTACTTGACTTGGGTCAGATCATAGACATAGAATTACTAGACGCCTCATGACCTGCAGCATCGTACATCACCGCCATATTGCGAGTGGCACTGCTGTGGAGTGAAGTAATGGATAAAGATGCCTCACGCATGTGCTGCTTGGGATTATACAAACTGCTGTATGCTACAAACCAGATCACAGGGATTACATTTCATAGATAAAGCTGAACAATTGTTTTGGTTATATCTGGCCATTAGAAAATTCCATTTTATAATCTTAACTTTAGCTACGCCAGGCTAAGCTAGCAAAGCTATGCATTTATGTGCTCAAGTGAGCCTCCAAACAATGTTTTGGCTAAACGTATTTAGTCGCTAACTATGTACATTGTTGTTAGCTGTTAACATTTCTCAAACTTTGAAAGTTTCCCAAAGAAATCCACCTCAGGAAGCAATGGGAGGTAGTCCTTAGACAGGATTTTGAGAAAGCTGCCCTGTGATGTTTGCGTGCTAGTTTGGTAACAGATGCTGTATCGGCATCATATGATCAAAGCTACCACATGCTCACATTAAAAAACAAAGGAAGTTTGATGATTCCTTCTGAGGGTACAGTCAAGGTGGTCAAAGTAGCTGAGCGTGTTATCCGACAGTCAACATTAGGGCAAGCTGTCAGTGTATCTTTGATCGATCAGTTTGTTTGCGCTGAGATTGGTTCAGATGATGTGTTTTTTCTCAAGCAGCATATTGAGGAAACACAGTTTGAAATTGACAACCATCATTTTATGCTCATGTCTTTAGTTGTGTCTGTGTTCCACAAACTAAGGCCGCACCATATTGCCAGAATGAATATTCTCAAATTACAGAGTGGCAACACACGGAAAAAACTATGTAAGACAGTTCTGTTTCAAGGATTTTAGATCCTATCCTGTATATATTTAAGTAACCACATTGTGTGTGTGTGAGAGAGAGAGAGAGATTGAGAGAGAAATGAGTGAAATGTTTTCAGAAATTATTAAGCCAATTTGTATACAATAAAATTCTTTTTTTTTGTCATTGAGTGTATAATTTCACTGTTAAAAGAAAGACAAACAAAGATAACTGGCAGTAACATTACAAAATTCACAATTGGTATGCCAGTTTGAAAAGATAAGTTTTGAGGGTAGTTTTAAAATGTGTTATTGAATCGAGTTGAGGTATATGAGAGGGAAGAGAACTCCAGAGTTGAGGAGCACTATGAGAGACCCTCGAGCTCCCATAGAACAGAGTTTGATGTGTGGTACAGAAAGTTGAGGTGCAGATGAGGACCTGAGTGAGCGAGAAGGAGTGTAAGTCTGTAGGAGAGCAGTGAGGTTGTGGAGAGCTTTAAATGTTAAGAGCAGTATTTAGTATTGTATTCTGCAGTTAACAGGGAGCCAGTGAAGTTGAGAGAGAATCGGTGTAATATGTTCTGGGGATTTAGAACAGCAGGTTATTATCCTGGCAGCAGAATTTTGAAGAAGTTATAAGCGATGGATAAGTTTTTGTGGGATGCCAGATAGAATAGCATTACAGTAATCTATACGTGAGGTGACTCGGGCATTAACCAATACTTCAGTACTGTGTTGCATAATAACAGGACTAAGTCTAGAAATGTTTCGGAGATGGAAGAAGGCAGTCCGAGAAATGTTACTTATATGGGAGAAATTACAGTATTTAATAATAATAATTATTATTATTTAATAATTTCCATTATTGGTGTATAAATGGATATAAATAATTGCATTTAAACGATTCGCCAAAATCTGTTGAATGTAAACGATACTGTTTTAAACGTTATTGTTTTTTCAACAGAAAACCCGGTTTCCACGTTTACTTGTATTAGTTTAAATGGCAATTTTGTCACTCGCAATATGGCGTACGCGCTGACGTATCGTGTCGACTGGGCAACATAGTGAATGCGGCGTCTACCTATATATGTCTATGGGTCAAATAATCCTCCCCCCACCCTAATCTTAACCATAGTGTAACCTGGTGTTAATAAATGACGTATGACGTAAAGGGACAATCTCCTCAATGGAGTGCAGCTCTGGAGGTCCGTAGTTACAGTGTTTTGCATATTCTGCACAAATTCCTTTAACCAGTTGTAAATATGTTTTACATAAATATGTAATTTCTGTTTAGAAGCTCAGATCTCATTCACACAAGGTTATATATCATGGTCTGTCTATTAAATAACGAGACTGACGCAATAACTCCCTTTTATCTATACTGTATAACAATTCTAACGCTTGTCCCCATTCGCAGTTACGCACGAATGCAGTCTTGGCTTCCACTGGTCGAAGGTGTGGAGCAGATCAGTTTCTGTCGACTGTTTCAAGACCTCGGACGTTTTCTTCATTACTTCTTTACTGCATCCATTGACTCCGAATGTGTCTTTTTACACACCGATTTCAATTTAGGAGAAACACACGCGCGCAGGAGACATGCGGTCTTCCCCGTAATCCTCAGTAAGCATTTGAAAAGATTCTGTTGGTGTTTTGCACGATTTTACTAAAAATTTCAAACGGACACATTACTCCACTTTTAAACTTAGCAGGATTCCGGCGCATGAGGGGAAACACAACTGCATGAAACGGTGACTGGCAATCAACTAAACGGCAGAGTGCTGTCGTTTGTCGTGCAGGTTTGGACAGGTTTAAACCTGAATGACAAGTGCTCAGAATCGATTCTCACTGCTTTGTTTAAGAGATAGAAACACAGTCTCGTTATTTAATAGAAAGACCTCGTATCTTAAGCATCAGTATAACTCTTTATGCATTTAGCTTCTGGCTGACACAAAGTAAGTGAAGATTAATATAAAAATGTAAGGTTTTAGATAGATAGATAGATAGATAGATAGATAGATAGATAGATAGATAGATAGATAGATAGATAGATAGATAGATAGATAGATAGATAGATAGATAGATAGATAGATAGATAGATAGATAGATAGATAGATAGATAGATAGATAGATAGATACTTTATTAATCCCAATGGGAAATTCACTTACTCCAGCAGCAGCATACTGATACAATAAATAATATTAAATTAAAGATTGATAATAATGCAGGTGAAAAACAGACAATAACTTTGTATATTGTTAAATGTTAACGTTTACCCCCCCAGGTGGAACTGAAGAGTCGCATAGTTTGGGGGAGGAACGATCTCCTCAATCTGTCAGTGGAGCAGGACAGTGACAGCAGTCTGTCGCTGGAGCTGCTCTTCTGTCTTTAGATGATACTATTTAGTGGATGCAATGGATTCTCCATAATTGATAGGAGCCTGCTTAGCGCCCTTCGCTCTGCCACAGATGTCAAACTGTCCAGCTCCATGCCAACAATAGAGCCTGCCTTCCTCACCAGTTTGTCCAGGCGTGAGGCATCTTTCTTCTTGATGCTGCCTCCCCAGCACACCACCGCGTAGAAGAGGGCGCTCGCCACAACTGTCTGATAGAACATCTGCAGCATCTTATTGCAGATGTTGAAGGACGCCAGCCTTCTAAGGAAGTATAACCGGCTCTGTCCTTTCTTGCACAGAGCATCAGTATTGGCAGTCCAGTCTAATTTATCATCCAGCTGCACTCCCAGATATTTATACGTCTGCACCATCTGCACACAGTCACCTTTGATGATCACGGGGTCCATGAGGGGTCTGGGCCTCCTAAAATCCACCACCAGCTCCTTGGTTTTGCTGGTGTTCAGTTGTAGGTGGTTTGAGTCGCACCATTTAACAAAGTCATTGATTAGGTCCCTATACTCCTCCTTCTGCCCATTCCTGATGCAGCCCACGAAAGCAGTGTCATCAGCGAACTTTTGCACATGGCAGGACTCCGAGTTGTATTGGAAGTCCGATGTATATAGGCTGAACAGGATCGGAGAAAGTACAGTCCCTTGTGGCGCTCCTGTGTTGCTGACCACAATGTCAGACGTGCAGTTCCCAAGACGCACATACTGAGGTCTGTCTTTAAGATAGTCCACGATCCATGCCACTAGATATGAATCTACTCCCATCTCTGTCAGCTTGTCCCTAAGGAGCAGAGGTTGGATTATATTGAAGGCGCTAGAGAAGTCTAGAAACATAATTCTTACAGCACCACTGCCTCTGTCTAAGTGGGAGAGGGATCGGTGTAGCATATAGATGATGGCATCCTCCGCTCCCACCTTCTCCTGATATGCAAACTGCAGAAGGGCGTGTTGAACCTGTGGCCTAAGGTGGTGAAGCAGCAGCCTCTCCATGGTCTTCATCACATGTGATGTCAGAGCAACAGGCCGAAAGTCATTCACCTCACTAGGACGTGATACCTTTGGAACTGGGGTGATGCAAGATGTTTTCCAAAGCCTCGGGACTCTCCCCTGTTCCAGGCTCAGGTTGAAGATGCGCTGTAGAGGACCCCCCAGCTCCGATGCACAGACCTTCAGCAGTCGTGGCGATACTCCATCTGGACCCGCTGCTTTGCTGGCATGAAGTCTCCTCAGCTCTCTGCTCACCTGCGCTGTTGTAATTATGGGTGGGGATGTCTCTCCTATGCTGGTATCAGCAGAAGGATGTGTGGAGGGTGCAGTACTCCGAGGTGAGAGTGAGAGTGGGTTAGGGTGGTCAAACCTGTTACAGAAGTTGTTCATTTGGTTTGCTCTCTTCACGTCTCTCTCGATGGTGGTACCCTGCTTCTTTTACATGTAGAAAAGAAAAATAATATGGTTATGTAATCTGTGGTTTGATGTTCAAACACATTACAGAAATACTCAAAAATTAACACTTAATCTGACAAGACATAGGCAACCATTACATACAATCTAAAGTTAGCAACAGAACAGTGAGGTTTGGACAAAATGTAGAATTGCACGAGTTTTCACTGATGCATTTTGCACTTTCCCTACATGCTGGTATATCCAGAAGGAGATGTGCTTTGGATATGCAGAAGTGAGCAACTGTTAAAAAACAATACAGAGCATACTTGCCTTTAATTTTAAATCAGTCATTGCTCAGTGCAAAGCAATAAAATGGAATATTATGAAGTACCGTGATATACTTTGAGCGTAATAATGAACAAAAAAATATTTTTTGCCTTTGATATACAGTAGCTGAAACATAAACTCGAACACAATAGACATGTATGGTATTAAAATGTATTAAAAATGGTTCTTTCAAAATTGTAGTCAACAATTTGTAATGCATTATGTGATATGTGATATTTCATCCAGGATAATTATGCTGTCCCGTGGTCCAAAAATTAAGGATTGCTGTGTTTAAATGTTAATATTCATTTTTGCTTTGTAAATTTAAGAGATTAGCTTAAATGGTTGAAATATGAGGAAGGCTTTGAATTTATGTAATTGCAGACTGAAGTAAGCTGGTAGTACTAACATGGAGATCTTTGGAGAAATTCGGTTATTTTAAGGTTTCCACATTGCTAGTGAATTTGCAACAGGCTGAAGATCTGAATGGCCAAGAGAAGCACCAAAATACCTACTTTAATGTCCACATAATATCTTTGCATTCAAGTGGTAACATTGAGGTGATTTCAGTGATAAAATAAAGAAGTTTCTGCTCTTCTAGAAGTGTGTTGAAGAATAGACACTGGTTTAACAGTGAAGGGACAGATACACCCTCATGTCGCACATTTAGTTTAGAGCTATCTTGTCCATGTAGTCGAGGGAGGCCTCCTTTAGCTTCTCGAGCTAAAACAGCTTTTTTCTATTTAAAGGGTCTCCAGGTTGCAGCCAATGGGCAGCACTGAGTACTGAGGAGCCACAGAGTGAATTCCTCAGTAAAGACACCAGGATGGCCTTTCTCTTTTCAGTATAGTATGCTAAGTAAAAACACCACCACCTTCTCTGAATCTTTCAAGATCTGACATATTCAGAGATGTGTTTTTTCAAGAAACAGTTTTGTCTGGTATATGATTTAATTTGACACTATTATATTTAAAAATTACTCTGACTTTTGGAAGAGGTCTCTATGCCACACTACTGAGATTCTGCGTGGACGTTTTTGAATTTAGCTATCGTCACCAAAACAAATGTCCATCCATCCTCCAACCTGCTGATTCCGAACACAGGGTCACGGGGGTCTGCTGGAGCCAATCCCAGCCAACACAGGGCACAAGGCAGGAAGCAATCCCGGGCAGGGTGCCAACCCACTGCAGGACACACACAAACACACCCACACACCAAGCATACACTAGGGCCAATTTAGAATCGCCAATCCACCTAACCTGCATGTCTTTGGACTGTGGGAGGAAACCGGAGCGCCCGGAGGAAACCCACGCAGACACGGGGAGAACATGCAAACTCCACGCAGGGAGGACCCAGGAAGCGAACCCAGGTCCCCAGGTCTCCGAACTGCGAGACAGAAGCGCTACCCACTGCACCACCGTGCCGCCCACCAAAACAAATGTCCATCAGAAAATCTCCCATGGACTTCATGTACAAGTAGAAAACTAAGTCCAGTATTACCAAAATTAAGTGTATGAATACTTTATTCCTTGTGCTTTATACTTTGAACTTTTCAAGGTTCTTAATAGCTTGTATCTAGTCTTGTGTTTCTGTTCTTGGTTTAAACCACTTTAGTTGTAATGATCAATTTTGTAAAATTGCTCTTTAACACTTATTTCCAAAACAGTTCCCAAGCTGATGTTACTTGATTATGTTTGACCTCTTTTGTAAGTCGTATTAAATAAAAGTGTTACACCTAAGAGCCCTGGATTCCAATCACAGCTTAGTTACCGTCTGCATAGATTTTGTATGATCCTTGCATATCCACATGTGTTCATGTACTCACATATCCCCATGTACAGCATTTAAGTTTCCTTCCATATCACTATGCTGTTCTAGTTACGCTGACTGACAAATACAAACTGAGGTGGTCCAGCTTGTAGTGGCCCTATACTGGAGTATGTGGTTTCCATAAATGATAAAGTACAGCAAAGTATTTTTATTTATTTAAACAAACCCACAGTTAAAGAAAAATATTTCTTCCATGAATGTTTTGGTTTTATGACCATACTGCGGGATGAAACTCCTGTCTTCCTGATGAGAAGCACAGTACCTATAATGCTCTAGCTTTTGCTTGTTATTACTGTAATTAAAACTGTGGCATGTAAAAGTGTAACCTGTCCCTAAGGTCTCCCCTGCAATAACTTTGCAATTAAAATCCATCATGGTAACAATTGCTTTTTTGGCTTTCAAGGGAGTATGAGTTATTTATGGAAAATTGGACTTGAATAATGAAGCTACAGTGCATGTCTCCACTTTGTGTAGCCCCTGGCAAGAATGATGTTCGACAAATTAATTAACTCGTTATCACATGAAAAGCCCATCCATTATCATCAGTTATGTTTGGGTTTGTGAGCGGCCTCCTAATATGCTACAAGAACAGGCTTTCGGGGAAAAAAAGAGAGAGAGCAGGCTTTTGAGAAGGTTTGGTTTCACAGAATTTTCTCTTTGTACTGGAATGATTTTAGTAGGCATGGCACCTACAGCAACTAGCAAGACTGAAGAAGAAATAAAAAAAGATGAAAGGAATAACAGCAAACTCATTCTATAACACATAGCAACAATAGTATTGTATTTAAGAAATGCACCTTTCCATTTGATTTTTCTATTTTGCATTGGATGAATCTGTTTAAAAATGATTCTGCTTTTTATGATATTGATTTAAGCTTTTAAGGTTAACATCAAAAATCTTCTTTTTCAAGTTCATCTCAATACTTTTCACTACAATAAGCTGATAAGTAAAAGCAAAATTGCAGAAGCTGTAAAACGTGTGATCTGATTGATGGCATGTTTTCATTAGAGTTTTTATGTATGGTATGCAGAGTGGGTATATTCGCAATTGCAGGAGAAAGACATTTTGAACGAGTTAAAGGGCATTAAAAAGGTGAGAGCAGTGATGTTTCTTTTCAAAAAGCTTTTCTTAGATATTTCTGGATTGACTAATAAAACACTAAGCAATTGTCTCTGAATAGGTTACCGTGCACCATTGCCTTCCATAATTTAACAAGTCTTGGTTCTGTGTTTTAGTTTACATTTTATTGTTGAGGTTAGCACTTTGTATTATTTGCCATAGGAAGATTCACCTATGCATACTGTCTTAATGTATGGACTTGACTTTTAATTATTTTGAGGGATAAGTAGGAAGATTGAAATGTTAGTTTGCGATGTGTAATGAGATGAAATGAAGAATACCAAGTGGAAGAGGAGACATAAAAAAATTAATTATAGGATCAGGAGATAAATGAGATCAAGAAATATGTGCAGGGCTAACCGATCTTTAGACAAGCTAGGAACGTTAAACAAAAATCAGAAACCATAAGCCAGAGAAGTCAGAGAACCATGAAGAATATTACTTAGAGAATCGCATATCAAATGTTACATTCATCCAAACTCTGTCTAACGTGACAGCCTTTATATGGTTGCGCTGATGATGTCACATGTCACACGTTCTTGGGGAACTCTGTGAAAAATTGCCTAGGCAAGGGTTGACATGAATGTAACAAAATAGTGGAACCCAAAAAATACAAAATGTCATTGCAGGATGATGCTAAAAAATTATATATTTCTTGGGAATTTTCTTGATTTCTGACCATTTTTGCTCTGTGTTTTGACACTATCTGCTGGATTGTGTTTTTGGACTGGTTTGTGCCGGAGTTGCCTATTTTTAGGCCTGCCTTTTGTGTTGTTGTGCTCCTTGGAGGTTTTTGCTAAGGAGAGCATTTTTGCTGAATAAATCTATTACTTATAAAGATTATTTGTTTGCCCCTGTTTGCTTCAAGCTGAAGGTTGACAGATCCTTCCACTTGTGGGGCTGTTTAATACCATTTTTGGGACTTTGGTGCTTAGTTCATGACATTGTATTTATCATTAAACATTATTTTAATAAAGTATTAATACTCCACCCCAAAATTATATTTTTTATGTGTTCCTTACCCCATGTAGTTTGTAGTGGTGGCCAAGAAAAATTTACAATCTCAAATTGAATGGGAGCCAGTGGTAACCAATTCTGGACAAAGGCATTGGTCAAGAATCCTGTCTTCAATTCAGACACACGGTACTGCAGGAAATGTGCCTTTCCTATTCATCGTTTACACAAAGTATTAAAATTATTTTTGGAAAAAATGTAGTAATTCTGAGAATACAAATGGATAACGGACATTTGGATTATGTGACAAGAGTTATGTGAGAATTGTTTGTTCTTTTTTCCATGGATGTTTTTCACATTGTTTACCATTGTCCAGAATTAGCCACTACTGAAGCCCATTCAGTTCGAATCTTATGTGATTTCTCCTCTTAAACATGAGACTGAGAGTTTTTCATAGCCACCACTACAAACTAACATAATTTTTTGTTGGAGTATTCCTTTAACAAAGAAAGGAGAAGCTGTGAACTGAGAAGAACTAATCCATGGAATATTTACTGGATTTACTCAGGAAAGTAAAATAAACACAGGCAGGCAGCACTTTCTGGATCACGCTAATTAAAATATAAACTTTATTAACAGTGGCAACTGAGTTCATAATAACAAAATGGTTGGAAGAAAACCAACATCTGTAGTACTCCAAGCGCAGGAAAAAAAATACTGCATTTTGGGTTAGACTCTAACTTTTTGCATCTGTCTACGTTGAGTACTCACATGTTCCTGTGTTTGCTTAGATTTCCTTCTGGAATGCCATTTTTATCTGACATTACAAAATCATGCCTGGTAAATTAATTGCCAACTTTAAATTGCCCTCTTTTAAGAACATGTGGGTTTATGCGAGTGTGCCCTGGAATGGACTAGCACACAATCAAGGGTTGATTCCTGCCATGCACAATGTGCTATTAAGATGCCTCTGTTCCCTGCGACACTATTTGGATGATGAAAGGATCAATGTATTAAGTGAGTTGATTTTTTTATTCTAACATAAGAGCTTGCCATCATGCTATTAATAAATCTAATCTCATTTTTTGAAACAATTTTTCCTGGTGAGGTATGCAGCAGAAGCAGGACAAACAGGTCAGACATGACAGCTACATATTCCAGATTTTCTTGCCGAATACCTAGGTGTACCCAAGCCAGCCAAGACAAATGGTCCCTCCAGCATGTCCTGGGTCAAACGCAGGGTCACTGCATAGTGGGATGTACCTGGAGCCATCATGTGGTACAAATAAAAAAACACTGTACTCTGCCTAGGATGGGGTTACCTGGATCCATTCCTGGAGCCAGGCCAGGTGGTGATGAGTGTTGGTGAGCACCTGGTGGACAGACAACCCACAGACTCAACATGAAATGGTAATGTGGAGTCATCTTGTAGCCTCACCACCTGCAAGATGAAGAGTGAGGCTTGTGTGTAATGGCAGGAAAGACCAAGATGGATGACTCTGGGTATGGAGGTACTAATGCATTTCTGAATGAATTTCTCACCCTAATCACATGTGCACTGGCAAATATATTGTAGTGGCACTGGGGATGAGTCACCACCACTGAACTGGCATCCCATTGTGCAAATGAGCAGCTTCAGAGCCAGCGGCAGAGGAGCCTATAAAAATGGCAAGCCTGTCAAAGTCTCTTATGAATTCCAACTTGTGCGGCAGCCTCAATCCACCCTTCTGCAAGCTCCCAAAAAGAGCCATGTAAAGAGCAAAGAATCCGTTCAGCTCTTGATGCTGGCATTACAATATCTGGAGAAATAAATGAGTCACTTGACCAATTATAATTACATTTTAAGTAAAACTTTAACATTAACTTGCTACCACATACTTTTTCTCAAAACCTTCTCAAAAAGTTTCCATCACTAAAGCTACTTAAAATTTAAAATTAGAGCAAGTTAATTTATAAGAATACTATCATCAAATTAAGACAGTTCAGGTTTTATTTACGTGGTACATGTTATATGTTGACTATTTTATGTTCAAAAGAGAAAAAAAAGACTATTTCTGTTCCTTCTCTGTTTCACTGCACAAGAAATTGAGTGTGACTTTTTAAAAGAAAAAAATAATCTGAATCATAAAGCATTACATCTCATTTTGAGTGTATAAAAGGCTGAACACAGACTTCATATTCATTGATGTATGCAAAATCAACAGGAGAAATAATAAGGAAAAATAATACAAGGTCATCATTTTGGTGCAATTAGGGCTAACAAGTCACACCATATGCTTCCCCCTTGGGGCAAATAAAGTATGTTCTATCTATCTATCTATCTATCTATCTATCTATCTATCTATCTATCTATCTATCTATCTATCTATCTATCTATCTATCTATCTATCTATCTATCTATCTATCTATCTATCTATCTATCTATCAGCCGGCACTGAGAAGGCTCCTGTCAATAATGGAGAATCCACTGCATTCACTAAACAGTATCATCTCCAGACAGAGGAGCAGCTTCAGCGACAGACTGCTGTCAATGTCCTGCTCCACTGACAGAATGAGGAGATCGTTCCACCCCCACACTATGCGACTCTTCAATTCCACCCAGGGGGTAAACATTAACATTATACAAACTTATTGTCTGTCTGTATACCTGCATTGTTATCACTCTTTAATTTAATATTTTCTTTAAATTAACTGAATTAATTAAATTATCAGTATGCTGCTGCTGGAGTATGTGAATTTCCCCTTGGCATTAATAAAGTATCTATCTATCTATCTATCTATCTATCTATCTATCTATCTATCTATCTATCTATCTATCTATCTATCTATCTATCTATCTATCTATCTATCTATCTATCTATCTATCTGTTCCTTGTGATCTACAGTGCTTGATTTAATTTTATCATTTCCATTGTGCTCTACCATAAATGTGTGTTGTTAATTTATTATTTGCTGCAGTTTTAATTGTATGTCATTATCGTGATGTGATGTCACTTTGGCAACCTTTATGCCAGTGTTAATGATTAGATTGTTAAGATAGCTGCATTCAAATGCTCTCACCCTCATTTTTCAGCGTTCCGAGTAATAAATCACAGTACAATTTATAGCTTGTCCTACAAGGGCAAAGAGCATTTATGGCATATTTCTCTAGGTAAAAAATATCTGTCTTTTTAAGACAGCATGAACACTGCTCCAGCTGTTGTAATTCCCCGGTGCAAAGCACAAGTCGAGGGAATTGTCGGTAAATGTGTTACTTATCAAAGGTACCCTAGTATTTTCTCATTTTACAGGCAGTGGCTCAACTATATTACATGGTAGTCCCTGGAGACTACTGCAGACCGAGTTTCTTTATGGAGACTTTCTGTTTCTTGGTACCATTATACCATTATTTTGTCTCACTCTGTTTGTTCAAAAGTCACCACAGTATAGTTGGCACTTATGAAATGGAAACAGCAGATCCCAGTTAATTGGGTGCATCGTGGCACAGAAACATTATGACTCCCTGTGCACTTTCATGTTATTGTGCTTTTGTAGTAGAAATTTCAGGACTTCATTCAGTGTTAAGGCACTACGTACATTATAGGCATGGCATGATAATGTGATTAAAATCACATCTAATAATAGAGAGGCTTCTCCCAGTGAGTCAAATATTTCCACATAATTATAATCCATCACCTCAAAAATTGCATTTATTTTCTCCAGAGGGTATGAGGCTGAGATATTTATGGAAAGTTGGGCAAGAGATGCAAAGCTCCGGTGAATCCTTCTGTTCAGTGTAGAAGGCACCAAACCTAGATTAATTAACTCATTATCCCAAATGTCTCTCCATAAAGTAACCATTTCTCTTTATGTAAGCAAATCTGAATTAGATTTTGAACAGTAGCTAATGAACAACAAAGCTGGCAGCATGAGTCAAGGTTTGTGAACAGTGATTTTCTTTGTATTTTAACTCTCTCACTGTCTATCAGTGATCAGCCTTCTATAATCCACACTTACTTTCATTAGGAAACTTATACTTAATAGACTGGACTGGTGCCCCATGTAAAATGTGTACCTACCTTGTGCCCACCTCTATTTGGAGAGGGTACAACCCTTCAAAATCTTTCAGTTGAATTTACTGAATTGTTTATTATATTTATTCATTATAATTTATATAGGAGAGTTGTCAAACCAAGAACTGGTGCTGGATCCTCTCCTCTAGTCCTTGTATACCACCTCACTAGGCCCTCTCATCTAGTATATTATAATTTAATAATTTATTTTATTTATTGAATATTATTTGTTTTTTACTAGAGACCCCCTTTTAAATTACCTAAACTGACGCAGTGTACCTCATTATTTACTGTGTAACAGTAGTATAAAAGTACACCAAGAGATTCCAAATGCTCTCTATACCCCTTTGTAAGGTTGCGATGTTCCCCATTGACGACTTTTGCCCATGCCATGGGACCCTACTATTATGATTGTCTAACATGCATTTTTACAGGTGGTTCACAATCAATATAATCAACACCTGTCAATTAAACCCCAGTAAGGACGTAATTTCACATGTCAAATGGTAACTGGACCTCAGGATTAACAGAACAGTTGGACATTGTAAGCGTCATCCTTTTTTCTTCCACACCCATGCTTAATCACCATCAGTTGGGCCTCAGATAATCTATGGGCACATAGGAGTTGTAAGTTATAGAACTCCAGAAAAGGCCAGGAAGAACTCGGGTCATACAAGTGTCTGTGTTCAAAACAGCCAGACAACAAAAAACTAAACTAATTCTAGAATAAGTGATGAGCAGCTCAGTGACCCAGTGTTTGGCACAACAGACTTGTAAGTCTTAGGTTTAGTAACCAGCTGGCATTTTTTAATTGCACAATATTTGTGTAAAGTTAACCAGCAACCATAAATTGAGCTGCTACAAGTGGGTTTTTGCCAAAGTCAGTCCAAACATCTAGAAGCCTCCGGCTTACAGCAGTCCTGGAACAAAAAAAAGTAAGTGGATGGGCAAAGTGAATGACGTTTTACGAAGGCATCTGAGACAGCATCACAGTAGGAGAGAAGAAGCACTTCACATCATGGCAGTGCACTGAGTCATGATGTCTTGTTATCTAAATGTGTCATCTCTCTATCCCATTTCTTTCATCAAAGCAACTGCACGTTCTCATTGCTCTTTCTAAAAATTGTTTTTGCCAGAATCTCAGGTCGCTAAAAGTAATTAAATTAAAAAAGCTAAAGCTCAGTCATACCTACAGAATTCAGAAGTAATTTACTTAATGGCTCCCACTTAACATGTTGTAAAATAATTTTAGTGCTTATGAATATAGAACTTGAGTTACTGTAATTAATGTGATTTAATAATACATCTCAACTTTGGATTAATAGAGGAAAAGCCACAGAACATTTATTATTTGGAACAGGGCACATTGACCTGACATTTGCTGATTAATTATGTCTGCTTGTATAAAGTCATGTCCCAGGACCTCCTCATCAAACCCAGAAAATTTGCACATAGTTTAGGTTGCGGGTGTCATGCAGAGCTATAGCATAAGCTATAAACATCACTGAGATAAAAGAGACATAAAGTTCTGTGTTACGGAACACCAATCGCCTACTGTGTCAGCAAAGTGTCAGTGAGCTGGCCGAGATGCCCTTTAGGGGGTGACTGGCTTTGTGCTTTAGTATGAATTTCAACAGAGATATTTTGAGTAAAAATTAAATGTCGAAATGACATTTTTCACTGTCTGCATGTGGCCACTTCAACACTCTCTGCTGTTGTTGCCATTAGTTTGCTATGAACAGTGTGACCAGAAGGGGGCACCACTGAGCCTCAGACCCCCGAAGCATAACCTCACAAACACAGTCCCAGGTCCCATCATGAATATTAATTTTATAAACTACCCTTGACAGGGGGCGGCACGGTGGTACAGTGGTAGCGCTGCTGCCTCGCAGTTAGGAGACCTGGGTTTGCTTCCTGGTTCCTCCCTGCGTGGAGTTTGCATGTTCTCCACGTGTCTGCGTGGGTCTCTTCCGGGTGCTCCGGTTTCCTCCCACAGTCCAAAGACATGCAGGTTAGGTGTATTGGCGATCCTAAATTGTCCCTAGTGTGTGCTTGGTATGTGGGTGTGTGTGTGTGTGTGTCCTGCGGTGGGCTGGTGCCCTGCCCGGGGTTTGTTCCTGCCTTGTGCCCTGTGTTGGCTGGGATTGGCTCCAGTGGCCTCCCGTGACCCTGTAGTTAGGATATAGTGGGTTGGACATTGATTGACTGACTGATCTTTGACAGGTCTCTCTCTCTGTATAATACAACACAATACCGTTTTCATGGTGAGTGTCGTCCAGCTCCTCTCCTGATTCTGATACCCCTGTACTAAAGCAGAATTGCTTCCTTCATCCGGGACCTGGGAGTATTTCTGGTGCCATGACACTGCCTCTTGAAAGTCCCATGAAGTAAAGACCATAAATCCTTTCAGCGCTCCCTGGCAGCTTCCACATTTCTCAACATGCCCCTGTGAATATCTGTAGAGGTATCTTAACCCAGGGACGCTGCCATCTGACATTTAGGGGATGTAAATAGCCCAAGTAATTTGTCCCCCCTGTCCCTGCATTGTACTGGCAAGGAGTTGATAAAGGATCCTTAACCGGTCAGAATGCCAGCATATCCATTCAGGTCTATGTCCTGCCAGCGGCAGGGACCACCCTGCCTATTTGGTGGGCTGGCCTCCTGTCCTGGTAAGGAATCCTGAACCAGCCTGGCTGGAATGCCACCCCATGCCTGCTATCCATTACAACATAAAATTTTAAAGTTTGCTATGCCATTTTGGGTCATTTTCTGTATTATTATTTGTGTTTTCTTGTGATTCATTTATTGTACCATTACGACAGTGACATCATTGCATTGTCATTTTGTTAGAGATTTTATCACAGGAATCGGTAATTCTTATATAATGCTCCATCTGCCATTTTGTGCATAGAAAGGGGGTTTGTGGGTGCCCTTTGCATTACTGCATCTAATTTTATTGTATCTGCCACTTAAGATGGTTTTATGGATGTGCCACCTCCAATTTTGTGGATATTTTCAGAAATATTTACAATAATAGGGTGAAAAATTTTTCAACAGTTTTCTTTAAATTAAAATAATAATAATAAAAAAAAAACTTGATTTGGCTCCCAGGTGCTCTTTCTGAAATCGTGTGACCTACGTCCCTGACCAGCTCCCACTATCCATTGATGCTGCAGAAAGAACTGTGGGAGTCCCTGTTTGTTCATTGACAGAGTGTTCCAATTAGATTTTGTAGTACTTTTACGTTTACATTTATTCACTTAGCAGACAATTTTATCCAAAGTCAAGTAATCAACATCAGCTTAGGGACTGTTTGGAAACAAGTGTTACAGAACAAGCATTAGAAATTGATCATCACAAGTGAAGAGCTCTAAACCAAACAGAACAACATAAGACTAATTACAGATACTAAGAACCTACAGCAGCATCAATACCATTATCTATTACAAAGATACTCACAGAGCAAGACAATTTTGAAAGTTTCTTAAACACGTGATGAAGTTTCCAGTTTGCATGGAGGTGGGCAGCCTGTTCCTCCAGCTAGGAGACACGTGTAGAAAGAGTCTGAATTGAGATCTGATGCCAGGCAGAAGTGATATCAATAGACAATATTCACTAGCAGACCTTAATGGGCATGAAGAAACACAAGAGTTCATGACCGTCTCCATATACAAAGGATGCTGATCCACTGACTACTCTGTAGGCAAGCATCACAAATTTGAATTTAATGGAATTGCATGCACCTGTCTTGTCTGGTTGAACATCAGATGTGCCACTACATTTTGAATCATCTGCAGTGGCTTGGTAGTGCATGCAGGTACCCCTGCCAGTAAGGAGTTGCAGTAGTCCAGATGTGATAGAACCTATGCCTGATCCAAAAGTTGTGCTTCACACTAAATGAGATATGATCTGATATTGTGGATGTTATGCAGAGTGAATCTGCTATGAGTGGCTGTATTGTGATCAGTAAAGGATAGCTTATCATCTGTCATCATCCCAATGTTGCGAACTGATTTGATAGTTATACATTGTAATTAGCCAAACCTTACAGAGATAGAGGGTTGAATAGATAGAGCAACTGGGATAACAAGGAGATCTGTCTCTGCCAGGTTTAGCTGGAGATGGTGTTTCGTCATCTAAGCTGAGATATTAGTGAGACAGGTTGAGATTCTACCGAAGACCATGTTGTCCTCTGGAGGGGAATGACAGGTACAAATGATTATTATCAGAAAACGCCAATATGCAAATCCGTGGGACATGATGAGGTGATGTACAAGGAGTAGAGGAGTGGATCCAGCAGCAGTCCTTGGTTTGACATCTCTCCTCTCCATGACACAAGGTGGGATCAGCCTGAGAGGTAGAAGTAAACACTCAACAGCCATTTCTTCAGAATCTCAAAATGAACGCAATATTTCTTTCTTTAACAAACAGCCAATTCCAGTAGCACTGAATGTAAATCAAGAAGAACCAAGCCTGGGCAGGATTCCAGTCCACTTACACTCGGTCATTTTAACCTAAGCTGCACATCTAAAGGATGTGACAAGAGAAAGAAATCCCTGGAGAAAGCCAAAGCAGACACTTGGAGAATTTGCATATTAGACACAATGGTAAGACCAGGAAATAAATCCAGGTCACTGAAAGTGTGCTGCATCAATGCCACCATACATCAATGTACCAACCATCTCAGCAAAAAGGCTATTAAAATCTGTATTTATTTAAAGATGTTATATCTGAAGGCAATGCTTTGTATATTGCAGGCATGAAAACATGCCGTCCCAGTCTATGCTGTGAGCAAGTTGGAATGGGCTTTATGTTTAACCATTTTGGCCAAAGTTAATGTAGTGTAAAACTAAGGTGATTCTGCATAGAAGTGATTCCATTTCTATCTGCAGAATTCTGCTTGAGATTTCTGTTACTCTCGGTACTGTTACTTGCTGTAACAGTCTGAACACAATGCAGTCTGCTTTTAAGATGTATAATTTCAAATAAATGGTTTTTTTTTGGCTTTGTCAATCAAGGCCAAAATGATTACATTACTTACACTTCAAGCAGTTCAACCTACTGTCAATGTTTTCTTTCCTACCCTTTATATGTATTTTAATAATAAAAGCCATAAATATAATACATGTGCCCATAATTATCTTTTCAACACTTCTACATTGATTTCAGAAACAGTTATATTTTCAGTATGAAAAATGCATACTGAAAAGGATGTAGATCAAAATATTTAAAGGTCAAGGTTGGAGCAGCATTCGTGTCTGCACATGTCTTACATATTTTCTTGCAAATTCCTCATTATAAGCCGTAGAATAGAAGCTCCCTCTAATTTAAATGACTTTCTTAGAATGTACAAAGCAGAGAGCCTCTTGGGTTACAGGGGATGTGAATAACTAGGAAAATATATTCAAACATTTTATTTTGAAAAAGAAAAAAAAAGAAATAAAGCTAAAATATTACTCCTAATACACCTGGGTTCAAATTTCAGACTGGTCAATCATGACACTGTACTTGTGTATTCTCCCATTCTCAGTCTGCATTTTCCTCCAGCTTTCCTTCCACATAACAAAGATGGAGTGTTAGCTTAACTGGTGACTCTAAACTGTAGTAGACTGACACCTTGTTGGTCCATGCCTTGCACCTACTATAATACCACTACGATACGATAGACTAACCCCCATGACCCTAAATTAGATTGAGTGAAGTCAGAAATTGGATGGATGGATGGTTATTTAGGTTGGAGAAACATTACTGTATAGTAGGCTATTTACTCCAACCTAAAATAAATCTTTGAATTATTTTTGTCACACTTGTGTCTTTTCTCTGCTGTTGAACATCCATTTCACTGTTATGTGGTACACATTGGAAGCCCTCCCCCATATTTTATTTTTTCTATGTTTTTCATTATTTGATGAAAGTGTCTAATGCCATTCTCTATTATTATTCACGAGTCCACATTTTCTTTTTATCTTAAAAAAAAAGAAATGAAAACCAGTGCCGAACTGTTGTGCCTTGTGCTGATTGCCCTGTGTATCTCTGCCTCCTGCTAGCTGTTGCCACTGTCCTTTAGCAGAGGTTTTTTGGCTGTTTTTGTCTTTTCATTTTTTATGTGCAAGATTTGCCTAGTCCTTTTGGTTTATGATTTTTGCTGATTTGTGTCTTGACTAATTCCCCACAAGGCGGCACGGTGGCACAGTGGTACTGGTAGCACTGCTGCCTCGCAGTAAGGAGACCTGGGTTTGCTTCCTGGGTCCTCCCTGCGTGGAGTTTGCATGTTCTCCCCGTGTCTGCGTGGGTTTCCTCCGGGTGCTCCGGTGTCCTCCCACAGTCCAAAGACATTCAGGTTAGGTGCATTGGTGGTCTTAAATTATCCCTAGTGTGTGCTTGGTGTGTGTGTGTGTGTGTGCCCTGTGGTGGGCTGGCGCCCTTCCCGGGATTTGTTCCTGCCTTGTTCACTGTGCTGGCTGGGATTGGCTCCAGCAGACCCTCGTGACCCTTTGTTAGGATATAGCGGGTTGGACAATGACTGACTGACTGAAAATGACTGACTGACTGACTGACTGACTGATTCCCACAACTGATCATGTCCTCATCTTCTCTTTTTGGTCTTGTTTGGACTCATCTGGGTTACTGATCTCTGTTTGCCCAACTACATCTTCATGTCCACCAACCACTCTTATCCCTAAATGGAATCTCCCTTTTAACCGATCCTCTTGAGCTCTTCATTTCATTCCATCCACCATGCTGTGCTTTACAGACTGAGAGATAGTAAATAAGGACCAGAAGCAAAAGATCTTAACTAAAATACGAGCAGAACCACCTTCAATCCCAGCTGTATGACAGACGGACACATTTCGTCAAAGAGGCAAATGAAGATTGGGCAACAAGAAGCAAACTCAAATAGGTATCTCACAAGTGCACAATGTGATTTATATTAACTATTGCAAACTTTTTTGTCAGTTTCATCATCATATGTACAAATCACTTTCATATCATTATCTAATTTGTCTTCCTACCTGTTTATTGTAATATAGTGGAAACAGCAAATCAAACAGACTAAAAACAAATCTCGGGGCAGAATAACAAGCACAGTTACTGTCATGTGTTGAAGCTAAAAGAGATCAGACAGTGTACAAAGAGAAGACCTATAATGTCAGAAGATACGGGGGGTAAATGTTATTGTTGTGCGGTAGTGAAACCTGGGTTCAGGGATGAAATGTTGGGACACCAACTGGATTGTCCCATTTAATTCTTACAACAAAAAAAAAAGCAAACACACAATGACACTACAATACTGAAAATATAGTCCGTAGCTTTCTCTCTATTAACATCATTGCTCAGTTGAGCGGATCTTTGCTTCTTGTGATGCTCTGTCCTCTAGATTGGCTCAATGCAAAGTGAAACGCCTTCTTCCAGTGATACCTGGTTTTATAGAACCTGGCCCAGAAGGAACAGAGTCAGTTGCACTCACTGGGTGTCTTCTTGGAGCTGCGGAGGCAGAAACAAGTGACAAGGTTAGCAACAGAGCCCCCTCTCACTTTTGATTGGTACTACATACCTCGTTTGAGCCTGGAAGGCAACCCACTGATGTGCATACATGACAAAATGCAGTTACAATATTCAAGATTCTTTCCTTATAATCTCATTTAATTGGGTTAGTTGTTGCTGTAGATACCTAACATGGGCAGTGGACCAAGCATTCATACACATAGCTTACTACAAGTATCCTTATCGATAGCAACATTAAACAGGGAGATTCACTCAAAAGAGGCCCTGAATATTCTGTAATAACTCTCGCTAGGACAAAGCATTCTGAACGAAACAAGGTGGTATAATGTGCTCCTCAGTATACAGAGCTTCGAACAATCCGAGGTGCCCCTGCGTCGGAGCAATTAGGTAGGCACCAGGCAGCTGTAGAGATGGTTAACCTCCATTTGCAACTTCTGGGTGCATACCGCCAGTAGCCCATCACTCAGTCACTCAACTTCTCATCAGTATGGTGGTGTGCAGTATGCTCCCCTGCAAGTTCAGATTTCCTTCATGGTGCGAACCTATTGGATCGCCAATTTGTTTAAGCGATGTCCGAATCAACTGGATGATAGTGAGTTAATGGAAGGTTACTTCCAGCAAGATGGAGCAACATGGCACACATCAGCAAGGAGCATGGCAGAAATTGAGTCCTTCTTCGGCAACAGGGGCTTTGGCCACCAGGGTTGCTGCATCTGACACCACCAGACTTCTTCCTTTGGGGTGTGCTCAAAGGACAAGTCTATTAGAACAAGCCTCACACTGTGGAAGATTTGAAGGAAAACATCCAACGTGAAATTGCTGCCGTTCCCCCTGAGACGCTTGCCAATACATTTAGGGACATGAACATAAACCAGCACCTTGCCTATACAAAGCAAACACAACGAGTACCCTTCAACTAACAGACCTGAATGTTCTTGTAGGAATCAGCAGGTTTGAAAACAATACAACAAAAAAACATTTAATTGTTAACAGCAGTATCTTTAATTTATCTATTTTTTTAACTGTAATCTGTGGCTTTAGGGCTGTTTTTTTGTACTACAGTGTCCACTACCTTCATTTTCTTTTTTCCTATTTTGAACATTACTGAATATTTTAACTGACTTATGATAATGGCTTGGGCTAATTCCCAGTTTAATTAAAGAGGGCAAGATAAAACACAATAAGATGCAGTGGTTACAATTGCGTAATGTGACATGACTTGTGACTTCATTGGCTCAGAAAGGACCAGCTTAAGGAACAAACACTGCAGATATCTTTTAGTTTTTCTGTTAGTTGAAAATTTAATGTATTGATCTTAATGTAAATGTGCCACATTTAGAGTTTTAAGTTTAACTCATTTGTGAATTTGCTTCGAAGGAAGTAATGTATTTGAATCCAAACTAGACAGCTTAGACTGCAGTATATGAAAATATGTTTAATAATAGATGGGTGAAACTTGTGGAAGAGTGAATGTTCTGTCCTTAAGGTGCGTATTGACTGAAATGGTAATGGTGAACATTTATGAAATGTTTATATATGACTTTTGGCATTGGTGCTGTTTTGTTCATTCTTAGCCTTAAATTTCTGACTTTTCCCCCCTCCTAGGCTCAAAGATTCTAAACCCTGTCATTGTCATCTGGTAAATACCTACAGCACTGCCATACTGATATCAGCTACAATATGTAGATGTTTATCACCCCTGAGGCCAACCTGTGACATGATAATGAGAAGCAAGTGAGCTAAAATCAAATCGATCTCTATTTAAATCTGTGTGCCTTTCAAGTACCACAAGAAGAAGAGTAGATAGATATCAGGATACAAGAAAAAATGTGCTAAAGAATACAGATTGAGTTCTGGGGCCGAAAAACACAGTACATTATATGCATTTTGCAAAGTGCATCTATAATACAACAGTAACAATTTATTTTTATATAGCCCCAAATCACACAGAAAAATGCCTCAATTGATTTTACAGGCTTTCTACAACTTTCAAGCCTTGAGCTCCATTAAACAACAAGAAAAAAACCCTCAAAAAACCTTGCAGGAAAAAGGAATATAGGCAAGGGCAATTCAAATGGAGACCCTCTTCCTGATAGGCTGGGTGTGCAGTGGGTGTCATAATATTGGATAAAACACAAGACAGAAAATAGAATTCAAGTATTCCTCTTCCCAGAACTAGACAACGTTTATAGTCACTGGTGTCGTATTAAATGAGTGCATCAAGAAACACAGCCCATCCAGATGTCTGTGATGGGATGAGCTGGGATGGGTCTGCAGATATTTCAATAGCAGACTGGTCTTCATCACACCCTCACTGGAGGACAGGTTGGCATGCTCTAAAAGACCTCAGTGTGCAGAATCCAGGAATATGGAATTTAAATGTTGTGTTAGCAACATTTGATTTGACCATTCATTCCACAATATTATTATTTTTTAGTGCAATACCCCCGGTATCTATGGCTAGGACCACCTAAATAAAGGAGGGAATAAAAGTGGCAGCTAAATTTCCTTGTACCATAGATAGATAGATAGATAGATAGATAGATAGATAGATAGATAGATAGATAGATAGATAGATAGATAGATAGATAGATAGATAGATAGATAGATAGATAGATAGATAGATAGATAGATAGATAGATAGATAGATAGATAGATAGATAGATAGAACTTTATTTGTCCCCAGGGGGTATTTTGGCTTTTTACAGAAGCTCTTTAAATAAATAAATACATAAATAAGTAACAAATTAAATAAATACACACACATACACTTTGGTCTGAACACACACTAGAATGACTATAAAGCAAGAAAATTAAAAAGAAAGAAAACTTCTGACTTAGCATTCACAGTCACAGTGAGGCATTATGCAGACATATTGCTGTTGAGCCCCAGTAGCATTTCTTGACACATTTCTTCTGAATAATTCATTGGCTGAAAGTACTCAGTGATTGTGTGTCTGGGAAAGGATGTGCAGCATTGTTTATAATGACACATAGTTTTGTTTTCATTCTCTCCTTGGCTGCATCTTCCAGGGGGTCCAAAGTGTGCCCCATAACTGAGCCTGCCCTTTTAAGTAACTTGTTGATTTGGTGGGCCTCTATTGAAGTGATGTTACTAGCTCTGCTCACCACTGGCCATTACAGAGTTATAGACAAAGGGGTTGACAAACATGTGTTTGTGTAATCATCTTAGAGAAAGTGTTATGAAATAATTAACTATATCCTTGACTAAATAAATGTGTTTTAATCTATACTTAATATTGACACAGTGTCTGAGCTGTGAACATTTGCACGGTGGCTGTTCCAGAACTGAGTTTGTACTTATTCTGGGTACTACTGAGAGGCTAGAATCTTGAGAGCAAAGGTGTAACGGTGGACAATATTTAAATAACATTCATAGGCAAGTCTTTTATGGCTTTATAGGTTAGAAGCAAGATGTTATAATCAGTGTGAAATTTGACAGATAACCAGTGAAGGATAAACAGCACTAGGGTAATGTGATCAAATTTTCTGGTTCCTGTGAGTACAATGGCTGCTGCATTTTGAACTTACTGAAGTTTATTAATAGAAGCTGCTGAGCATTCAGTTAGTCCTTCCAATACAGATTGGAAAATCAGACAACCAATTCCTTAGATCTTTAGGCCCAGGTAGCAATATTTCTGTTTTCTTGGAATTTCACATTAGGAAATTAGCTCATCTTTGATATCTTTTATGCAGTGTTCTACTAGGGACAGTTCCTCACTATGTTTAGGAGAGATATATAACTCTTGTGTTATCTGCATAATAGTGGAAACTAATGTCGTGCTTAGGAATAATATCTCCTACAGGTAACATGTACAGGGAAAACAACAGGAGACTCAAGACTGAACCCTAGGGAAATCCATACTTAATGGGAGTTTGTTTGGAGAGTTGCTCATTTATATTCACAAACTGAAATGTCAAAGTTAGGTATGATTTAAATTAGAACAATTCCTAGTCCTTTCAATAATATGTAATGGTAATTGTATCAAAGCTTGAACTGAGTTTCAGTAGAATCAGTAACAAAATATTTCCTATTAACAGATCATTTGTTAGTGTATCGGTGTTATGATAAGGGGCCTCATGTATAAATGGTGTGTATGCCCAAAAATGTTGTGTATGCCCATTTCCACGCACACTTTGAGATGTATAAAAACTAAACTTTGGCATAAAACAATGGACATTTTCATGGCAGGGTCCCCCTTTGCGTATGTAGGTTTCTGCTTGGTTTTGCAAACTGGCTGCGCCCAGCGTCAAAGCAGTGCTACTGTTTCTGTGTGATCTCCCTTTTTTTTTTAGATTTGCTTCAATGACGTGGGATTTACCAAATACACCAAAATGAATTGTATATTATTTACGAATGTAGTTCACTTGATTACAATTATTCTGTAACAATATAATGGTGCACGGAATGGCCAAACTGTTTCAACTACCATAGAAAGAATTAGAAGAGAGTGCATAATAATAGATTATGATGGCTGGCTTCTAAGTCGATTTCGATTTTCAAGAACTATCCTCTTGGAGATGTGTACTAAACTGGCACTGGCTTTACAAAGGTAGACTGAGGAATTGTGCTCTACCTGCTCCCCTGCAAGTTCTGTCCACCCTTAGGTTTTTAGCCACAGGAGATGTTTGCAGCGGGAACTTGCTGACCAATCAGGTATTTCACAATCATTACTGAATTGCGCCATGCCAGCTGTAAAGGATGGTATTATCTGCTTGTCATCTAGATAGATAAGATTTCCTTACGCTGTGGTTGAACTGGGAAACATCAAAGTGCAATTCACTACAACATCCGGTTTCCCAAATGTAATTGGAGCATTCAACTACACGTACATTGTTATCTCAACGGTGCTGGACTAATTACATCAGCCAGGGATGAACACTGCAGTCATGCGCCATTTGCATTATGGTAATGTTTACATTCTCAGCTGATTTCGGCCCCGGAAGCAGTAGCAGGAGCAAATCGTTTTGGAGACATAACAAAGGGCTTGACTACGCACAAAGATAAACACAAAAGAGCACAAAAGTTAAATCTTTACACAGCGAAACACGTTGATGCTGAATGAGCGAGACGAGATGCTGGCTAACGCAAAGTGGAATCGAATGCTGCTCTCCGTCGCTGAGCCAATCAGCACCCAGGAACTTAATCGCGTGCTCTGATTGGGTAGCTTCTCAGCCATCCCCCAATAGCGTCCCTTGTATGAAATCAACTGGGCAAACCAACTGAGGAAGCACGTACCAGAAATAAAAAGACCCATTGTCCGCAAAAATCCGCGAATCAGCGAAAAATCCACGATATATATTTAGATATGCTTACATATAAAATCTGCGATAGAGTGAAGCCACAAAAGTCGAAGCACGATATAGCGAGGGATTACTGTATATCTTTGTGCTCACATATTTCCATGGGCCTGGCTTGTTCCATAATTGGAAGTCAGATATGTGGGCGCAGGTATAACATCTTTTTCTATCCCATTTATCTGTTTAGATACTTTGTACTTTTTCCATCAAGAAGATAGAAACGGCATGTAAATAGTAATAAATCTTTTGTTATTGTTATTTTTTCATAGGGTCTCTGAATCAAGCAAGGGAGGGGTGGGGGCTTCTTTAGGGCTTCTTTTGACTCATAAGGGCAGCAAATTAGCCATGCAGTGCTGCACAAGAGATTGAGCTGGCGTACAGGGATCAATGTTATCTATCCAGCAGCAGTGCTCATAATATTATTCAGCTAATGTACCCCTAAAATGAAAATAAAGATTGGGTGTGTAAATCTTGCTGGATATGGTCCTGACATCATGCATGTGTGAAACATGTTGGGCAGATCATCTTACAGTACGCATGTATGAAAGTTCTGAGCATGGATGCAATAACTCTTTGATGTCATGCTGGCCTTGCAAAGCATCATGGGGCACGTGAAAAAAAATGTTCATCTAAGTCAGTTGCACAGCGAATTTTCAAGCAAATATTTGATGAACAAGGTCACCGGTGAACATAGCATATTCGCTGCAAAAAACGCTTTATTGAATTTCACCAATCAGCACTAGTAATAACCCGTGTTAAGGATAAGTCATTAATTATTATTTTTAAAGTTATTAAAGTTTATTTTTTAAAGCTCCTTTAATAAAAATCTGCTTCTAAAATAGAATTTATAAATTTTGTGACATTTCCTATGGGAGAGAAAAAGATCAAACCAAGCTAGCTGGTTTATGTTTTGTGTTGTATGTTATTTTTTTATATATATTGTGGGCCACCCAGGCTGGCTCTGCCACCTGAACCCAACACAGACAAGCGTGGGACACAAGTTCAAGGCACACACGTTTTATTTTCCTCTTTTTCCTCATGGGAAACACCTTCCCCGTTTCCCACAGGCACAACACAGTCCAAAGCACAGCGCAAACACAGTACTTCCTCTCTTTTTCTCTTCTCTACTCCTCCAGTCAAGCTTCATCTTTCTCCTCCCGATTCTGGTTCCCCGAGTAGAGGCTGCTGGCTCCTTTTATAAGGCAACCAGAAGTGCTCCAGGTGCTCGATGACTCATTTCTGGCAGCACTTCCGGGTATGGCAGAAGAACTGCCCATAAGGGCTCAGCAGCTTCTGCTGCAGCACTCCCTGGCGGCACCTACGGATCCCAATAGGGCTGCACCAAACTCAAACTCTCATGAAGCCCTGCGGGAGTCTGAAGCACCTCTGCAACCCAGGGGGGTTGCCATCTAGCGTCCCAGGGTAGGTAACGCTGTGGCCACGCTTGCTTCCCCAGTCCTCCCAGTGTGGAGGTGTCCTGGCTGGGCAAGGGCCCTGGCCACACGCTACAATATCATAAACACACCAAGTCTTGAATATATACTTGCACATATCCATCTTTTATTATTGTGATGTTTTGAATAAACTCTGCTATTTTGTTTAATGCAGTAAGCATGTGTGAGGTATGTTTTGAAAAATAGTAAATTCCCATACTGAGTCCACAAAAAGAGACAGTGAAGGTAGATTTGTGTAGACTTTGTTCATAAATTAAACAGATTTCCTCTTAGTGCTGGCATCCCAGCTACAGCATGAAACTGAGATCTCCCACAATATTAAAAACTAAATGATGTCAATAAACCAATCTTTTACGTAAAAATGAAAGCCAGATTTGAGAATTTTTTTAACTGAATGGTTGTTGATACATAGGCACAAGGTAAATGATTCCCTGAAGTGTATATTATCCATAGAACACTACACTTTATCATTGAGTGCATTCACTAATATCACTCTTTACAGAATTTTTATTTTCTGATCAATGATTATATTCATGATCACACAAAGTCTTTGAATGAATTGGCACACCAGGAAGATAACTATGGACACGTTGTCTTTTTCCTGTTACAATTTGCAAGGTTACTGTTTGTCTCAGTGGATGAGTGAGCACATTTAAGCAGACAACACACATTGATTTAAAACTGAGACTGAGACAGAATAACACTTGTTAGGGCTAATCAGGGTTAGCTAGACAAAGGCACGTGCAGGCCTAAGCTTGAGGTATAAATCAGAGATTTCATTCCAGGGAGTGTTTCTATGGATTGGTGTTTGTCTAATTGTACGGTGATTATGAACGTGGCAGGTGCTGGTGTGGTGTAGTGCAGGGCTTTAGACTGCACAATATGTCACTTAACAAGTGAATGAAAAATGATCTAAATTGATTCATGTTTTTTTGCAATAATGCTAAAAGTTTTGTCATTATTTGCCAGCTAGATTTAAAGGTTGAATTGCTTGTAATTGTAACCACTGGCATGGCTCTGAGCCTGTAGTAAGAGGCACAAGATATTTTAAGATAAAGCTTTATAGTGCCTTGTAAATACACAGTTGATCAATTTATATTATCTAATGATGCCGGGTGAACTAAAGAATTGATGCTTCTCAAGGAGTGTTTTTTTAGAGTGGAATTATGAGGCTAATAAATTGTATGACCTTGTATATATGACAGTCCCCTTGGATATTGAAAGGAACATTCAGAGCAAATGCTCTAGTTATTGAGAAGCCACTGTTCTCACTCGTTTGGATTTTAATGTCTGAAATCATATAAAGCAGTGGTCAGTGCAGAAGATATTCCATCCATTTGATGTTCTTCCCCATTGATGCATACACTAAAATAACACCAGACCTGGTAATATTTTATTGACCATGTGTAATATAACTGAAATCCTTTCTTGATTTGTTTATCTAATGTAAAGGTAAGCATATGTAAATAAATTATGTTTTCTTCTTATCTGTTCTATGATTCCAACTTCTGTATTTCTTTACAGACAGCCAACCTTGTCACTATCCCCTGACAAATTATATCTGAAGCAATGAGAGACTAGCATCTTAAATTGATTAGATTAGATTAGATTAGATAAACTCTGTTAATCCCAAGGGAGAATTCAGATGCATTCAGAAGCAGAAACATAAAAGAGAAGCCACCAGACTCACAGGACAAATGGTACAGCCAATCAATAAATCGATACATATAAATAAATTAATACATAAATATATACTGTGCAGAAATTTCAAAATGAACTTAAAGAGTGCGTCAGGAGGAAGCATTGAATTGCCTGATAGCAGTGGGCAGAAAAGAATCCCAGAGGTGCTTCTTAAAGATGGAGGGTATTTTTCATGATGGCCTTCAGGCCCGGTCTTAGGTACTATGGGGCCCTAGGCGAAAGGGGGGTCCAGGGGCCCCCTGAGGGGGGCGGAGCCCCCCTGGAAGCTCTGTGAAATGCGTGAAAATTAGACCAAGGAGTCGATCCAGGGCCCCCCGGACGCCGGGGCCCTAGGCGGTCGCCTACTTCGCCTATGCCTAAGGCCGGGCCTGATTGGAACAAATAATGCTGTAGTATATTTAAGTATATATGACAATTGCTCACTCGGACAATTTGTTTTGGGGGCCCCCAAGAAGGCGGGGGCCCTAAGCTATAGCTTGTGTAGCTTATACGTAAATCCTGCACTGATGGCCTTCCAGTTTTGCTATTTTGTGTCCAGGGTTTGCCTTGTTATGGAAAAGGCTTTCCTTATAAGTTTGTTCATGCATTATACCAATAATGAAAGAAATAACCCAACAAAGAAAATTAATGAATACCTTCCTAAATTGTTTGCACATATAGTTTTTAAAATTGCTGTATAGATACATTTGATATGATCTGATGACATTACTAATTTCTCTTATGTTCCTCCTTGATTTTTTTGATGTGTGATGTGATTCCCGTTTGAGTTCTTTATGTTGTACAGTCTGATTCTGTCATTTATTTTACTTTCGTTTTCATTTAAAATAAGATAATACATTTTCATGCCTTGCTTCTGTTGTCCCATTATGCTTTTAGACACCTTCTTTTACTGTTCCTTTTTCCAGGATGCATGTCGGTTGGTAGGGTCAGCCACGAGAAGACTGCAGCTTGTTGCATTAATAGCACAATGTTATTTAAAGTAGTGGAATGCTACACACTGTGTCCAAGGTTGTGGACACTCAAACAAAACCTTGTCATCCTTGCTTTGTTGAATTTGTATTCTGGTTACTGATCTTTCTGCTTTGGCCTCTGACAATGATTTAATCTTGTGGTTTGGCTTGATGTTTTGATGTTTTGGTCCGTTCTCAACTAAGGTCTTATCTGTTAGTCTCTTAATCATTCTGCCTGTCATGTTCCCAACTCCAGAAGAATAACGTTTAGTTATGAATTTTGGTTTAATTACTCCTAGACTCCATTGTTTCCATTTTTGGATCATTCTGATGTGTTATTTTATGTTATAGTTTATTCATGATATCATCACAGCACTATTTGTGAATTTCATGAGTAAAATTTTATAACTTTTTTCATGGTTGTGGCTATATTGTGATGGCAACAACGTTCATTGCTAGTCTTTATTAAGACTAGTTTATTATTAGTTTTATTAAGACAATTACACATGACAAGCACCTATGAAAGACAGAAGTACAGTATCATCAATGTCAAGGTTTGTGAATAAAAAAATCAGAAATAACAAATCTCTGATTAGTTAGGACTTTTGTTTTGTTTTTTGACTTGATGATTGGCTTTTGTACACCATGGTTTGACCTTCAGCTTTTTATTAGACTATTGGATGTACTTTAAGCTCTTTTTCATGGTTTTTTTGCATTTTACTCAAAATTAGTTTCATACTACTTACTACATATTCAGAGTCAGAAGCATGGATTAAATCAGCAGTCTAATGGTTTACACTCTTAGCTACTGGGCCATACTGGCCAGTTCAAATAAAGCAAAAGAATAAGAGGAAATGGTTTTGACTAACTATTCACTGATAAAAACCAAAATAAAGAAAAGGCAACAAGAAAACCAAATACAGCTCCAGTGCTTTATTTCCTATGTTCTTTAAAACTCAGGCAAAAAGCATTGAATGCTCTAGTCAGTTGAAAATGAATTGCTTGGTGGAAGATAACGAACATCTTGTGGTGGAGGTCAGGAATTAAAGATACTTTGCAATTTCCCTTTTCCACCTAGACAAATGGTTAATAAGCCTGTCCTGTGGAGATAATAAATAGCTTGGCTTCTCTAGAGAAAAATAATTGATTGGTGGCTTTTTTCCTACCAGAGTTTATTCAATTATGTAATTTCATTGTTTTCTCTTGTATAAATTATTATATACTTTCAGCATTTCTCACATATGTAGAAAGTGAAGGGTGAAACACTGTTGAATTCTTAAAAAGAAATTTGCTTGGCGATAGGAACGCTTTTGTTTTCGGCTCTGAAATTTAGACAGCACTAATATGAAATTAGTTACCTCAGCCTGTTTCAGTTCACTTCTGCTTGATTCTGAAAACAATGTATGATATTTCGTTTACACATCAATGAATTGTGAGAAGCTTGTAGTCTGACATTCCACAGATTAAGTCTACAGGTAATCCTTGATGCTGAGAGCTCAGCTTTATATGGGACTGCTGCCATTGCTGAAGAGACGCTCTTCTGTGAAGACCAAATGAACAGATTTCCTTTAACAATGAGACACTAGGGAGGTTTGTGCTTTGTAATAGATTTGCATTCTTTTTTTATTGTATTTCTTAAAATCAATTTTTTGTGGGGTTATAACAAATATTTAATCTTTCATCAGTTCCAGAGATTTATTTTCCACAGTTTTCCAGGTACAAAAAGGGTAACTGCCAACTATTTCCTCTTTGCAAAAATAGCTTTGTTTATGCGCCAGTGATAAAAGAAATACTATTACATTTAAATCTTCACAAGAGAAATCCAAGTATGAATGCTTGTAATTTTACAAAATAAAACAATCAATAAAGTATTTTTATAAAAGCAAATTGTTGTACAAATGGGGTTTTAGTTAAGGGATAAAAACTGTAGCACTCTTTAGGGTGCATAGTGAAAATGTGCATTATTTAAATTTAGATTAGATTAGATAAATCTCTAGTAGCCCCCAAGGGTAAATTTGATTTTTTACTGAAGTTCATTTGATAGATAGATAGATAGACAGACAGACAGACAGACAGACAGACAGACAGACAGACAGACAGACAGACAGACAGACAGACAGACAGACAGACAGATAGATAGATAGATAGATAGATAGATAGATAGATAGATAGATAGATAGATAGATAGATAGATAGATAGATAGATAGATAGATAGATAGATAGATAGATAGATAGATAGATAATGTAAGACGCTAGGGGTTGCTATTTCCCTTTTCAACCTAATAGACAAACACACTGAACACGGGATAAAATCACGAAGAAGGTTTTTAATTATTTTTCTTTTAAACAGTGCCTCCAAAGCACCCCAGCCACAATAAACAGGCAATTAAATAAACAATAAATCAATAATTATAAACATATATCTCTCCCCCACACCTCCCAGAAAGCTCTGTCACACACCTCCCGACTCCTGCTCGCTTGCTGGGTTCCCATCAGTCCTTTAAATAGTGCTGGATCAGATGGAGAACTTGTAGTTTCTTCAGCATGGATGTACTTCGAGGCTTCTGTTCCTGTGACTTGGGATTACTTCCAGGCTATACGTAATATAAAAATCCCGAAGTCTCCTAGTGTCACACATGGTACCCAGCATGGCTGTGAAGATGAACTCCAGATCCCATGATGCCCTGTGGGATAGATAGATAGATAGATAGATAGATAGATAGATAGATAGATAGATAGATAGATAGATAGATAGATAGATAGATAGATAGATAGATAGATAGATAGATAGATAGATAGATAGATAGATAGATAGATAGATAGATAGATAGATAGATAGATAGATAGATAGATAGATAGATAGATAGATACTATAGTCTAAACACATAAGAAAGTGACTAAAAAGGAAGAAGATTAAAAAGCAAACTTCTGACCTAGCAGTTACAGCCACATGCAAATTGCTGTTGGTATTATGGAGCCCCAGTAGCATTTCTTGACACGCTTCTGAATGAGTCATTGGCTGAAAGTAATGAGTGTTATTGTGTCAGAGAGAGGATGTGCTGCATTGTTCATAATGGCACTCTGTTTTGTTTAAATTGTATTCTTTGCTATTACTTCCAGGGGGTCCAGAGTGCATCCTATAACTGAGCCTGCCCTTTTTAATTAGTTTGTTGATTTTGTGCACCTCTCTTAAGGTAATGTTAACAGCCCAGCACACCGCAGTGTACAAAATCACGCTTGTCTTCAAAGAATACGTGAACAAAATTATTATCAACATTAAAGGAATGACGTTTCCTAAGAAAAATGAGCCTGCTCTGCCCTTTGTACAATTGTATTCTGTACAGTAGTTCCTCTGTATTTTGAGACTAGTCCAAGCATATGAATAGCACAAGAAGTTTCAGATAATTCCATTCAATAGTCAATTGCTTCTGTCCATTATACTTCAGGATGGTCATTTCACTTTGTGGCACTCATTGAAGTCATGAATGAAAGTGAATAATTTCCCCATATTTATAAACTTATACAGAGTACAGATTTTCTGTACTCAAATGTTCAAATTTTCAAATTAGAATATAAATACTCTTTTTTCTTTACATTTTTTGAAAAGTCCAGACATGTGAGCTGTCAGTATTCCGTATAAGGGAGAAACCAATACAGACTGTGATACCAGTCCATCTCGGAGTACTCTGACACTCACAAATCCAGCTAAAATTAATTAATTACAGTTAATAAATTTAATTTGCATAGTTTTGGGATGCAGGAGGAAGCTGAGAGAGAAGAAGGGGAGAAATTGCAACACTTTAAAATAAAATAAGAACCAGACGAAAGCTGAAACACTGCATTAATTGCAGTCTTTTAGCAGTACCTGTTACGCTAATGTGGTTAGCTCTTGATCCTTTCAAAGTCAATTGACAATCTGGTGTTGGTTGTTGCTGTCTTTATAAGGGCTATGCTAGTGGGCAGAGTTAGGTAGCGTTCACTGTTCTTGTTCATGGTCAGAGACAATAGTGGAAAGAGGAAACAAAACACACTGACAGGGCAGGAAATCTAAGAATTTGTGAGGCATCAGTAGTAATCACTGAGCACCAGGCCTTCCTTGATCAGTATATGCAGTATAAATGATAGAAGAAACTCTCATTCCATCCTTGAACCCCATTATAATATCAGGAGCACATAAATGTAAAATAAAGGCTTATTACATAAATAACAATAAACAGGGACAAACAAAGAGATATCCATGGTATGAACTAAACATAAATAAAATAACAAACATTAAAAGCCACTATTGACCTGCCTTATACAGGTTTCATATCTTGCCCCAAACACCAAGTAAAACCATCATCTCTCATTGCTTTCTGTTTCTCTCTCAGCTGACTCTGGGTCATTTCTTGCTGACGATTATGTATGTGCCCATGATTCACCCCCAATTAGACACTTGCTGGATCTGTAGCTGTGAGGTAGTTTTAAATCCCTTTTTGGGGTCACTTCTAGTGTCAGGGTGACCTTTGTAAAGAAAATATAAAGAGGTGCGTAAAAGGTTGGGACCCTATCACCTGCTTAATTGGTAGGATTTTCTTTCATTAAACAAAAATCATATGACTCAAAAAACAGTACAGGAGAACCTCTGTCAGGATAGTGTAAGAACCACAAGAAAGCAGGACTGTCCGCTTCTTGCTTCCTTGTGTAGTGGCGAAACAACGACTCCTTTTAGTCATGTGCTGTTTTACTGATCTGGGATAGAGGAGGCAGAGCTTGATGAGGTCAGAAGTGATTCCCTGTGCATGTGACGCCTTATATTTACATCTTGGAAACCTCAACCTTTTATTGGTTTCAAACTTCCTGGTTTAAAAGGTTCCCTGGGGTAGCTGGTAATGTAGAGAACACAAAGTCCTAATACTGAGCATGTTTTACTGAATCCAAACACAGGGTCACGGGGGTCTGCTGGAGCCAATCCCAGCCAACACAGGGCACAAGGCAGGAACCAATCCCGGGCAGGGTGCCAACCCACCGCAGGACACACACAAACACACACTAGGGCCAATTTAGAATCGCCAATCCACCTAACCTGCATGTCTTTGGACTGTGGGAGGAAACCGGAGTGCCTGGAGGAAACCCACGCAGACACGGGGAGAACATGCAAACTCCACTCAGGGAGGACCCGGGAAGCGAACCCAGGTCCCCAGGTATCCCAACTGCGAGGCAGCAGCGCTACCCACTGCGCCACCCTCATGTGTCTTTCAAGCTTTCTATAGTAAATTGACCAGAAACACTTCATTGGCTTTCCTATTATTTACGATGGGTTTGCTTATTTTTTGCTTTCTAAAATTCCGTTCACTACAAAGTGATGCCATGTAATGTGGGTGAGGGTAGACTTGCTATGCATTTGTTGGCCTGATCAGTTTTGTTTGTGAAGATTCCTGTGCATCTTTTTACTTGTGGGGACAATACTAGGATAATTAACCCAAGTGAAAAGTGCCTTTTGACAATAATGTTTGGTAAGTTGACAAAAAAAATAGGAAAATAATACTTGATATCTATTATCCTATCAAGAAAATATGCACATTAATCAAAGAAATGAAGCAAGATTAATTAGATGATTATCAAGCTGCAAGACGTCTTAAAATTTTTGGCTTGACAATAGTATCTGTATGCAGAGCAGACAATTAACTGAATTGTACATACAGTATTAATTGAAATGCTTTGCTGTCTTTGCAGTCATGTGTAAAAATATAATTTGTTTACCAGATGGTTGGGAGCCACTGAACAAATTAACAGTGGATAATATTATTTTTCCTATATTGCCACCAGAAAGCATTATTAAAAATAAACTGCAGTATAAAGAACCTTAGGGCATCCCCAGTGACTCATTCAGTAACATACTGAACATAAAGAGAGTGAAAAAGAGATACAATCATTCATTGGCTCCTCTACAGGCTTTGCTAATTTGTCCTGTTTCTGTCCACCACAGAGATGAAAGAGAGAATATTAAAGACCTACCTTGAAAATGTTGTAGTCGGACCCTATGGGAGTCTTCCTGAAAGCTGGACATGAGTTACAGTGGGTCTGCTCCTGGTGTATACGTTTAGAGGTTTTGTGAGGCTAATTTCTGAAAAATGCCTGGAGCACAGAAATGAATGGGCAGTAAATTGAGAAAAGCTCACAATCTAATTTAATTTGAAACAAATAGCAATTTTCTAGGAAGTTCTAGGGAGTTCCCCTCATACAGTGCACAAAAAACAACACAAAGCCATATCTGTTTTAACTTTAGATAATTAAAAGAGACCCCTTAATCTAACAGGTCACTCTGCAGCTAAACTCTTTCTGAATTCAGGTGTATCTGTGCCCATCTAATGTATATGTGTCTTTCTTTAGTGTTTTGCACAAAATACTAGAAGTGAGCAAGTCAACTTTGCTCTCCAGTAGAGCAATTTAATTCAGGAAATGCATGGTAGTGACAGAGGATTGTATGCTTTAATTCCCTAACATGACTGTTACTTCCTCCATTATTTAAGCTCTACAGGCAAACTTCTTCTAGGTTAAATGTAGCACAACAAGGAGACACCTACTGTGTAAAGACTGCTTCTCAACAGGCAGCTATTTTGTGCAAACTATTGGGTCACCAGAATTACAAATTCTGACATTCTAGAAGGAGACAGAAGGATGAGTTGTGGAATGAGCAAAAAAAGTAATTACCTTCACACAGAATAGAAATTAAGGCAGAAGAGGCTAGAGTGAAAATAAATTTTAAATGTAGTACAGGTTGAATATCCTAATTCGAAATTCAAAAATCCATACATTTTTGTGTGCTGAAACGATGGCACAAGTGGAAAATTTCACACCAGGGTCTCTTTCACAAATCTTTGCTTGGATTCAAAGGTGAACATATGTGTACATGAAAAACGTTCAAAACAAGTTTATTCTGTTTTGAGTGGAATGTAGGTGGGGTGATTCCCCCATGAACCTCAGAGTGCCATGAAGAATGACACACAATAATTGAGCAAAGCGAGGAAGCACCGCCCCAGTCAGCAATTAGGGTTGGATACCCCATGAAGCATCGAGCAGTGCCACAGGAGAACATTGTAACGGCCGACCCCTTACCAAGACTGGCCACTGCACTACCAAGACTTATTCTTTGGATTACCTGAGGTTTCTTGCTCTAATAACCAGCCGTACTCCTTACAAGTTGTCTTATTTTTCCCAACATGACGAAATAATCAGAAAACAGTAAACAGATACAGTATGTAAAATCAAACACGGATATATTGTAAATTGAAAAGACAGACAAATATTCAATAATATATATATATATATATATATATATATATATATATATATATATATATATATATATATATATATATATATATATATATGTGCGTGCAAAACACCACTATCCCAAAAGCACCAGTGACTATATAAGAACATAAATATACAAATATTTACATTGACCCTCCCTTGTCCCTAAACAATAAACAAAAACACGTAGCACAAATACAAACACGGATTAGATAAACACAGCAATTGAAAATGTGGTGAAAAATGAGTCCAAAATAAAGTCCAGCGGTATTGAAACTGACTGTAGAGTTATTGTGCTCCTTCCCGACAACAAAATGATCTCACTGTGAAAAGTCCTGGCAATGGCTGGTATGAATCCAAACCCCAGGGTTATTCAGCTCTGGCTGTCATGATGTAGAATCGGACAGTGAAAAAAGCAAGCAGTGGACTAAAGCAATGATCAGCAGTGATGAGTTGATAAATGGGTGGTTAAATTGTCTTCTTTTCCTCTTGGTTTGTCTCCTCTCTCTCTCTCTCTCTCTCTCTCCTCGCCTCTCTCTCTCAACCTTCGCTCCTGTTTTTTAAATGCAAAATGTCCCAGATGTATCTGATGAGTTAACAGATGATTTCTGTCTTGAGGCTGCGGTCTCTCTCCATCATCCTTCCCCTCTGCACTTACGGGGACAACATTCACTGACGCACACATAACGGACAGTAAACGGGATGATGAAAACAAAACGCACTCAGGACAAACATAGAACATACTATTATTATGCAGCCCTGCTACAACATGAATCATATTTAACACTGGTAAAAACACATGGGAACAGAAGATAACTAATAGATTCCTTGACCTTCAAAATCCTAAGGACTATATATAGTCCAATGCATAGTAAATAGTTATAAAATGGCAAAGACCATAAGCCTTATTGTAACAGGTGGATAATGTTAAAAATCCTTTTCTGGGTCAGTAATTTCAGACCAATGGAGTAAATAAACAGACATGTTATACTCCTAGCATTCAACCTTATCCTATTTTATGTTCTCTTTACATTAGAATGGTCGCACACCTGTCAATACACACACAAATATATAAAGTGTATTTACAGTATAGTGAATAAATATAATTTATTATATCATATCAGTCCATTTATTGCTTTGTGCCCTCCCCCACCATAACCTAAGGTCTATGGGGGAGAAGCAAAAGCTTCAGATTCATCAAAAAAATATTTTTGACGGATCTCTATGTTTTAGGGTCCCCTGATACCAAAAACATTGATATCTCTATGATGGGTGTGTGTGTTTGTCTGTGTGTCACAGTTCCTTGAGGACAGTCTGGAGCTAAAATGCCAGGATGGAAAAATACCAAACTCGAAACTTAAATCTGTTATGAGATGATGATGTGCTGATTAGTGTTTGAGCCACAATGATGCAAGAGAAAGAGGCACTCTAGAGGAACCCTCAGATTCCATAATTGTGAAGTTAATTATGAATTCTTCTCAATTGTTATCATAATGACCTATTTTATGATCAGAACGATCAGCATCAGAGCGGTAAATAATTACAGAAATGTTATAGAATAGTTCAGGTAACTTGGTTCCTAGGACACAAAGCTCACTGACACTCATATCTGATTTTTTTTTGTTTTCGTTTAGATAGATGAAAACCTTTTGGTATACTGCCAGAAAAAAACGTTTGGGATCTTGCTCAGAATTCTCTTTTTCACTCTTTCTTTCTCTCTTTCTCTCTCCCTCTTGCTCTCCAAATCTAGAAATGTCCACCCCCCCCCCCCCCCCCCAAGATTAGTAGACATGAGGAAAAACAGCTGGGGGCTCACTTATGGAAGCACCTGCAGCGAAAGCTTAGGGGGAGAGGGTTTAGTGATATAAAAGTTTTTTTCTGTTCCTTGGGGTGTGAACAGACTTTTTCCTGGGTCTCCTCGAATTTAGTGCCTGCAAGAGCAGCCTGATAATTATACTTATATATTATATATATATACGCTGTATATTTAGTAATGAATCTGTGAACTATGAACAAACTTCTCTGTTAGTGAGGTCAGCTGGATTGCATTTAATAATGAATATTTGAACTTTGAATAAACTTCATGTTAGATTAATAGTCAACAGATGTGACTCTATTTGTAGTCCTCCACATAGAGTATATGGGAAGTATCTCGGGAAGAGTTCCATTTTCAGTTGAATTCTAAGATGAGCCATTAACGGAAGAGATGATTCTTCTGAAGCCATTTTTGTCCCTCCTATGTGTGGATAAGCTCTTTGTACTTATGGTGATTGGTTGTTTTATGGACTTGTAGTTTAAAATTCGTTTGTAAGTAGAGGCCAACAAACTCTGGTGTATCTAGCGTTCTTTGTATGTTGTCTGGTGGTTTTATCATTTCTATGTAGCGCACTAACAGGAGCAACTGGAGGGAACTGTTAAACCACATACGGTATGCATGTGTGTGTATATAGTATGTATGGTACCCATAGTATATATTTATCTACAGTATATGTAGTTTCTTCCTGAGGGTTAATGGGTCTGGTCTGGATATTCTTAAACAGTCTAAATGCATTATCAAATAATAAGGAAGCACTTATGTTACGTGAACACTTTCCCCATACCCCCTACTTACTGTGTTTTGGACACCTTACATCTGGTGGAGTTACAGGAAGGTGAAATACAAATTGGCTCAATTATTCCTGATGTGAACCTTTTCATCATATTATAAAAAAAGCTACAATGACAACAGTGATATATTCTTTTATTGAATTAGGGATAAGAAAAGTAACACTTAAATGCGTATAAATTAAACTTGGTATACAAAGAATGTTTGTTTTATGTATGATTTCTTTATTATTACATCTTCTTAATTAAACTTCAGTGATGCAGAATTATTAAATAAATGGCATTTAGCACATGCATGGCCATTAATTCAAAATTTGAATTGGATTGGCAGGAAAGTGCTGTTAAATTATTTATGTCATCTTTTCAATATCTACACACAATGGATATACAGTAATTCAGAAATGTGAAATCTTGCACTGTATTAAACAATGCACCAGCAATTTCCAGCATCTTCAGTATAAAAGACATTCATTCAAAACTGTTTACTGCTTCCTTTTTCAAAAAAAAGAATATCAGATAATGATAATTTCTTTTCTACAACGTACATGTGATTGTTCTTGTTTTCTGAGGCTATCATTTTTGTGGCATTTTACTTGTTTATCAGAGATATTTTTGGAGTTGCTGAAACAGAGATATAAAATAATTGCCGCAGTAATCGCTGTTTGGGTATTTTGTGAATCGCCTTGCAGGTGTGTGCAGTGCTGGATTAGCTGCAACTGCCAAAGTTATTTGTGAGGCTATAGCAAGGCAAAGTGAAAGCCAGCTTGGTGTATTTGTTCATGATTAATTGCATATACTAATTGTCAGAGATAAATGCTGAGTCTTTTTGTTTTGTTTTTTTCATCCTTCCAATAAAGACAAAGCAGAATTGAGGTGGCAGAATTCTAAAGATAGGATAATAGCTTAAAGTTCTGAAATACCAAATTTAAAAATGTTGTACCTTCTGACTGCTTTAAAAAGTTAAGCATAACTTTCTTTTTTATGGCAGTTCATTATCTTAAGTTGGCTCAGTGGTCAGGCAATGGTGTCTCACAGCTCCAGAGTCCAGGATTTGAATCCCAAGTGCTCAATCTGTCTGTGTGGAATTTGATTTGATGGAGAAGAATATCATATTAATGGTTATGCCTGCTTCATGGAAAACAGGCAAGGAGAGAATAGGATAAATGTGTCACTATCTGCTAAAAATAACATTCAGTCACGCAAAATTAAGAAAGAAGAAGGGAGCATGTCTGAATCACTGTAGGTTGTGGGTTAAACTGGTTAGAAAAAATGCAGAGGTTTGGTGATTGGTGTGTTCTATTGGCTCCTATATTCTAATGTTTCTTGTAATAGCATTTTATTTGTTCAAATACGACGTATGTGCAATAATGTAGTGATCATGGGGAATAGTGTTGATTAGCGAATTTTGCCAAAGAGTTATTTGCAACGAATTTTCTGCATCCGCATTTGCCCTTCTTCATTGAATTTTTTTTTACCAGCGCCCCATAATGCTTTGCGAGGCTAGGGCGATATGCCCTGGAGCTGTAACAGCCAACACTGATGGGACTGCCCTCCAGCTATATAATGCCGATCATGTGCATTACAGATTCTGTTGGACGAGATATCTGTAGCCACATGTGCAGGTCGATCTTCAAGTTCCACATCAATAAAAGAGAAGTAGGCACATGCATAATAATTAGCCATGTGTGTGTGGCATGGTCAGAGTTTAAAAAAACCTTGAAAGAGCCTGATACACCCCAAACACAGGAGTTATTATTATGAAGTAATAATAACGAAAGATGTATTACTATTTACATGACATTTCTATCTTATTGATAGAAGAAAAAGTGCAAAGCATTAGCATAGACAGTTTGGAGAGCTTTCAGCGCGACTTCAAAAAACAGAACGAGCCACCAGCTTCAATCATGACATGCCACTTTGAATTTTCTGCCTTTAACAGCCTACATATTTTTTCTGACTTATGACTATGATTTCGGCATTTCCGCTTTGTTATGACAAAATATATTATTGTGCATCTCTGACTGTGTTCTTCCTTTTTTGATCTCACAGAGTCATGGTGGTGCAGTGGTTGGCACTGCTGCCTCACAACTCAGGTCACTTTTCTGGCCTCAATAATCGGTCCAGACGTTTCCCTATCCCTCTGGGAACTTTAAAGATGATTGCACCATTATAGTCTTGTCAAGTCTAGTTCAGTTAGTCCTTCCCCACTGACTTCAGTGCATTTCACCAAGTTAGGTGATATTCACTCGAACACTTCCATGATTACTCTGAACTTGAGGCAAAGCGAATACCCTGGAGTTCACTCATCACTAATGGGGAATTTTAACTTTCCAAACATTGATTGGGTAAGCCCTACCAGAAATCCAAAAGAGGTAACCAGAATGGTTCCAATGGCAAGTGACTGTTATCTCACACAGTTTGTTTCAAGCCCAACAGGTGGTGATATCTGTCTGAGTTTCATCTTTTAAAATAATAGAGACAATACAATAAATAAGAAATTATAGATGTGTTAAGCAACAATGACTACAATATGATCAACTTTGAAATTGTTTACTATAAATGATAGGTGGTATCACTTCAGAGACTTTCTGATCCATGCTCAAAATTAGTACATTTCAAAAACCAATAAAACAAAAGACTAAAGAAATTTTTAAAACTTGATAAATAAGTGCATAATTAAAATGTAAAACGGAGATTACTGTACAAGAAAACTGAAAAACAGTGCAGTAAGTTCTGAATTAGAGAAATATTAAATACTACAGTAAGAGAAAAGACATTTTCGTAACGTCAAAAGAAAAACTGAATTAATAAACTGTTAATGAAGCCAAAACAAGCAACAAGCAATTTTTGAGTACTGCTCCAGTAAAAAGAAAATGGAAATTTTATCAATCTCTTGCGCAGGAAGAAATCTTTGAAAATGAAAAGGAAATACCAAATGAAATAATTAAATATTACAATAAAGCATTTGTAAAGGATGAAACAAATTTAATGCCTCTAGCAGAAAGAAAAATGAGCTCTGAGTTCATAGATTTTAAAGTAAAAGAGTCACACTCACTTCAGGCCCTCAATACGGTGCAGTTTATAGCAGCCCCTGGACCTGATGGGGGTATACCAGTTGTACTGAAATAAATGAAAGTGTCATTTATAAACCTTTATTAGGCATATTTTAGCAGTTATTTCAGAGAGGAGAATTAACTGATGACTAGAAGGTTATAAATGTGACTTCAGCTTACAAGAAAGGAGACAAAGTGAATCCTGGTAAATATAGACCAATAAGCCTTACTTATATCAAGTTAAGTCAAGTTGGGGATTATGCACTGGTACAGTGCGTTGCCGCACCCACTACACAACGAAGCAATTCAGGATCCCGGTTGGCAACCCCCCAGGCAGACACGCGGTCCAGTCCCACCCTCCGGAAATTACCCTTTATCTGCCGTAGCCAGGTGTTACTTGGGCGACCCCTTGGCCTGGTCCAGCCGCTTGGGTCCCCAACAATGAGGATCTTACTCGCTGGATCACCCACGGGGAAACGTGACCTCAAGACCCACCATGCCCTTTCAATCCATCTACTGACTTCATAGGAAGAGTCACAAGAGACATGAGTGTTACTGTCATGGTAAGTATACCTCTCCACAAGGTCAACACTCTCTCCAAAAACAGACACACTGCTGATGGCTGTGCCCAAAAGGTCATTAAAAGCCTGGATCTTGGTTTTAATCCAGGACACTTGCAGGCCCAGACACTCCTCGCTCAGTCTCTCAGGTGCCCCGATCAGAGCCTCCATTGACTCAGCGAAGATCACAGCATCGTCAGCAAAGTCAAGATCCATGAATCTTTCTTCACCAACAGATGCCCCACAGTCGCTGGACCCCACAACCTTGCCCAACACCCAGTCCATACAAGCATTGAACAGAGTAGGAGCAAGAACACACCCCTGATGAACCCCCAGAATCAACTGGGAAAAATGCAGAGGTTCTGCCTCCACTTTGCACAGCACTCACAGTACCAGCTTACAGGCCTGCCATGATATCCAGCAACCTCGAGGGGATCCCATGAACCCTCAGGATGTCCCACAGGGCAGCATAATCAACTGAGTCGAATGCTTTATGAAAATCGACAAAGGCTGCAAAGAAACTTTGCCCATATTACTTCTATACCACGAAAAATTATGGAAACCATAATTTACAGATGTAAAACTAAATTTCTGTTTGTTTGCTAGAGAAAACACATGAACAACACTGCACATATTTCTATAAAACTTTGTAGTTATTTCCAGTATAGTCTAACCCAAAATATAGGTTACTCATTTTTTTTATTTTCTACATACAAATATTTAGAAGAAAAAGTTGCCATTATCAGCTGCAATAATACTAAATTTGTAACTCTGCTAGATGGCAGCAACATGTCCATAGTGTGCCTTATTGCACTTTGCTTATTTAGAATCTATATATCTTATATATTTTTTCTTATTCTTATTGTTTTATATAAAAATGTAACACTACAGTATTTCTAATATAATGTAACTTTGAATACAGGATAATACAATTTTAGATTTTCTACATATAAACATCTAGAAAAAAATAAAAACTGAGATTTTTGCCAAATCTTTGTGCCTTTTAACCTCAACATCTTTAGAATGCAACAAGATATCAACATGATTTTTACTTCAAAAGAATTAGAAATGATGGCATAACAAAACAACAGTAATTTCAGTTGTTTGTGTTGGCCACAATAGTTACTGAGAATTTTAAATATTTAAAGACATTGAAAAAACAAAACAAGATTTTTACATTTACTGCTCAATAATAAGTCTAATTTTATGAATAACAAAAAGGTCAGAATTAGTCACTTTTTGTGTACGGAAAATATTAAGCTATTAAATGACCCATTTGTGACAAGATCTATGATAGAGCTGGAGTAACAAACGTCTTTTGAAATGACGGGAGCCAGAGGGGGCCGAAACTTCATGAAGATGCTCCAGGAGGGCTGCTCAGGGAGGAGAAGGGTGTATGTGCCACTCCACCCTCATTTGTCTGTCAGCAATTGAGTTAAATGTTACAACTGTGGCGTGTTCTATTTGCTGTACAACGTTTAAATATTATTACTGAACTGAACTGAAATAATTACTGTTCTGCAAATTGTTCTTTGTTGCAAAATTACTTCTAATTCTCCAAATCTAGTGTCAGATCTGCTTTTTATTTATTTTATGCGTGTAACATACATTTTATCATGTTTCTGGACAAAGCCAGGTAGAACAGCTCTAAGAAATTAACTAGAAATGTACAGTACTGTGCAAAAGTTTTAGGCAGATGTGAAAAAATGCTGTAAACAAAGAATGCTTTCAAAAATGGAAGTGTTAATCATTTATTTTCATCAATCAACAAAATGCAGTGAATGAACAAAAGAGAAATCTAAATCAAATCAATATTTGGTGTGACCACCCTTTGCCTTCAAAACAGCATCAATTCTTCTAGGTACACTTGCACACAGTTTTTAAAGGAGCTGGTAGGTTGTTCCAAAAATCTTGGAGAACTAACCACAGATCTTCTGTGGATGTAGGCTTCCTCACATCCTTCTGTCTCTGCATGTAATCCCAGACACACTCAATGATATTCAGATCAGGGCTCTGTGGGGACCATATCATCACTTCCAGGACTCCTTGTTCTTCTTTACGCTGAAGATAGTTCTTAATGACTTTGGCTGTATGTTTGGGGTCATTGTACTGCTGCAGAATAAATTTGGGGCCAATCATACGCCTCCCTGATGGTATTGCATGACGGATAAGTATCTGCCTGTATTTCTCAGCATTGAGAAGACCATTAATCCTGACCAAATCTCCAACTCCATTTGCAGAAATGCAGCCCTAAACGTTCAAGGAAACTCCACCATGCTTCACTGTTGCCTGCAGACACTCATTATTGTACGGCTCTCCAGCCCTTCGACGAACAAACTGCCTTCTGCTACAGCCAAATATTTCAAATTTTGACTCATCAGTCCAGAGCACCTGCTGCCATTTTTCTGCACCCCAGTTCCTATGTTTTCGTGCATACTTGAGTCGCTTGGCCTTGTTTTCACGTCGGAGGTATGGCTGTTTGGCTGCAACTCTTCCATGAAGACCACTTCTGGCCAGACTTCTCCGGACAGTAGATGGGTGTACCTGGGTCCCACTGGTTTCTGCCAGTTCTGAGCTGATGGCACTGCTGGACATCTTCAGATTTCGAAGGGTAATAAGCTTGATGTGTCTTTCATCTGCTGCACTACGTTTCCTTGGCAGACCAATGCGTCTACAATCCTCAACATTGCCCGTTTTTTTGTGCTTCTTCAAAAGAGCTTAAACAGCACATCTTGAAACCCCAGTCTGCTTTGAAATCTTTGTCTGGGAGAGACCTTGCTGATGCAGTATAACTACTTTGTGTCTTGTTGCTGTGTTCAATCTTGCCATGACATGAAACTGTCTTCCACAACCTCACCTTGGTAGCAGAGTTTGGCTGTTCCTCACCCAGTTTTAAGCCTCCTACACAGCTGTTTCTGTTTCAGTTAATGTGTTTCAACCTACGTGTGACATTGATGATCATTAGCACCTGTTTGGTATAATTGGTTGATCATACACCTGACTATAATCCTACAAAATCCCTGACTTTGTGCAAGTGTACCTATAAGAATTGATGCTGGTTTAAAGGCAAAAGGTAGTAACACCAAATATTGATTTGATTTAGATTTTTGTTTTGTTCGCTCACTTTGCATTTTGTAAATTGATAACAATAAACAATCATTATTTATATTTCTGAAAGCATTCTTTGTTTACAGTATTTTTTCACACCTGCCTAAAACTTCTGCACAGTATTGTACCTGCAAGATAATAGTATACTAAATAAAAGCCAGCATGGACTTATGACAGGAAAATCAAACCAATCCAATCTGTTAGATTGTCTGGGGAAGGCTATTGAATACTTGACAAAAACAAAATATACAATATCATTTACTTAAACTTTTAAACAGTCCCACACCGAAGATTAATTTTGAAACTAGAAGTTATTGGCATCATGGATGACCTACAAAACTGGCTCTCAAGTATACATTAGAGGCGAATGCTCCATGTGGGGAAAGGTTATCAGTGGAGTCCCTCCTGGGTTAGTCCTCAACCACTTACTGTTTCTAATTTATATTAATGACATCAATTCCAGAGGGATGGCAGATACCGAGTAGGCAGCAAACGCAATTCAAAATGACTTGGACACACTGGGCAAACACTTAGAAAATAGAGTTTGACATAAAATGTGCTATACATGGGCAAAAGGAAGGTCATTTATAAATCTGTCCTACAGTAATTGTTATATACTGTCCTAGAGGAAGTAACCTCAGAAGTTATGTGACATAACATTTTCAGCACTGTGCAAAAGTTATTAAAAATAAAATAAAATAATGTATTCTAAAAATTGTTGAAAATAAACTGAGGGACATTGTGCTCAGGTTATATAATGCATTAGTGAGGCTGTATCCTGAGTATTGTGTGCAGTTCTGGCAGCAATGCTACAAAAAAGGACATAGCAGCACTTGCAGCTGTGTAGAGGAGAACAAGGATTTAAGGACATGCTAAGGGAATTCTATCTGTTTAGTCTCTAGCAGAGGAGACTTTGTAGAAACCTAATCCAGGCAGTAGATCTTAATACTTAATAAAGTAGATCTAGTAGAATTGTTTTGACTAAATGGCATATTGTTTACTCAAGTACACAAGTGGAAATTAAGGGGAAATGCATTTAAGATTGAAACCAGGAAGCACTTACGCAGAGTCATAGGAATATAAAACAAATTACTGAGTCATGTGGTTGAAACAGAAACCTTGACAACCTTTAAGAATTGCTTAGATGACAGATTGGGACATCTTATTTAATAGATAAAGAAACAAGTTTGCTGGACAGAATGGTCTCCTCTTGCTTGTCGAATTTCTTTTGTTCTTATGTATGATGTAAGCGGCACAGCAAGAGCTTGGTTGCATCAGGCTTATAGGGATGATGGGAATCTAAACGATATCTAGGCATCAAAGTGATGCTGAGGTATCATTCTTACAGATGCAGGAGGCAGAATACCTACATAATGGAAAGAGAGGATAAAGGAAGGAGGATTGGTGGCTCTGAAATTGATTTTGGGACTTGGCTTGACATGACACCTTACAAAATTGGGCACATTGAGCCTGGATTCAAAAGAGTTACTTGTGGAGAAGGGCTTATGGGCAGGAAGAAGAGGCCTGAGTCGTTATGAGATGGAGACAGATAGACACACACAAGAGAGACTAAGATAAATTGGCGAGGTGGATAAATGGGCAAGCCACCCCTCCAGACAGACAGTTTTAAGTGTGATTAGCTTGGCAAATGTAGCAACTAAGGTTTTAATTGTTTATCTTTGTATTTGTACTTTATCATCTTCCTTTAATATGTCCCTATTTTGTTTCTTTTATAGTAAATACCCATTTGCTCATACATTTATGGTACTTGGCATCTTTTCAGGTGTTACGACACAACCACAGAAATATTAAGGTAGACTACCTGGGCAATGATCTACCTCCTGGAAATCATTCCAATCCTGATATATATGGCCAGAGGAACGCCAAACTATAATCCTAAAGCTAAACAGGAAAGCCCCTGAGACAGGATTTGACTAAGAAGAGAATCATGAAAGAGGTTTTAAAGCCAAACAATGTGGGGCATTAAGTCTAGAGCTGAGTTGAGTCAAAGCTTCACTGGTTGGAAAAAAAAGAGGCCAAGATCATGAGACACACACAGGCTGAAAAAAGAGAGTTTTTAAGAAGTGGGGAAAGTGGGTGAGCAACCCCACAAGAGGAAAAGGAATTCAATCTTGTATAGAAGCCTCTGTGGTGTTTTCCTTATTATTTTAGTAATTTGTATTGCCACCTTGTTTCATTATCTCCTGTGTATCATTAATATTTCAGTCTGCAAATGTCAATTTTTGAGATAATACCATGCAATATAAAACATGAAATTTCACAATAGCAAATGCAATTAAGCCATAATATGAATGTTTTACTTATTTTTTGCAAAATGTCTAAACTCACTAAGTAAACAGGTGCTATATCACTAGCAAGATCACATCTGGAATACAGTGTGCAGTTTTACCAGACTACCAAAAGACATAGCAGCACTAGAAGCTGAGCAGAGAAGATCAAGCAAACAGCTGAAGCTCTGTGGGAGCCTAAATGCTGGTCTTCAAAACTCACAAAGCATTGATAAAGTTGCTCAAGCATAGTTCATTCAGTTAAAAAGTAGATTTTTAAATTAATATTGAAGGAGTAAGGACAAGAAGCACTGGTCTAAAAAGTTTGAGACACTCAAGACCACTGTCCCTTTTGAAAACAGTCTGGAGAAGTTAGTGGAAAAGCACAGAATTTAGCTAACAATACAATTATCACAGAATGAATGGTCTGCATTTACAGTATATATAAAATATTTGCTTTTTTTGTTGACCAAATTATGGCCATTTTCTGTTCGATTGACAAAAATATAAAGTATAATGGCATTGTAAGTCAATTTATGTGACGTTCTTGTGAAGTCCTTGGTAGTTATGACAGAAAAGATGTTATAAATTAAAACATTACAAATTAATGTTTGAATGGACAACTAAAGAAAGAAAAAAACTGACATTATCATCAGGTTGAAAGTTTAAACTTAACATCTTGTAATAGTTTCTTGAAAATTAGTTGTGTTGTGTTGCTCTTCATTTTTATACACACAAAGCCTTAAAAGAAGAAATAAGGTTATCAAGATCAAATGAATGACTCTACCAAATCGGTGCTGCTGTCCCATCCTGAGTTCCTGTCCCGTATTTGATGTCAGTAAAATAGTTTCAAGTCCCCGTTACAATACATTGGCTTGAATGGGCTTAGAAATAAATGGGTTAATAGGTACTAAATCAGTTTGTGACTGTGCAAAAGTAAATCTTTGATTCATTAAAATAAACATTTACATTAGAGGTGAAACTGAGTGGTACCTAGGTGGTCAAGTGAGATGGAAAGGCTGAATTAATTTTTTGCTCTTTAACCCAAGTAGATGATGGATCCAGTCACTGGAGTGAAACATTTATTAATGTTGCTTCTGTGCCAACATTAGGTGATTAAGCTTTATAGGATTGCTGCATGGTAGCAAATACAAATTCAGGTGAAATTAAGAAATGTTCTACAACGTACTATATAAGGTCATTCTCTTTTTAATAATAAAGCCTATTTTCTTTCTTTCTGTAGGTTACAGAGACGAGAACTGGCCCACTAGGATGCAGTAATTACGACAACCTTGACTCCGTCAGCTCTGTTTTGGTCCAGAGTCCTGAAAACAAAATCTATTTACAAGGTATGGTGGTCATGGAGAGCATTAACAAAGGCCAATTTCAGCTGTCACTGGAATTAATATGCTGTTTCCATCTCTCTCTATTTATTGAGCAGGACACGTCTGAAACCCTGGCCTAGCTTTACATACTTTAATGTTTAAAAATTCAACAAGTAATTTGCCTTGCAGCTTTTTGTTTCCCATTAAAGTCTATGGACTTTCTGTCAAGCTTTGCATTTCCAAACGACTGTGCCCTACACGCCAAATTCTTACTTCTCTGAGAGAGCAGTCATTCCTTAAGGCACAGCAATAGAACGTGTCAAGAAGAGGGTTTAAACGTGGAGTAAATGGCTCCACAGCGGATGCACAGGGGATAAATAACAGTGATTATTGCTTTTACGATGCATAATGAATGAGAGTGGATAACCAGATCTTGTTTGCTGGACCTCAGAAGCTTAGTTTAATCTTTAGTATGAAGTTCATTTCTTGAATCAGAGATTGGTCTTCTGTATTTTGCTTGTGTTCGCATCACACAAACTGAACATTTATTAGAAATTTCCATCTGCATAACAAACCCACAAGTGACACATTATGCAAAGATGTAAATATGTAGAACAAGGGACCAAAACAGGAGATATGGCCTGAAGGGTTACCAGACATTGCAGATCAGGAGAACATAGTGCTTGGGTCCTAGGATGGTTCATACTGTAACATCGGCACTTATTGTCACAATGGATGAAATCTCTGCTCTTTATATGACTCTTTGAGGTAGCTTGTTATTCTTAAAAGGTCAGCTAGCCTTTTGCTGCACTAGTTGGAAAAGATTGTGACTTTGCAGGCTTCCAATTTATATAGGAGTGACCAGATCAAATGTGGGTTCATCTCTGACAGGCTGGTTGTTCTATGAACCCCAGAGTGTGGCAGTGTAAGAAATCATTTAAAAATAGAAAAGATTCCTTCAGGTATTCTTTATCTTTGCATACCAAGAAGCGTCATTTAAAGAAGTGTTATGGTTTGTTAGTTTAAAGGCAGTTCTTATTCATAGATTGTTACACTGAAAAATTACATGGAGGAGTTACACATCTCTTAGGGAGAGGTTAGTCTAGTGTCTAGGGCACATTCAAGTTTATTTGCCATTAGGGCAGTATAGGTTACTACTTCTGCTTCACATCTGCAGGAGACTGGGTTCAAACGACTTGCTGTCCACTCACAGCATAGAGTTTGCTCATCCCCTTTGTTTGAATCAGCTTTTCCTCAGTTTTCTGAATTTTCTGCCATATTTCAAGGACATGCAGCTATGTTAGTTGTCCACTCTACATTGCCCAGTCATTTGTGCCCTTGGCACCCCATTCAGGGCTTGCTAGTATATATGACCCAACTATTTAAATAAATGGGTGATCATACTTGTAAGTACATTGGAATTCTTATTTGTGAGAAAGGAAAACATTAAGTAAATGGAAAGGTAAGTTACATTCATACCATGTAAACATACAACATAAAATATAGGTAAACAACAAATACAGTACAGCAGTGCACCCAAATGCTCAATGTGTAATGCAAAAACTGGGATATTTGACTAACAGACAATACTTACCCCAATTTAAATTCTTGATAAGGTTGACGCTAATGCTCAGTGTATGTAGAAAATAACTGTTGGCCCATAATACATGTAGTCAAGAATATAAGCTACACACTTTTCCTTCTCTCCAGCTTTATCATAAAGCCATCATGTACAGTATGCCTCATCAATTTAGTTTACACATTTTACACATAAATGTGCTGTTTTAAGAAATTTTTGAAACAGCATAATCAATCTTGATTCTTGGCTGAAGAAGGAGAAGAAGAGGGGGGAGACGTGTCTGGTGGAAAGAGGAGAGGAGGAAGGTAAAAAGAGTGGAACAAAGGGTAGGAACTTTGAATGTTGGCAGTATGACTGGTAAGGGGAGAGAGTTAGCAGATATGATGGAGAGAAGGAAGGTTGATATATTGTGCGTGCAAGAGACTAAATGGAAGGGGAGTAAGGCCAGGTGGATCGGAGGTGGATTCAATTTGTTCTATAATGGTGTGGATGGGAGGAGAAATGGGGTAGGAGTTATTCTGAAGGAACAGTATGTCAAGAGTGTTTTGGAGGTGAAAAGAGTATCAGACAGAGTAATGATTATGAAGCTAGAAATTGGAGGTGTGATGATGCACGTTGTTAGTGCATATGCCCTGCAAGTTGGTGTACAATGGATGAGAAAGAAGATTTCTGGAGTGATTTGAATGAAGTGATGAACAGTGTACCCAAGGGACCGAAAGTGGTGATTGGAGCAGATTTCAATGTACATGTTGGTGAAGTAAACAGAGGAGACGAGGAGGTGATGGGTAGGTATGGTGTCAAGGAGAGGAATGAAGAAGGTCAGATGATAGTGGATTTTGCCAAAAGGATGGATATGGCTGTTGTGAATACGTATTTTAAGAAGAGGGAGGAACATAGGGTTATGTACAAGAGTGGAGGAAGATGCACACAGATAGATTACATCCTATGCAGAAGTGGTAGCAGGGGGAAGTGTTTTTAGACAGCATAGGATGGTGGTCTGTAGAATGACATTGGAGACCAAGAAGAGGAGGAGAGTGAGGGCAGAGCCAAGGATCAAGTGGTGGAAGTTGAAAAAGGAAGACTGCAAGGTTGAGTTTAGGGAGGAGGTAAGACAGGTACTGGGTGGCAGTGAAGAGTTACCAGACAGCTGGGAAACTACAGCAGAAGTAGTAAGGGCGACAACATGAAGGGTGCTTGGCATGACATCTGGACAGAGGAAGGAGGAAAAGGAAACATGGTGGTGGAATGGGGAAGTACAGGAAAGTATACAGAGGAAGAGGATGGTGAAGAAGAAGTGGGATAGTAAGAGAGATGTAGAAAGTAGACAAGAGTACAAGGCGATAAGGCGCATGGTGAAGAGAGAGGTGGCGAAGGCTAAAGAAAAGGTGTATGATGAGTTGTATGAGAGGGTGGACACTAAGGAGGGAGTTAAGGACCTGTACCAATTGGCTAGACAGAGGGACCAAGCCGAGAAGGATGTGCAGCAGATTAGGGAGATAAAGATGGAAACATACAAGTGAGGAGAATGTGTACTTTGAGACGCTGAGGAATGAAGAGAATGAGAGAGAGAAAAAATTGGATAATGTGGAGATAGTGAATCAGGAAGTGCAGCGGATTAGCAAGGAGGAAGTAAGGACAGCTATGAAGAGGATGAAGAATGGAAAAGCCGTTGGTCCAGATGATATACCTGTGGAAGCATAGAGGTGTTTAGGAGAGATGGGAGTGGAGATTTTAACCAGATTGTTTAATGCAATCTAGGAAAGTGAGAGAATTCATGAGGAGTTGTGAAGAAGTGCACTGGTACTGATTTTTAAGAATAAGGGGTATGTGCACAGCTGTAGTAACTACAGGGGGATACAATTGATGAGCCACAGCGTGAAGTTATGGGAAAGAGTAGTGGAAGCTAGGTTAAGAAGTGAGATGATGATTAGTGAGCAGCAGTATGGTTTCATGCCAAGAAAGAGCACAACAGATGCAATGTTTGCTCTGAGGATGTTGATGGAGAAGTATAGAGAAGGCTGGAAGGAGTTGCATTGTGTCTTTGTGGATCTGGAGAAAGCATATGACAGGGTGACTCAAGAGGAGTTGTGGTATTGTATGAGGAAGTCGGGAGTGGAAGAGAAGTACGTAAGAGTTGTACAGGATATTGTGACATTGTGATCTGTAGCGAGAGTAGGGACCAAGTCAAGGAGACCTTAGAGAGGTGGAGATATGTTCTAGAGAGGAGAGGAATGAAGGTTAGTAGGAAAAAGACAGAATACATGTGTGTAAATGAGAAGGAGGTCAGTGGAATGGTGAGGATGCAGGGCGTATACTTGGTTAAGGTGGATGAGTTTAAATACTTGGGATCAACAGTACAGAGTAATGGGGATTGTGGAAGAGAGGTGAAAAAGAGAGTGCAGGCATATTGGAATGGGTGAAGAAGAGTGTCAAGAGTATTTTGTGACAGAGGGTTATCAGCAAGAGTGAAAGGGAAGGTCTACAGGCCGGTAGTGAGACCAGCTATGTTATATGGGTTGGAGACGATGGCACTGACCAGAAAGCAGGAGTCAGAGCTGGAGGTGGCAGAGTTAAAGATGCTAAGATATGCATCGGTGTGACGAGGATGGACAGGATTAGAAATAAGTACATTAGAGGGTCACCTCAGGTTGGACAGTTGCGTGACAAAGTCAGAGAAGCGAGATTGCGTTGGTTTGGACATGTACAGAGGAGAGATGCTGGGTATATTGGGAAAAGGATGTTAAAGATTGAGCTGCCAGGCAAGAGGAAAAGATGAAGGCCTAAGAGAAGGTTTATGGATGTGGTGAGAGAGGACATGCAGGTGATGGGTGTGACAGAGCAAAATGTAGAGGACAGAAAGATATGGAACAAGATGATATGCTGTGGTAACCCCTAACGTGAGCAGCCGAAAGAAGAAGATAATCAATCTTGAAAAACACTATATAATTAATATTCTTTAAAGCCAAGTGTTGGGTACTTAATATGAAAAAAGTAAACATTTAAATGTAAAGAAATGTGTGGCTGACAACCAGGAGATCATCTAGCTGAACACCGTGCAGATATCACTCCTAGTCTTGTGGTTCATCCATCCATCCATCCATTATCCAACCCACTGAATCCGAACACAGGGTCACAGGGGTCTGCTGGAGCCAATCCCAGCCAACACAGGGCACAAGGCAGGAACCAATCCCGGGCAGGGTGCCAACCCACCGCAGGACACACACAAACACACCCACACACCAAGCACACACTAGGGCCAATTTAGAATCGCCAGTCCACCTAACCTGCATGTCTTTGGACTGTGGGAGGAAACCGGAGCGCCCGGAGGAAACCCACGCAGACACGGAGAGAACATGCAAACTCCATGCAGGCTTGTGGTTCATTTGGTTAACAAATGTGGCAAACTCATTGAAACTCTGGTTTTGTCAATATTTAGAAGTTGTAGTAGCACTGACACTGTGATAGAGTACAGGGAAATTCTTACTTGCTCGTCTGTCCAAAATTCCACACTCCAACATGATCATAAACAAAAATGTATTAAAATATACAACTTTGTTAAACTTCTGTTCTACTATTAAACAAAAAATATTTAAGATAAACAGGAACATAATCTGCAAAAATGAGTTTATGTGATTTTGAAAATGCATTTTTCAGGAGTAGGCAATGCATGGCTCCATCATCCTGGGTTCCAATATGGCACACAGATGTATAGGGTGTAAGTTCACTCTGTACCTATGTGGGTTTTCCTCTAGATATTCTGGTTTTCTACTTATATCCCCAAAGTTGTGCTGGTGAATCCAAGTTAGCCGAGTGTGGGGCCTGTGATTGACTTGTGCCATGTCCAAGGCTTCCTCCTGTCTTGTCCCCAGTGTTGCTGGGATAAACTCCAGCAGCCATGACCTTGAACTGAGGCTTGAGAGTGTAATGTTATTTACCAGAACTGATAAATCCTTTGATAATCCTTTGTTTGAATTAAAGACCACTTTAGCCTTATAAACAGTACATGCCTGTAAAAGAAAAGAAAACAATGTGTGATATTTTAGGTTAAAGTTATTATTGCACAAATACCTACAGAGCAGAAGCTTCTAATTTGATATAATATACTTGTGATTATTGTATAATGCACTGGGTGTTTACATGATAGTGTGCTCAATAAGAGTAAATTCAATTAAACCGAATTGAATTTAAGACATTTCCATTTTCATCTTTGTTAATTTATTCTGCAGTTATTCACATGTATCTGTGCAGTAGCCAGAATCGAAGCTTTTTTATTTATGCATCTGTTTGTATTTATGTCTTGAAATGTCAGATTATATCTGGTGATAAATGGTTAATGTGAATGTGAATTACTTTTTTTATTTTGTGACATTGTTTGCTAATTAGCTGAAATGCCCATAACTGTTGCCTTGGTGTAGGTCGATCAGAGGTTGTAAAGTGCTGAAGATATAATATGCAAGCAGACTCGTGTGCGTCCTTCTTTATAAACGTGTCAATGACACAAAAACCCATATATAAAAATGACTGCTTGTGAGATAGGAAGTCGTCTTTTCATTACAGATCAGGAAGGACCAGCTCCTCTGCATCTGCTTCATACTCCCAACCCCCTCCCTCCATATTTTTCTGTCACTAGAAACTGGCAGTCATATTCTAAATTAGCTGATTTAAATGATATCAGCATGCTAACAGCAATTAAAGCATCGGAAATTAAAGAAAAAAGTCAAACTAGCAACCTTGGTAACTATGAAGAAAAGGGAATTAACAAATGATAGAAATACCTTATTTGTTGTTATCTGTTGTCTTTAAAAGACAATAATAGATTCAAAGCAGGCATTGTGGTTAAATGAAATGCCAGACAAATTGTTTAAATTTTATTTTTACTTGAATGCAGACTGCTAATTGGATGGTTAATTATTTAAATATTTGTAAATGTATCATCTAATTGCTAAGTACACTTTACATTGAAAGTGTAATTCCACCTACAAGCATGGATGTGATTCTGATCAAAAACAGCATTTAAAGCAGATGATATTTATGTCAGAAATGATTCCAAAACCTGGCCTAAGGAGTGATTTGTTTTTTCATGAATGAGGTGAGATGTGAAGATTATTAGTGCCTGGTAACACTCGCAGTTATTGGTACAAACGAATATGTTTTGCAACATGTAGTCAAGTGGTAAATAATCCAAATAGAGCCATAGTCCAGTCATGCATTGTACAAATGCTACTAGAGAAAATGGCATGTTTAATGTAGACTGAAGTTGTTGTCTCAGAATGTCCCATATATGCTTCAGCAGAAACAGTTTGAGTAATTAATGGTAAATTAGTTTGGATATAGCGGGTTGGATAATAGATGGGTGATAGTTTTGCTGGGTAAACAGATTAATTAATGGAAGGAGTTATTAAGGAAAAGATTATGCAACAGATGGCAAGAACTTGAATTCTACTGAACAGTCAGCATGGATTCAGATGAGGGAGGTCATGTTTCACCACAATGCTGGAATTCTTTGAAGAAGCAACAAAAAGATACGATCAGAGTTGGGCATACAATATTATTTATCTTGACTTTCAGAAAGCATTTGATAAGGTGCCACATGAAAGGTTGGAAATCAAACTAAAAGAAGTGGGAGTTTAGGGTGTAATGAGTAGATGGGTGCAAAACTGGCTCCAACACAGGAAGCAGAGGGTTATGGTATGAGTGGTGATGTTAAGAGTGATGTCCTACAGATGTCAGTGCTAGAGCCGCTGTTATTTTTAACATATGTAAAGAATTTGGATACTAATATAAATAACAAGCTGTTTAAGTTTGCAAATATTTCCAAGCTAGGTGGATTGGCAGACGATCAACTCCATTTTATCATTACAGAGGAACATAGACAGCATATGGACTTGGGCAGAGTTGTAGCAGATGAAATGTAATGTCAGCAAATGTAAAGAATTACAAACAGGAAGTAATAATGTTAGGTATGAATACACAATGGGAGGTCTGAAAATCAAAAGTACACCTTATGAGAAGGATTTAGGAGTCGTAGTGGACTCGATACTATCAACTTCCAGACAGTGTTCAGAAGCCATTAAGAAGGCTAACAGAATGTCAGGTTATATAGTGCCCTGATGTGTAGAGTACGAGTCCAAGGAGGTTCTGCTGAAGCTTTATAACGCACTGGTGAGGCTTCATCTGGAGTACTGTGTGCAGTTTTGGTCTCCAGGCTAGAAAAAGAACATAGCAGCACTAGAAAAGTTCCAGAGAAGAGCGACTAGGCTGATTCCAGGGCTACAGGGGATGAATTATGAGGAAAGATTAAAAGAGCTGAGCCTTTCCAGTTTAAGTAAAAGGAGATTAAGAGGTGACATGATTGAAGTGTGTTTTTTATATTATGAAGGGAATTAGCACCTCCAAGTATAGTTTTGAAGGTCCCTAAACTTCTACTGTCTTCACACTGATTAATAACTTATTCCATGCGTCTATGGTTCTCTTAACAAGTTTCCAACTATGTTCCCATGCTTTTGCTGAACGAATTTTAAAGTAACAGTCTCGGTCCTGTACACCACTGTATATGAAATTGTTGTGTGAAGGAAAGATGATTAAGACATACAATTAATTTGCCTCTACTTCAGGCCCTAATTTATTGGTTTGTCAGTGCACAGTGAAATTATTACTTGCTTGGTTAATGAATATTGTCACGACTGTCCAGCACCATGATTAGTCAATATAACTATTATTCCTCAATACCTCCATCTTCCTTAGCTGAAACATCTCTTCCTTCTTCATCTTAATTTCTAACTTGGTGTCTTCTGCATGGAGTGTGGCTGTTCCCATTATTTTCATGCTGTTTTCTTCACACAGTCCAAAGGCATACTGATGATTTGACTTGTAAATAAAAATTGTTCAGTGTTTATTTTATCTGTGGTCTAGTGCTGGACTTGCCTTGTATCCACTAGTGACAACAGAGACTCGGGCTCCACATGATCAAGAGGTAGGAAAAGAGTCATTGGTATGGCATGAAAAGTAACAATAAACTTGAACAAGAATAATTAAATGTAACAGATAAATACTTGATAAACCCCTGGTGTACAGGTAATATTGATGAAGATTGAATATTGATGGAAATTTCATGTATTCAGTTGCTGAAACACACTTTAATCAGTTTTAAAATCACAATAGAGCATCTCAGCAACATGTAGTAATGTGTAGAAACCAATCGAAGATAAAGTAACAGCCCATCACAGGGCAAACTCACTCCCACAAACACTCACATCCATTCTTATGAGGTCACAGACTCATCACATTACAGGTAATGCCTTCTTGGAGATTATTTTTATTGTTGTCACACTGACAGTGACTGGCATTTTACTCCAGTTCCCTTGTGCTGTTAAGTATCAGAGCTAACAGTCCTGCTCCCATTTTACTTATACAGGTGGTCATTTGTTAAAAAAAAGAAGAGCTCATTTGTTATTAATGATGCCATATATATGGCCATAATACACCTGTAGATGGATTTTGAAGAGTAGCATTCTATCTGTGGTTGGCTCCTTTTTGGTTTCTATTGCTTCTCAGATAGACTGTTGCTTCCTGTATACCAACAGTGAACAAAGTGTGTTCAGAAAATTAAAAGTAAAATGCATTTTGTAGATTTTTCAACATAATATTAATTTTAAACTACTGAGCAGTTTGGAACAGATAAGTTTAACAAAAGTACAAAATGTTCAGTTTTATTAGCATTGATTATTATGGTGTCAGCAATAGGATTCAGCAATATGTAAAATATTCTGGTTGATTAATAGTCCAATTAAATATCACCAATAGATAATTATAGTGTTTTAGTACCCTGTTGGTGTTTGGGCATTTCAGTTTTAACTGTGTAATTCACCATAGCCTTTCTGCAATTCCATAATTTTAAAGAAGGGTGCCCTCACTGTTAATAGCCATGCACTGCAACAAGGTAGAAAAGTACAAACGAGCGAATGGTTGGCTATGAAGAAATCAACCTTGCCTGTTTGGCAACACTTTGACTTAAAAGCAAATGAGCACAGTGAGCCAAAAGATGTAACCAGAGTTATTTGTTGACTAACCAGGAAGGTTGTTGTAAGAAAGATTTACAAACCATGACAACACATAGTCATTTGCACGTACACCATCCACCGGACAACATGACTGTACCCAATGCTTCTACCGCAAGAACTAAAGGCTCATCTCACTGGTTTTTAATTATTGGTGCTTCTGGATTTAGAAAAAGCACAAAATATAAGTAGGGGAGTACAAGATTGTCATAGTTGTACCACAGCCATTTCACATTATGGACGTGAATAAACTTTTCCTTTACGCATTGACACCAGTGTGTCAGTTGAAATCATAACAGGTGTTTTCCTTGCTAAGCCACGTATGTCAAAACAGCACACCTGTACAAAAAATTATTGGTTATAGCCTGGAGTTAAATGAACTGATAACCATTTCAGATGTAATAATCCGTGTCAAATTCTGTCAGGGACAATGACAGGAATACATGAGCCATTGATTGCATGGATGCACAGAGTTGCTGCCCTTGTAAGAGCTGATTGGAGAATACAACACTCTTTCCAAAAAAGAATGGCTCACTGAAGGTTTATCTATTCCAAAAAGACTAGATGAAGCCACTTCCAGCAGCAATACATGATAACCTCAGCAGTGATGCTCTTTTTGATGAGTATACATTTTTTTATATATAAATCTAATGTGTTTTCTTCTCAGCAATCATTCGTAAATACGGAAATATGTAAAACAATTTTGTCAGAGTCTGGGCTGCAATGGTGGTCATTGAACAATCCCAGCAAGCTTTTATCTCACCAGACTCAATTCACTAATCCAGATTTACCAAAGCAAAATTGTGGTTTTGACTGGAACTGTCACAACAACAGCATTATAGTACATTTTTTGCCTCTCTTGTCTTCTCTTAATAATATGGTGAAAATGTCTTCTTCTGCTGGCCTTTATTATGAGTAAAATTACAATCAGATTTGTATTTATCTGCTACATCTGTATTTAATATTTCTAACATGTGTTTACAGACTATCTGTATACAGTCAGGATACAAGTGCTTAGTGTAAACGGGATACAACGTGTTTAATCACAAGGTTCAAACCATTTAATCACATGGCTCAAAACATCAACAAAGGAACTTCAAATGTAGATGTGCTGTGGATTCAGAAAGTGTTTAGACCCATTCACTTTTTTCACATTTTGTTATGTTGCAGCCTTGTGCTGAAATCATTTAAATTCATTTTTCCCCACATCAAGCAACAGTCAATTCCCCAGAATGACAAAGTAAAAACAGGATTTTAGATGTTTTTGCTAATTAATTGAAACTTAAAAACTGAAGTTTCACATTGACACTTTGCTGTAACACTTTAAATTTGGTTCAGTTACACTCCTTACTATGGATCATCACTGAGATGCTTCTGCACCTTGTTTGGAGTCCACCTGGGCTCAGTTCAATGGATTGCACATGATTAGGAAAGGCACACACCTGCCTATATAAGGTCCCACATCTGACAATGTGTATCAGAGCAAAAGCCAAGGTATGAGGTCAATGAAATTGCCTGCAGAACTTCAAGACAGGATTGTGTTGCGACGCAAACCTGGGGAAGGCTACAAAAAACTTCTGAAGCATTAAAGGATTGATCCCAAGAGTACCATAGCCTCCGTAACCCTTACTAAAGAAGTTTTGCTGCCCGGCCAAACCGAGCAAGCAGGTGGGAAGGGCCATGGTAAGAGATGTGATGTGACCAAAAACCCAGTGGTCTCTCTGGCTGAGTTCCATAGAACCTGTGTTTTGATGAGAGAAACTTCCAGAAAGATAATCATCACTGTAACACTCCACCAATCTAGGCTATATGACAGAATGGCCAGACAGAAGCCTTTTCCTAACTAAAAGACACATGGAAGCCTGATTGGAGTTTGCAAAAAGGTATCTAAAGGATCCTCAGACTGTGAGAAGCAAGAATATTTGGATTAAACTGTTTGGCGTCAATTCTAAAGATAGATAGATAGATAGATAGATAGATAGATAGATAGATAGATAGATAGATAGATAGATAGATAGATAGATAGATAGATAGATAGATAGATAGATAGATAGATAGATAGATAGATAGATAGATAGATAGATAGATAGATAGATAGATAGATAGATAGATAGATAGATAGATAGATAGATAGATAGATACTTTATTAATCCCAAGGGGAAATTCACAAATGTCACATCTGAAAGAATCCAGGCGCTGCTCATCACCTGAGCCATACCATTCCATCGGTAAAGAATGTTGGTGGCCGCATCATGCTCTGAGGATGTTTTTCAGCAGCAGAGACTGGGAGACTAGACATTGTTGAGGAAATTTCTGAACAGAGCAAAGTACAGAGATCTCCTAAATGTGACCCTCTGGACCTCAGATTGAGCTGAAAGCAAAGACGGCACAGAGGTGTCTTAGGGGACATGTCTAGGAATGTTCACAATTTGCCCACCTAGAGCTAAGACAGAGCTTGAGAGGATCTGCAGAGCAGAATGGCAGAAAACTTTCCAAAATCCTGGTGTGAAGCTTACCGTGTCATACTCTAGTAGTCTCTAGGCCGTAGTCATTAGCAAAGGCGTGTCAACAAAATAATAAGTAAAGGGTCTGAATACTTGTGTCAATGTACAAAAATATCTAAAATCCTGTTTTTGCTTTGTCATTATGGGGTATTCATGTAGCCTAATGTGGGGGAAATATTAATTTAAGTGATTTTAGCACAAGGCTGCATCACAGCAAAATGTAGAAAAGTGAAAGTGTCTGTAGTTTCTGAATCCACTGTAAGTAATCAGTTATCAATGGCCAATGATTTCGTCTATCAGCAAACACCTACTGGGCAATGTAACTGGTTTAACGCATTTACAAAATGTGAAACATTCATATATTTAATGTCTGAAGAATTCAGAAAATAACAGGACTTTGAAGCTGTTTTACAAATATAAAATGCAGATTAAAAAAAGACAGAATGATGAATGTGTTGACAAGATTCATTAGTTTATCTAATTCAGGCAAAACCCCAACATGTCCAAAGCAATGACAAGGAGGGTGAAGGGGGAAAATACACTTTGTAAACTCATAATGCATCAAAATAACTGTTTGAAGGTGTTAGTTATTAATGTGCTTGGAGAACATGTCTTTTTCTGCAGTTGTTATGTAAATTCCAAACTAAAATTAATAATTTTTGCCGAAACAATATATTAACCATCTGCACAATTATCATATAAATTGCTCTTGTCATCAAAATCCTGCCTGTAATTCTTGTTTCAATTCATATTAGAATTATTAATTTTGTGCTGTAGTTTCTATAGTACGCTTAACCTGTGACAACCTTTGGATATTGCACAGCACTGCCAAGCCATATTAGTGAGCACAAGTCCAGCATGAAGTGTCCAGTGCTAATTCACAAAAGCTTTGCATGGATGTCATAAGAATAATTAATAGTAGGATTCTGTCGGTTTCAGTTGTCTGAGTCCACTATTTCCATTGCAGAGTGATGGGGCGGCAGCAACACACCATCAAGTCTACAATTTTTACACCCTCACAGGGCTAATTAATAGCCACCATCTAAACTTAGAGCTATAGTCTAATCTTGCAGGAAGAAAGTGTAAAGCAGAAGGGATCTTTGAAAAGGACATCAGTACATTGTAGGACATGTTCAAGCACTAATTGAGACAACAATTAACCTAATATACCTTGGGATGTGAGTACCTAAACAACAACACAGAGAACTTGGAAACAGCACACAGACAGTGACCACTCCAGGATTTCATAATAAAGTCAGAGTTACAAGTGTTGGGTGACAATAGCACCCATTCACTAGCGAGGCACCTGCTGAGTTAGGAGAGCCACCATTTACAATAGGTAGGTTACATAATACTGCACTCATTTCAAAATCTACATATGGAAATTCGTATAAACTAAAGTTGAGACTTTTCTACCTTATTAAGTGATAATATACTACATCCTGATGAAGAGACTGAGATTCAAAACACATTGGAGGCCATTTTTCATTCAGTCTCCTACCATAAACCAGCAGCAGCTGACTCCGAGTTCTACCTTATACTACAATTTGATCAATTTTGATTGTCGTCTTCTGCTTTGACCTCAAGTACTGATTCCACCTCGGTATTAAATACCCTTTCTTTTAGTCTTTGCTATATATCTAGTCTCCTACTCTGTTTTTGGTCATTTTTTTGTGTATTTTATAATTTGCTATCTATATTCACAAGATGACATTTTATTTTTCATATTTTCTCTGTGGCTTACTATTCTGTCAGCTTTTGTACCCATTTTTTTCTTTATAATCGATCTATAGATTTTCTATTTGTTATTATTTTTCTTGTCTGATACCTTTATACTGTTTGTTAATGATTTCTTCTCATTTTTACATTTTTTTTTTATTTATATATTTTTTCCTTGATTTATATATATTTTATTTATATAATACTAGTGGGCTGTACTCCCTGCTTGCTTCACTCGCCAACCCCCAGGCCTGCGCTATGCGCTAGCCTCCTTGTGGTTCTGCCACTCACATATGGGGATGTGGATGTGCAATTTATTTTCATGGGAATTGTTACATATGCATAATAGAACTATTTTACATTACAGCGAGAAATTAACCATATAAGAGTTGAGAGAGCAAGAACTGTGTCTGCCAAAAGCATTGACACGAATGAGAGTATCATGTGTGTGTTTGAATATGGTTGAGAAGAGGGCGTGACTTAAAAAAATCTAATGGCCAAATTCTCGTCTTGCGGGACTATCTATTGAAAAAAGTCTTGTCTCATCTCAGGATTTTTTTATATAATAGAGAGATTATTTTACATTATAAAAACATTTTGATGAGCATCTTTATATTTTTGACATATTATGTTGCATAGAGCTTCTTATATATATATATATATATATATATATATATATATATATATATATATATATATATATATATATATATATATATATACTGTATATACACACACACACCTTTCCTGTGCAGGAAGATATAATGGAAAGACAGCAAAAGACTGTATCTTGGGGCCATGTAGTCCTCAAGTATGCCAAATGGCAGCATCCCTTGAGTAGAGCCCCCATTTGTACACCCACAGGGTACCTTAAGAATTGTAGACCCATTGGACAGCCCTGTCAGGGTATGTGGGTACCACCAGTGGGAGCTGTGGGGAGGACTCTCACAAATTTTAAAGAGGTTCCATCTGACCCAGAAGTGCTTCCAAGGTGTAGTTATGTGGCACTGGAACTACTCCTGGGTCTGGCATAAAAGAAGCCATTTGACCTTACGTAGGCGAGTTGAATTCGGGAGTTAGAGGACAGAGCTTGCCTGGAAGAGAATAGGGGAGAAGTGATATTGTAATTGTATTTGTGAGTATTTGATTTGGGAAAAAAAACCTGAAAAAAAGTATTTTGTTCCATTAAAGTTTCTTCATTTAAACCCTTGACTGTGCATGTTCACTTGTGTCTGGAGTCTCGGGCTCTGGGGTGCCCCCTTTTGGTTACAGTATTTGTATCTATATACAGTATGTATAGAGAGAGAGAGGGAGACTTTGTGTTACATTTTTTCTAAAATGTTAATATTTTTTCTAATTATTTCTATGTCATGATTTGAGGATTGAACATAATATGTCAATTGACTTCCTTAAGACTTATTTATAACATATTTGAATGATTTAAGATATTATAAGTATAATTTGAGCAATGTTCTCAGCGTGTTTTGTTTGTGTTTTGTACGCTCCAGGATTTCAGGCCATCCTCCTCTAGCTGTGACCACTGCGATTTTACTGTACCTGACTGTGAAATTTATCAGTTGTTTATCTCATCAGTACAGAGAAAAACATCAAACATGCAACTACAATACATTACACTGTACAATATCAACAGTGCCATAGACACCAATAAACAATATGCATTACAATAACAGCAGCAATAATCAATAAATTACTAAGATTACTAAGCATACATTACATGCAAGCACAATGAGCACAGTGACAATAGTAGCAGACAAATAGATGATCACTAAAATAATAAAGTGCAAAAAAAGATGGAAGTAGTGCAATGGTGATTATATGGGTGGAAAATCCCATCCCCAGTGTGTAAACTCTAGAGATACAGGGAAACATGTAATCTCTAAGCAGAGGACACCCCTGATTGGAATCAAACTGTTTCAAGGGGCTTTGAGGTGTCAACTGGACCCATTGCATCTCTAAAGCAACCAAGGAACTCTTTTTATATAAAATAAAGTTGAAAGGTGCACAGTTGCGGTATTTTGTGTTTTCTAGGTTGGATTGTTACAATTTGCCACTCTGTTGATATGTGTGTTTTCTTAAATTGTAGAGGTGTGACTCAAGGACCTTGACCTGCTAAACTTTCAAATACCACAACCCACCTCTGCTGGGATCCTTTTTAATAAGATGAATCAATATTCTTACTTTATTAGAGGTCACTCCTTCAGCTCTGCTTCTTGTCAGACTTGACAGCACCAGCCACCCCTGTGCATAATAAAGATGCAAATCTGGGGTCGCCTGTGTCTGCTGACATCTAACTTTGGTGAAAGGCACCTTAAACATTAAATAAGGAAGCTTGCGTGATTTGAGTCTATTGTTTAAATTCATGTCAGCTGTGCTGCCATACATTTGCTACTTAATGTCAAAAACTTTTATATTCAAAGGAGGAGACATTGTGAGATGTCAAATCCCAGCTCCACCAAATCAAGCACTAACCACTTTATGTCTCAGGATGTAATAGTTTGCAGATATTTTTTAGTGACCCTCACAGGTTTTTCTCATATAACCCCATCTGTCTTTGTCTGTGATTTAAGGTTTTGGAAAACAAAAAGCTGTTATGAGATAACAAAACCAAGGGGTTACACTTTTAAAAATTATAAGGCTGATTTTCTCAGGAGATGTTGCCTTGGTGGAAAGCAGCTTGTTAATAAACTTAACTCAAGTCAATTCGGGGGTCACCGTTGATCTTCAGAGTCTCCCTTCTGGTGACTACTGAATGTAATATCACTTTGATCCTCAAGTAATATTTTGCCAGATGTACTGCTGTTGCCTATGAGAAAAAAAATGAAGGCCTAGCCTCATTGAACAGCAATGTTCCTCCTTCTGGTGGAGCAAACTTCTGAGTTGCCCATGTACCTCATCTCCAGGCTTGAAATGCAGCTTATGAGAATGTTATCTTCACAAGAATCTCCAAGAGCATTAGATAAAGGCTGGCCATCCCCAGTTGAAGTGCAGTAGAATTTTATTCCTGTTTCATAGTCTTCTTAGTGTTATGCCCACCTCAGGAAAAATAATTCAAACACATTGAAACATGTAAATACCAAAATGTCATTGTTAAAATAGTAGAAAAGGTATGTCTTGTGTCCACTGCTGTATTGATGTAGATTTAGTGCACATCCTTTGTGTGATACAGTTTGAAACAATCGCTAACACTTAGCTCGACATTGCAGTTGGGACAGGACAAACATGTTTCTCTGTGCAAAATGTAAGTGTTTGACCAGCACGATCGACATGTCGCTTGTGTTATTGCAGGCTACCACAATGGTAGACTAAGTGACATCCATATCTCCCATGACATAAAAATTGAGAGCTGTTGCTTTGTGAACAATGCTTAGGGGGATAGCATCTTGCTTTTCCTTGCATTCAATCACAATTTTTTTGCCTTTTTGTCACATAGCTACTGTTGCACCACGCTGAAGCTTTATGTAACTCAATTCACCTTTCACATCATGGTGGTTCGGACAAACAGTGCCGTATCATCCATCAGTTTCACTTTCAATGTCAACGTCTGATGACCAATTCACATTGTCATCTGTATTGCTCGATTCAAGCAAAGGTTCTGAAACTGATTTTATGGCTTTTCATTTGTTTTGTGTTTTTAATTGGAGGTTCTTCCTCACTCATGAATATTGACGAGTTATCTTAAAATGGCAAAACACATAAAAATATTCATGATTTTGGCAGCATAATGTTATTTTATCCACTAGATGACAGCAAAATACTGTCCCAAGTGTTACTCAGGTTTAAAAATGAAAAGTGGATCATTATACATCACCCCGAGTCAGACATATGTTTAACTTTAATTAGAATTCCTAGCTGAGCCACACACACCAAGAAGGTTAATTTGAAATGAGCACTTGTATCTAATGGAACACTAAAATCTATTAATGAAATATTTCCTTGTTCATTTTACAATTTTGTTGAATCACGTACTTCTTAAAAAAGAGATGATTTGAAAATATGAGTTGCTGCTACAATTTTTTTTTCTGTAGTTGGTGCAATTGTTAGCAGTGCTCCTCCATCGATCCAGTGTTCTGCTTTCAATTCCTACTCTCAGTTGCTATCTGTATGGAATTGGCAAGTTCTACTCATTTTTATGTGGGTTTTTCTCTGGGTACTTTAGTGTTCCTACCATTCTCATAGACTTGCGTGTTATGCAAATCAATGATTGTAAATTGACCCCATATGAGTCTGTGAGTGAATTTTCTCTACAATGAACTGGTACAAAGTCCAGCAGTATTTCAGCTTTGTGCCCAGTGGTGTTTAGATAGGCTCCATGATTCTGATCTGGATTAAGTGGGCTTGAAAATGTTGTTTTATTTATAGGATACATATGGATGGTAATGATACCAAGGTAGCCATTTAGCCATTATAATTCTTGTTATTTATGCAGTGTTGTTTTTTACATGTGTATAAAAAGAGGTAACACTTAAGAATTTGAAATGCTTAACAAGCAAGTTAGTTAAAAGTAAGCAATAATCATAAACAAATGTGCGACAGTGGTAACAAAGTAGCATTTTTAATTTCAAATACTGTAGAAGTAGAAACCACAGTATTTTTTGTTTCTTATAATATAGTAACAGAAATTCAATTAACAAAAATGAATGAGCTTAATAACGAAAATGGCTGGAAACTAAAACCTGCAGCTAGTTCCCCAATTTATAGACTGTTACTTTTCATGTGTTTGGTACCCATTGAATGAGTTATGCACCACTTTTTAATGTTTTACTCATATGTTGGTTATTCTTTATCCAGGCTTTGTTTTCTCTCAGTTACAGAAATAACTATTTGATATTTCAAGCCTACTGGTAAAAACAGCAAAGATAACATAAGATCACTCTATATGACACTGATACATAAGAGAATATTTATCATCCATTCATCGATCCATTCACTGGCCCATCATTATCAATTCAGCATAATGGGAAGCTGAATCAACCCCAGCAGTATAAGAGGCAAAGAACATAAGAAGTTTTGAACATATAAGGAGACCATTTAGTCTATCATGTTTGTCTGGCTGCGGTGGGTTGGCACCCTGCCCGGGATTGGTTCCTGCCTTGTGCCCGGTGTTGGCTGGGATTGGCTCCAGCAGACCCCCGTGACCCTGTGTTTGGATTCAGCGGGTTGGAAAATGGATGGATGGATGTTTGTCTGGTAAAGCAGAAAAGGTACCACTCTATTGCGGGGCACGCACAATAAACACACACATATAGTATGAATACTTATATTTATTTATGTATTTATGTATTCAAAGAGCCTCTGTAAATAATCAGATTTCCACCTGTGGACAAATAAAGTTTTATCTATCTACACTCCAATTTAGAAGTTGGAGTTTTCATATTTTTGGAATATTCATGGAAACTAGATTACCCTGAGAAATTTCCAAACAGACACAAGGAGAACATACAACCTTTACCCAGACTTTGGATAAGTCAGATTTTGAACTCAGTCTCTTCAAGCAGTAAGACAGCTGTGCTAACCACTGTGCTACCCCACTGAGGTATATTCAAATGTATAATTCTTTCAGTTGTGAAGCCCAGGGGGTGTACAGCCACATTAACCCCAACACAAACAGGCAGGACACCCATTGCCACACAGCACACAGCTAATGTATTTACACAGTGTTGCCTTCCACAGCACACAAGACAAAGCACAGAGCACAACACAGTCCCTCTGCCACCAGTCCTTCCACCTTGACTCCTCCTCAGGCTTTGTCCTCTTCCTTATGATTCTGGCCTCCAACTTCTAGCGACCGGCTCCTTTTTATGGAAGGACTCCAGGTGTCCAACGAGCTTCCAGCTGTACTTCCAGCTGTGGCAGCAGTGCAGCCAAAAAGGGCTCTGAAAACGTCCATGTGCCCCCTGGCAGTGGCCACAGACCCCAGCAGTGTGGAGTTCCCATGCTCCTGACCCGTGGCCCACTTGGAAACCAAGGGGGCTGCCCTCTGTCGGTCCGGGGGAGAAACAGTCTTAAAAATACACACGATTAAAAAATGGCGTCCTTGTACATGTGTGGCTTTTCTAAACATATTCCACTGTCCTCGTACTTTGCAAAGACATTCATATTAGATTAATTGGCTGGATGAGTGAGTGTTGATGCGACCCAGAAATTAAACAGTTGGTTTCTAAAATGAATAGATGGATGGATGGATGGATGGATATTTTAAGCAGCTCTTATTTAATTAGTATAGGCATGGCGATAAAACTGCTGCTGCTGCCTTGAGTTACAAGTTCAAATTCTTCTGTAAAATCCATGATAATCTTCCTATTTACAAATCTCAAATGACATAAAGTAACTGGGTTTTCACTTCTTCAGAAATACCATGCTGTATGTTAGATTAAGAAAAAGGGATTGTGAATAAAAAAATTACATTTTTCATTTTCCACAAGAGCTCTTTGTCTTCTTATCGTTTCACAACTCATCAGAACTCGTATCTAATCTTTGCATAATCTGCATGCAGAGCTGAGCTGCAGAGGCTGCTTCCTTCAGACTCACTTAGTGCTTCCTACAATGTCTAATAGAAATTGGCAAAGTCTGCCTGCAGCTGCCAGGGGAGTTTTCCACCCTATCAAATTCACTCAGCCTGATCAACTGCCACTTTAGCTGTTTGTCCTTGTGTTAATTCATCAGGTCTAAATGATGCACAAATTTCTCTAGAATGATTCCTTTATGTTACTGCCTACAGAATTTTTTTTCTCAACCTCCATTGCCAGAAGTGTAAAATAATTGAGAGAATAAAAATATGTGAAGATAACAACATTCTCAAATTCAGGGTAGTGGGGGACGAAAGTCTATTCCAGCAACACTAGATGTAAATAAAGAAACAGCCATGGCCAAGACACCAGTCCAAGACACTTCCCACTCACACACACACACACACACTTGCACATTCACAAGTTGGAATCACCAGTTAACTTAACCTGCACATCCCTGAGGATGTTGGAATAGAACCAAAGTACCAGGAGGAAAAACCACACAAATACTGTGAGAATGCATAAATTCCACACAGACAATATGTAGGTGCAGGACTTGAAAAAACAGTAACCATTGTCACACATGTGCGATTGGAAGGCAGCTGAAGGGCCTGAATAATAGTAGTTCCACGCCAGTGGGTAGTGAGGTGCACTGACTTTCTCTCTCAGTCCTCTGCAGACCATCCACAGGAAATCGATGCCATTGATGACGCCACTTCAGCTTTTTCCGGTGTCATTGATGACGTCATTTCTGGTCCAGATGACATCATTTCTAGTTCCAGTCCTGATGATGTCATTTCCTGCCTCGGGCTTTAAAGCCGCCATCTTTACAGCCTTAAAATAAGTTCTGTTTTGTACTTGAGCCCGAACACAACTCATCAACCAAACCCATTTTGCAGCTAGGGCACAATATACAGGTGGCTGATCCAAACCTTTTTGATTTCTTTTGGTTATTCATGTGACAGTGGCATAGTCGGGACCAGAAGTGACGTCATCTATGGTGCTGGGGGCGGAAGTGATGTCATCAATTGTGTCGGAACAGTGTGGGATTTCCTGTGGATTGTCTGCAGAGGATTGAGAGAGAAAGTCAGTGCACCTCGCCACCCCCTGGTCTGGCATGGAACTAATATTATTTAATCCCTTTAGCTGCCTCCCAATTGCACATGTGTGACACCATCCATTTATTTTCTTAACTCACTTAATTCAGTTATAGAGAGGCAGGTGACCATTCTGGTAAGCTTTGGGCTAAGACAGGAAACAAACAAAGATAAGCGGCCAGTTCATCAGAATACACACCAAAACTAAGCTGCACTAGGCCAAATTATAATTACCAGTGTCACGGATGAGCGGGGACACTGCCCGGCCGGGACGCCTGGACAGTCCCTGAGTTGGACAATACTTCTCTTCGGCCACGAGAGGGCAGCTGCCCGGGCCTAATTGGGGGCCACAGGAATGGAGCCAGGACACTCACCACTGTGAGAAGACGTGGCCACCGCCAGGGGGCGCCCGGACAGTTAAGGACTCCTGGATGGCAGCACTTCCGCCACACCAGGAAGTGCTGCCGGAAGTAATCCCAAGGGCACCCGGTGTACTTCCAGGTGCTCTCCTGACACTTCCGCCACACCAGGAAGGGATGTCATGGGGAGCACCTGGGGCTCATCCGGGTCGTAATAAAAGGGGCCGCCTCCCTCCACTAAGGGAGCCAGAGTTGGGAGGAAGAAGACAAAGCTTGTGAGGAGGGCGAGAGAAGAGTGAAAGAGAAAAAGAAGGAGAAGAAGAGAAAGAGAAAGAAGAAGAGAGAAAGAGAGAAGGGTGAAGGTGAGAAGAGAAGGAAAGAGAAAGAGAAGAAGAAAGGGTTGGTGAAGGAAGGCATTGTGGAAAGCATACCCCCAGACACAGACAGACAGACACCAGAATGTCCAAAACACATTTCTTTATTTTCCTACAGCACCACAATGCCTTCCTTCACCAACCCTTTCTTCTTCTCTTTCTCTTTCCTTCTCTTCTCACCTTCACCCTTCTCTCTCTTTCTCTCTTCTTCTTTCTCTTTCTCTTCTTCTCCTTCTTCTTCTCTTTCACTCTTCTCTCGCCCTCCTCACAAGCTTTGTCTTCTTCCTCCCAACTCTGGCTCCCTTAGTGGAGGGAGGCGGCCCCTTTTATTACGACCTGGATGAGCCCCAGGTGCTCCCCATGACATCCCTTCCTGGTGTGGCGGAAGTGTCAGGAGAGCACCTGGAAGTACACCGGGTGCCCTTGGGATTACTTCCGGCAGCACTTCCTGGTGTGGCGGAAGTGCTGCCATCCAGGACTCCCTAACTGTCCTGGCGCCCCCTGGCGGTGGCCACGTCTTCTCACAGTGGTGAGTGTCCTGGCTCCATTCCTGTGGCCCCCAATTAGGCCCAGGCGGCTGCCCTCTTGTGGCCGAAGAGAAGTATTGTCCAACTCGGGTACTGTCCAGGCGTCCCGGCCGGGCAGTGTCCCCGCTCATCCGTGACACCAGACAAACATAAGCACATTTTTTTAATGGGGTGTGGAATGAAAACCAAAGTAGTATGAAAAAGATTGACGCAGCTACAGGAGAATGGGAAAATTCCAGGGAGATAGTAACAGAGCCAGAGTTCAAACTCAATCTTCTACAGCAGTGAGGCAAACAACAGCATAATCATAGCACCTATAATAATAACAGAAAAACAGAAAGAAGGCTTGAGCTACCCAAAGGTATGCCCGGTTTATTAAAGACAAATAGAAGGTTATATTCAGCACAAAAAAGATTCACAAGCCCACAAAGGTCAGTTGTGATAATCAACAATAGCCACTTCTGGTGCACCGTGATGACACGCAAGCGTAGTTTTCAATATTTAATGCCACCTTCTAGTGCAATAAATCATTAAGTGGAATCCCAGGAGGAAGAGGTGGGAGTTCCAGTGAACAGCCAAAGGAAGTGATGTCAGTGCTCCAGGGCGGGTTCTGTCCTGGGACTAAAACAAGGCAAAGTGTTACCAACAGTGCCCTCTTCTGTTTGGTGATGGTGTTGACCATTCCATATCCTACTAACTGTTCTCTATTGCCGCATCTCTGATACACCCTAACAGTGGAAAGTGTCAAACTTTTTACTGTATATGTCGTGTTATGTCATTTTCTAACCCATGTAATCCAGCCCAGAATTGCAGGGCAAGGCTGGAGCTCACTCCATCTAGCATATGGGTGCAAGGCAGGAACAAACCTTGGACAGGGTTCCAGTCCATCGCAGGGATACTGTAAATGTTTATTCTTTTATTTGCTTCTCCTCTGTTGTCAGTTCTCTATATCTCAGTTTGTATGTTAACTGAAATTTTTATTGTCGAGATTCATTTATGTTAATCATTGGGACTGATTTCTGTTTTACTACTTATAAAACTTGATTTGTGTGTTTATGCATGTAAATATTTGATGGTTTAGCAAATTAATCTTAGCCTGTTATAGCTGTAAATAAGTGTAAGCTTTCTCTGCCTGTCCTCAATGAAGGCTGCTATTGAATTAAATTACTCTTTTTTATTCTTATTTGTTTTCACTGATAACATGTTATAATGTCACTTTTCACCTGCAAACATCTGCCAGTATCTCATGGTGGATCAGTAATTACCCTGCAAGGTCATTTTGTTTCTGAATTTTTTAAAGCTGAATTAGACAAGCAAGTTTTAAAATGACAAAATAGATTTATTAAATTGTATTGCAATAAGCAAACAGCATGTAAATAGTATAAGTGAAATCTGGAAAACAGAGTCAATACTGGTAAACTGAAATATGATAAGAAAATTTTGGAAGTGTTTATCATGCAAGCAGTGGCCAGTAAATGAATAAAGATCAGTCCAAGCTGATGAATTAACTGCTATGGTGCCAAGTTAATCACACACCATTACCAGTAAAAGCAACGCATTCAGCCCACGTCACATCCCTGAGATACAGAGTTTGATAAAGAACACAAGATTGCTAAAACCGTTTGTCTGCTAAAAGTCAAGAGAACAAGAGTCACAGGCATGAGTTTCAGTGATGTTGTTTCATTAGCAACATGTTTAAAGTAAAAAGTGGTACAGTTTGAAGTAGGTGTTTGTGGTACGGTTTCGGTGTATTTTCATATGTATTTACTGACTACTCATATCAAAAGTAGACTCTAGACTCACGTAAGGAGGAAATAAGGATGCCAGTCAATAAAGAAAGCATCCATCTATGCATTGTCTCAGCACAATTATAGGGTGCCGGGGGCAAAGCATAATAAAGAAAACATCACAGTGTTTAATGATTAGAGTAAGCAGCAAATAACATTTAGATAGCTTTATGGACAATCTATTGTGTAATGTAGACCTGAAGTGATTGATCCATTAATTAACTGTGATCAACAGATAAGCACTGAGACAGCCCTTGTAAATCAGCATCAATAGGCTGAAAGTAGAGTTTGTGGGAATAAGCATCCATTGATTTTCCAAAGCCACTTACTCTAATACAGGTCTTCTGGAGGATGGAACCTATGTCAGTAGGCAGGAGTCATCCCAGAATGGAATGCTCACCCATCATAATGCACACAGAGTTACTAATTAACACAACCTCAACATCCTTGGGATGTAAGAGGAAAATGAACATAGAGAGAATGTGCAGACTCCGAACAGATAGTCAACTGGTTGAAGGTGAACCAGAGCCTCTGAAGCTATGAGACATCAGAATTGAACAGTGCATCAGTTACCACATTGGAAAATTAGGCGAAGTGATACTCTTCAAGAGGCACTTCTCTTGCTACAGGATTTATTATTTTTAATACACAGACATTCTGTGTATTATATGTCCCAACTTATTCTTCACAAATATTTATTTTTCCCATGTTTTAGATGTTGTTAGATTCTTGTTGCAGTCCATTATGTAGAAATTGCATTGCATGTCTTTTCCCCAGTGCTCCTTGCCACTGCACCTCAGTGCATTACACTTAATAACTAATCACATCAGTTCTAGTCACAGCAGACAAACCCGACCCATGAAATGTCCCATGATTGTGTTTGTGTCAAACTGCACAAGCTCCTAACCCATAAAAGATCACAGCAGCTGAAACACAACTCTAATACATTATGGATGATGACCATGGTTACCTGAAATTTCCTACATTTGTCACATGTTCTAATTTGACTTTAGGTTTAGGTATGACTAATCTAATCCTGAATTCGACTTCTAAGTTACTCCTGTGTAGCTTTGATTGTTAGTTTCTGTAGGATCATCCTCTTCTGAATTTGCTGTACTAACACTTGGAAGGACCAAAAACCCACTCAAGATTGTTGCTTATTGATTTATCATCTGCTTTTAATTCTATCTAGCCTCATATTGTATTTGATAAACTGATTGATACGTTCTGTTTTAACGTTAACTTGGACAGCTGGGTTCTGGACTATTTAACTAACAGAATACAAAGAATGAGTGTTGATGGCTATTGTCTGCATAGACTAACTATATCCACTCATTCACGCCAAGGCTACTCTTTGTCTTTTCCTCTGCTTATTTTGCGCCCTAGGTCAAGCTGATTAGTGTGCCAACAGACTGCTGTCTGCTAGCTAACTCATGTGGCTAGGTTTTTCCCCTCCTTATGATCCACACCCTAGGCGAATACCTAATTCATCTTAATGGTGGCGCCAGCCCTGCTCATAAGGACACATTTGTGAGTCTGTTAAAACATAAGGATGACAGTTGTGAAACTGTTGTTGATGAGTTTGCTCAATGGTGTAATGGTTTCATTTTACAGCTAAATATCCCTAAGACTAAGGACATAGTTGTAGATTTCAGGTGTTAACAACAATTATAAAAGGAGATAGTGTGGACATGGTGGAGCAATACAAATATTAAGGGACAGTCATTGATAGGCTAATCTTTTATCTCAACACAGAACATATATATTTATAAGAAAAGGAAGTGAGAAAAAATATAATGACAATTTTTTATAAGTATTTGGATTTAATTTCTTTCATATGTGGGTCTGACAACCTTAGCATTAAAAACAGTCTAAACTGTTAAAATTATTAGTAAAATGATTGGTTTACAGCAACCCTCTGTCAATGAGCTTTATCGCAAAATACGTTAGAAAGAAAGCCGACTTGATTTTGTCAGACAGTAGCTGTCCTCTTTTTCCCCAAGTTTCATTTGTTACCATCAAGCTGCAGATTTATGTTCCCAAAGGTTAAGAGCAACAGATTTAGGAACTCTTTTATTCCCAGAGCTATAAGCATTTTGAATTCTAGCAGTTGTAAGGACTCTACTGAATTCTAAATTATTATTGTGTACTGAGAGAAGTACTTATTGTTATTTGCAAAAAACATTTAGGTGTGTATACTGGTTGTAACAATTACTGCCCGTGTGTTGTGTCTTGGATTTTTTTCCTAAGTTTTTTTGTACTTTCCTGCTTCATACAAATTTTACTCTAGGATGATAAAGTCATGGCGGCATGGTGGCACAGTGGTAGCGCTGCTGCCTCGCAGTAAGGAGACCTGGGCTCACTTCCCGGGTCTTCCCTGCGTGGAGTTTGCATGTTATCCCCGTGTCTGCATGGGTTTCCTCCAGGTGCTCTGGTTTCCTCCTACAGTCCAAAGACATGCAGGTTAGGTACATTAGCGATCCTAAATTGTCCCTAGTGTGTGCTTGGTGTGTGTGTGTGTGTGTGCCCTGCAGTGGGCTGGCGCCCTGCCCAGGGTTTGTTTCCTTCCTTGCGCCCTGTGTTGGCTGGGATTGGCTCCAGCAGACTCCCGTGACCCTGTAGTTAGGATGTAACGGGTTGGATAATGGCTGGATGGATGATAAAGTCTTACTAATCTAGCCATAGCATCATCATACAACATAGCTTTATTCACAGAATAATGAAAGTGTTCGCTGGATGATGTGCAAAATTGAAAATGCACCAAACAATTGTTTTGTATTGACAGAGTTTTATATTACTTTACTTTCCCCTTTTTTATTCTTTATCATGTAGCCTTTGTCATAATCCCATAGACTTACCACTGTTTATGAGGTGTTGTATTTTACGACTTCTCCCCACCTTCCCTTCTACATGTATAACCTCAGGCAATTACATAGAGTAAAAGGCAAGCAGGAGTGAAATTACAACTTTAAATAATGTATTATTGATAATGTTCATAAAATAATAAGAATAAGCAAAGCTCATTTGAATTTGGCAACCATACAACTTGATTAATGCCAATATGTAGTTTCAGGGGACACAAAGACTTGTTAGTTACTTAAATGTCTTTAGTTAAGTCATCCTTTTTAGTCAGCTTTCTTCAGAACAGGCTGCATGCCTGTCTCAGTATGGCTGCCAAGTTGTACTTCTCATCGTGGTCTTCTTTTCAGTCCATGTTGTGTGAGATGCTCCTTCATCATGATGGTGTGAGAGAGAGAGAGAAAGGGAGGGGTAAAGCAACCAAATTTATACATTCTTTGTCCAAATCCTTACACCAATAGGATGCTGTGTTACAGAATGGCCTCTGATTCAAACCAATCCCAAACAGCCATACTTCAGACCAATGGGGGCACACAATACTTTTCACACCTGCCTCCAAAACCATTTGTTGAGCTGATGCTTGACAGCTAGGTGGTCTGGCTTTCCGGTGAGGGTTGATTGAGAGAGTCTTGCAAAGAATCACTTGCCCAACTGGTTTTAGGCAGTTCACCTGACCCTGTCATAAAATTCCTCACTCAGTCCTAAAGACAAATGGGGGTTCTTTAAACATGAATGCTTCTCACCAGTGAAACACTAATATTACATTGCTTTGTCTAAATTACAAATAAAGACATACTGTACAAAATATTTATTAACATCTACAAAATTTCACACCACAATAATTATGATTAAAAGTCAATGTACAGAGAGATTCCTCTTGGTCTAAGAGACTCCCACCTGCAATCTAGACAAGATCTGATGCTTTACTGTATTTTCAGTGATGGCTTAATTTTGATACCCAACAATATGTTGTTGCTTATTCGCTTTCCTCTGTTTTAGGATTAGAAGATGGTCATTTAATTATACTAAATTGTATCAACATGACATTTGAATGTATGGCTTTGGAGCAGTTTTGTGACGATGTAGCATTACATGATATTAATATTGGCAGCATGGTGGCACAGAGGTTGTCATTGCTATGTGTTTGTCCCAAAATGACAGATGATTTAATATATTAGCAGAATTTACATTGCATTCCTGGGGAGTTTGTGAAATTAATTTTATACGAGGGTGGGATAGTAGTGCAGTGGTTTACGCTATACTTCCTGAGTTATTCCTGCCCCCAGCTTGCATCATTCTCCCCATGTCTACATTCTCACCTGGTTCTCCATTTTTTTCATACACATCCCTAAAGATGTGCACCTTAGGTTAATTTGGCAATTTCAGAATCATGTGTGTGAATGGACAGTGTGATAACTTATTCCAAGTGCTGCAAGGAAAGGCTCCAGCACCCTGCCACCCTAGCTGGATTAAGCAAATCTTATGCTATGTTACTGAATATGTAATCTTTCACTGGCATAAATGACAGCCCGAAATGAAATTCACTTATTACTTATTTAATTAAAGCAAATTATTATGTTAAGATGTTTTCTTCACTGTAAAATAAACCTAAAAGAAAATATGAGAGCAGGTGAAACTCTGTTGAATTTCCTCTATAAAAGTCTTGTTTTTGCAGACATGAATGACAAAGTGACATTCATTTCCTTAAACAGGTAAGTGCTTGAGAAACTCTGTTTGCATACGAGATTCAAAACTGTTGACAGGAACAGAAAGGGCAAAGCTAAAAAAAATGTTTGAGATGAGGAAAAGGAAGAAATTACTTGACAGAGAAGCATTTCAAAATTACCCCAACAGTGTGCTCTGGCTGACAAACACTACACTTGTCTAGGCTAGAGAAGAGAAAACAAAGAATTAGAGACACTGTCAGACCTGATTTCATGTCAGTCAAAGCAGAACACCCATGAAACAATGTGAGAATGAAGTAAAGCTTCCTACACCATAATGTATGAATTGATCTGTTCTGGATGGAGATTCAACATCAGGAATTTGAGCTATACAGTAAATGACAATGACGACTTGCTGCTTCTTTTGAGGATTAAGATACATGCTCAACACAACTTTGCAAAATCTATTAGATTATTTCCACTAAAATCAATATTTCAATAGATCTGTGGTTTGCAGTTTTAGTCCAGGGAAACCACCATGGCTGCAGGTTTTTATTCTAACCAATATGACAATCAATGCCTCATGCTAACTTTTAATGGATCCCATTGCTTAGTGCAGGGGTAGGAAAATTTGGTCCTGGAGGGCCACAGTGGCTGCAGGTTTTCATTCGAACCCAATTGCTTAATTAAAAACCAATGATTGCCAGTCTCACACTTTATTTAATTTTATTGCATGTAAGTATGCAATGTAATGTTCTTATATTGTACATTTTTTTCCTTTCCAAGGAAATCTTCCAAATGATTTGAAGCCTAAAACAGATTATTTTCAGTCTGTCACATTTTTCTCTTAAGTGTTTTATTAAACCAAATAGTGCATGATACAATACAATATAATATAATTTATTTTTGTATAGCCCAAAATCACACAAGAAGTGCCGCAATGGGCTTTAACAGGCCCTGCCTCTTGACAGCCCCCCAGCCTTGACTCTCTAAGAAGACAAGGAAAAACTCCCAAAAAAACCTTTTTGGGAAAAAATGGAAGAAACCTTGGGAAAGGCAGTTCAAAAAGAAACCCCTTTCCAGGTAGGTTGGGCGTGCAGTGGGTGTCAAAAAGAAGAGGGTCAATGCAATGCAATACACAGAACAGAACAAATCCTCAATACACTATAAAAATAAAAATTTTACAAGTACGGACCAGAATTTAACAGTAGATGATATCACATAATATGATTTGGATTTGTTTAGAGTCCTAGAGATCTCAGCCATCAAGCTGCCTCCATTATTTGGCCATTCCACAGCTGAAACAGCGTGGGCCAGCCAATCCGATGAAAGGACCCGTCTACCCCACGATTCCTGCGATCCTTCATAAGGAATGACTTTACCTTTGGCTGGCAAAACAACTTGGCAGGTGGGCCGTGGCACCAAGTGCCACGTTTGAGTACCGAGAACAGAAACAGAATAGGTGAGAGTTAGTAACAAATTATAACTATCGTGTTACTTCTGTTTTAGTGCTAATGACTAAGAACAGAGATGCAGTCTGTACAGTTAATCAGCAGCTCTAGTCAGGGTATGCTAAACTGAAGTAGTGAGTCTTCAGCCGGTATTTGAAAGCTGAGACCGAAGGGGCATCTCTTATAGTAGCAGGCAGACCATTCCACAGTTTAGGGGCCCTGTAACTAAAAGCTCGACCTCTCACTGTTATTTTATTAATCCTAGAAATCATAAGCAGACCGCCATCTTGAGATCTTAATGTGCGCTCTGGTTTGTAAGTCATGATAAGTTCAGACAAGTAAGCCAGACCTTGGCCATTTAATGCTTTATATGTTAAAAGGAGGATTTTGAAATCTGCCCTAAACTTAACCGGGAGCCAGTGTAAGGATTTAAGAACTGGAGTTATGTGTTCGTATTTTCTTGTTCTTTTAATAATTCTTGCAGCAGCATTTTGGATTAACTGGAGACTGTATAAAGAACAGTTTGAACATCCAGTGAACACTGCATTGCAGTAGTCAATCCTACTACAAATAAATGCATGAATTCATGTCTCAGAATCCTGTTTATTTAGAAAGCGCCTTAATTTCCAAACATTTTTAAGATGGAAGAAACATGGTTTGGACAACTTTGTAATATGCGCTTTTTATGACATGCTAGAGTCAAAGATAACTCCTAGATTGCGGGCTTGTTCAGTAAAATTAATGGTGATTCCAACTGAGTTAAATTATGACAAAATATTGTTGTGATCAGCGTCATTCCCTCCAACAATTAACATCTCTGTTTTATCAGTGTTTAAAGACAAGTAGTTCTCATCCATCCACTCCTTTAATTCACTAACACATCTAATTAAAGATAATGTTGGAGAAACTTCATTTGATCTAAATGAAAGGTATAACTGGGTGTCATCTGCATATGAGTGAAAATTAACATTATGTTTCCTAATGATAGATTCCAGTGGAAGCATGTAAAGTGAAAACAGTAAAGGTCCCAGTACTGAGCCCTGCGGGACACTGTATCTCACTTCTGTGTTTAATGATGGAGTACTGTCAGCACATTTCTGTACATATTGGAATTGATTTCATAAATAAGAACTAAACCAAGCAAGCACAGTATCTGTAAGCCAAACATAATTTTCTAGCCTGTGCAGTAAAATAGAATGATCAATGGTGTCAAATGCTGCACTTAAGTCTAACAACATAATTACAGTGGAGTTTCCTTCATCAGAGTATATTTGAATGTCGTTTACAACCCGCGTTAGTGCCGTTTCTGTACTATGACCAGTGTGGAAACCAGACTGGAATTTCTCAAATAAATTGTAATGCGTAAGGTGTGACTGAAGCTAATTGGCGACTACTTTTTCTAGTATTTTAGAGAGAAAGGGTAAATTTGAAATAGGCCTATAATTATTTAGTGTGTGTGGGTTTAGGTTTGATTTTTTAAGTAATGGTTTAATGACTGACACTTATAGTGCATCAGGTACTGTACCATGCAATAATGAACTATTGATAATGTTTAGAACAGGCGCTGCAAGAACATCCATTGCACTTTTTACTAATTTTGTTGGCACTGGATTTAGGGAACAAGCAGTGGGTTTCATTTTAGAAATTAAAGTTAAGACTTCCTGCTCAGTTACAGGATTAAAATTACTAAAGTGCTGAATGCAATGTGAGGCAGGGTCTGTTAAGCTAGTATGCAGTTTGTACTGTGATGCTGAGATCTGGGATCTTATATTTTTAATTTTCTCATTGAAGAAGTTCATAAAGTCTGAACTGCTAATATCTGTTGGTATTTTGCACTGTAGATCTGAATTCCCATTTGTTAATTTAGCAACTGTTCTAAACAGTACCCAAGGATTTTTATTATTGCTATCTATTATTGTAGAATAGTATTCTGAACGAGCTTTAAAGAGAGCTTTTTTTTATATGAATCCACACAGGTGTAAATGGAAACAAGTCAGATGGGAACTGCTGGTTCCTTTGTCATTTGTATCTTATTGCTAATAAGGAGCCATTAAAAACAGTGAATGCAGCTGTTTAAGACTGAAATAAGCAATTAAGGGAGGGGAACCTTAACAAGCAAGACCACCAAAATGAAGCATCAAAATGTCACTTGAGCAATAAGTGCTTCATTAGCAATAACTGACTCCTCATTAAGAAACTGTGTTGGAACAAAAACCTGCAGACACTGCGGCCCTCCAGAACTGAGTCTGTCAGTTTGCTAAATATGATTTGTAATACGAGGGGTGTTCAATTATAAACAGGAATTTTCATGCTCTGTTCTTAAAAATAGTGCAAGGTAGATCTGACTTATTGGACAAACACATGCATATATGAACTTGTTGTTAGTAGTGCTAGCTGCTCTTTCCCCCCTTCCTATCAGTTGTAATCAACATGTTGGAGCAGGAGGTACACAGTAGTGTTGTGCAGCGCATTTTTATTCAATTTTTGATAAATGAAGGAGTCATTCCATCTCAGATTTATTCGAGACTTAAAAAACAGTTTGGGGATGAGTGTCTCTCTCTCTCAGTCTAGAGTGTACAATTGGTGCAAGTCATTCAGAGAGGGGCTATCATCTCTTCATTCCATTTAAGGAATTTTTAGGAGGGAAGAAAATCAACTCAAAAGAGGAGGCTATTGACGCTGTGCAAGAATGGGTCAACATGCAGTCAAAAGACTTCTACTCTTTGGGGATTAAGAAGCTTTCTGAGCACTAGAACAAGTGCATTGCTGTGGCAGGGGACTATATAGAAAAATAGTGTGTAAGTCATTTCATTGTATTCAATAAATAAAGAATAGCTCATAAATTCCTGTTTATGTTTGAACGCACCTCATATTTAATTTGTGTGTTTTTATTTTAGTGTTTTTAATTACCTTTATTTAGATTAAACATTTGAATGAATAAACGGCTTGGCAAAGATTGTAACTATACTGTATTATAGAGCTCGTATGGGAAAGCTGACTATTATTGTGTTTACATGCTCTTCAAAAACCTGATTATTCATAGAAACCTGATTTCTAAATTGCCATAACCTTCATTCCGATTAGAGAAATCGAGTAATTAATCTCTGAGAAACCTGATTAACACAGGTAGATTTCTCTGTGAATATTCTGATTGTGTAATCGGGTTACTGTTAAAGAGTTTGTAATCTGCACATGTCCATTGCACTCTGTCAGCCTGTGCTTGTATTTGCTTTCAGCAACTTTCAGCAGGTGGAAGCATCCACAAAATGAGAGGCAAATGTTCAGACAATTGCATTATTCCTATGCCTGAATATTTCAGAAATTGCTAAATGTATGTTGATGATCTGAACATACAGTGCTAAGCTTAGCAACTGTGAGGGATGGCCCGCCATATATTCCGGGCAACACCTCCAAGCCGCCAGATGGAGCCCTCCCAGCAGCATGGAAGTTCCCCGATTCCAGCAGGGCCTCATGGACCTTGTAGTTGTTACAACCAGCCCTGCTGGATACCATGGGGACCACCAGGAGACGCTGTAGGGAGGCTCAGGGAATACTACATGCCCTATAACCCGGAAGTGCGTCCTGGTCACATGGACAAAAGGAATGATGTGCTTCTGGGATGAAGAAAGAGTGGTTTTAATCCGACCCGGAAGTGCTAAGAAATCACATGGACAGGGGTTCGGGAGCACTTCCGGGTCAGGGACTATAAAAGGACCATGGGAAATCCCAGATGGCGAGCTGAGCTGGGTGGAAGGGTGGCAACGCGTCTGGGAGTGGAGGATTGTGATTATTGATTAGTGATTATTGATTTATTAAGTATTGTGGAGTGAAGGGTGCTTTGTGCACATTTATTATTATAGTAAATTCATTTTGGACTTTTATCTGGTGTCTGACGTCTGGTCTGAGGGTTCAAGGGGTCGACAGTGCCTCTATTGTCACACAACACAATCTCGACAGCAGTAGGGTAACCCGTTAAAAATAATGTGTGTTACATAATTCTGATTACTGTTTAAACTAATGAACAACCTAACTCAATACTTACCTTAACTGAAGCAAAAATACCTGCATTATTATTATCATTGGCAAGAAGCAAACATACTGGGTTGGTTCTTTGCAGGGCTCAATTGTACAGCCAAGCAGAAAAAAGTTTACAGCGTGCAATCTGGTAACAGAAACCTAAAGACAGAGTTTAAAGAAACACAAACCTATAGACAATTTATCCATCCATCCATCCATTGTCTCCCGCTTATCCGAGGTCGGGTCGCGGGGGCAGCAGCTTGAGCAGAGATGCCCAGACTTCCCTCTCCCCGGCCACTTCTTCTAGCTCTTCCGGGAGAATCCCAAGGCGTTCCCAGGCCAGTCGAGAGACATAGTCCCTCCAGCTTGTCCTGGGTCTTCCCCGGGGCCTCCTCCCGGTTGGACGTGCCCGGAACACCTCACCAGGGAGGCGTCCAGGAGGCATCCTGATCAGATGCCCGAGCCACCTCATCTGACTCCTCTCGATGCGGAGGAGCAGCGGCTCTACTCTGAGCCCCTCCCGGATGACTGAGCTTCTCACCCTATCTTTAAGGGAAAGCCCAGACACCCTGCGGAGGAAACTCATTTCAGCCGCTTGTATTCGTGATCTCGTTCTTTCGGTCACTACCCATAGCTCATGACCATAGGTGAGGGTAGGAACATAGATCGACTGGTAAATTGAGAGCTTCGAGCTCCTTTTTCACCACGACAGACCGATGCAACGCCCGCATTACTGCGGATGCCGCACCGATCCGCCTGTCGATCTCACGCTCCATTCTTCCCTCACTCGTGAACAAGACCCCGAGATACTTGAACTCCTCCACTTGGGGCAGGATCTCGCTACCAACCCTGAGAGGGCACTCCACCCTTTTCCGGTTGAGGACCATGGTCTCGGATTTGGAGGTGCTGATTCTCATCCCAGCCGCTTCACACTCGGCTGCGAACCGATCCAGAGAGAGCTGAAGATCACGGCCTGATGAAGCAAACAGGACAACATCATCTGCAAAAAGCAGTGACCCAATCCTGAGCCCACCAAACCGGACCCCCTCAACACCCTGGCTGCGCCTAGAAATTCTGTCCATAAAAGTTATGAACAGAATCGGTGACAAAGGGCAGCCCTGGCGGAGTCCAACTCTCACTGGAAACGGGTTCGACTTACTGCCGGCAATGCGGACCAAGCTCTGGCACTGATCGTAAAGGGACTGAACAGCCCTTATCAGGGGGGCCGGTACCCCATACTCTCGGAGTACCCCCCACAGGATTCCCCGAGGGACACGGTCGAATGCCTTTTCTAAGTCCACAAAACACATGTAGACTGGTTGGGCAAACTCCCATGCACCCTCCAGGACCCTGCTAAGGGTATAGAGCTGGTCCACTGTTCCGCGACCAGGACGAAAACCACACTGTTCCTCCTGAATCCGAGGCTCGACTATCCGACGGACCCTCCTCTCCAGGACCCCTGAATAGACTTTTCCAGGGAGGCTGAGGAGTGTGATCCCTCTGTAGTTGGAACACACCCTCCGATCCCCCTTCTTAAAGAGGAGGACCACCACCCCGGTCTGCCAATCCAGAGGCACTGTCCCTGATGTCCATGCGATGTTGCAGAGGCGTGTCAGCCAAGACAGTCCTACAACATCCAGAGCCTTGAGGAACTCCGGGCGTATCTCATCCACCCCCGGGGCCCTGCCACCAAGGAGTTTTTTGACCACCTCGGTGACCTCAGTCCCAGAGATGGGGGAGCCCACCTCTGAGTCCCCAGGCTCTGCTTCCTCATTGGAAGGCATGTTAATGGGATTGAGGAGGTCTTTGAAGTATTCCCCCCACCGACCCACAACGTCCCGAGTCGAGGTCAGCAGCGCACCATCCCCACCATATACAGTGTTGACACTGCACTGCTTCCCCTTCCTGAGACGCCGGATGGTGGACCAGAATCTCCTCGAAGCCGTCCGAAAGTCATTCTCCATGGCCTCCCCAAACTCCTGCCACGCCCGAGTTTTTGCCTCAGCAACCACCAAAGCCGCATTCCGCTTGGCCTGCCGGTACCTATCAGCTGCCTCCGGGGTCCCACAGGACAAAAGGGTCCTGTAGGACTCCTTCTTCAGCTTGACGGCATCCTTCACCGCCGGTGTCCACCAGCGGGTTCGGGGATTGCCGCCACGACAGGCACCGACCACCTTACGGCCACAGCTCCGGTCAGCTGCCTCAACAATAGAGGCACAGAACATGGTCCATTCGGACTCAATGTCCCCCACCTCCCTCGGGATGTGGTCGAAGTTCTGCCGGAGGTGGGAGTTGAAGCTAATTCTGACAGGGGGCTCTGCCAGACGTTCCCAGCAGACCCTCACAACACGTTTGGGCCTACCACGCCTGACCGGCATCCTCCCCCACCATCGAAGCCAACTCACCACCAGGTGGTGATCAGTTGACAGCTCCGCCCCTCTCTTCACCCGAGTGTCCAAGACATGTGGCCGCAAGTCCGACGACACGACCACAAAGTCGATCATAAGAAACCACATGACCAATGAGTCCTATGTTTTAATTGTGGGGGATATGCAAATGTAAAGGAAAATGCAAGAAAAGGTATTATTAACATTCCAATATATATTTGTAAGCTTGGATAATCAAGTCAGTGTGTATGTGCATGTAAGAACATATGAAATGGTGGCTTCATGTTTCATGGTTAGCTAAAAGTAACTTAACTAACAATCAACCAGTAAATGGGAATGTATTAATTATCCAAATTCAACATCTTATATAAAGTAACCATCAAAGGCACCCTCTAAATATCAGGACTTTAGAAAGCATTTAAAGAGATATTGTCACTGCCAGAGGGAGAAGACAACTCTTATTGCCTTCCGCAGTCCCAGCATTCGCTAGCATTCGCTAGCATCACCCCTGGAGTAAGAAGACAAACATTACATTAATTAAAGTTATAGACACCATGTGATGCGAAACTTGCTGTATGAGCCAGATTTGAATTGTTCAGGTTATATTTTTTCATCTGTAACATCTATGCCTGTTTTTTGCAAATCAACACAACTAATAATTGAAATAAACATTGGGTATTACCTAGCTGAAGTTGTCTTGTATAGTGATATTTGGCAAAGACTAATAAGTGTTAGTATAATAAGCTGTGTTTATTCAGGGTAGTGATTCAAGTACAGACTGCCATGCTGTTACTCGATGAGGGAAGGCTTTCAAGTGTGCACTTGGCTTCTGCTAGAATGTTTGTGCAGCCCTTGTCAAAGGTAGCTATCTGAGTGTAGAGTGTCACATCTGTAAAGCACAGCTCCACACATCCATGAATGTTGGCAAGAGTGCACCCTGTGAGCGGAGCAGCTTCTAGCCCCTGTAAAGATATTATAGATGAGGTAGCCAGCCTCAGCAAATATTAATGTTTGACAGTCCTCCCTCTGAGAATAAAGTGCTATTAAGCATGAATTGCAAGTGTATTGGGTTGAGGTTGACTGCACTGTGTCTGTGATGAGTGAATGTTATATATATACATACAGTATATATGACCAGCAAGGTCAGGTCCCTCCTCAAAGACCATGACTCAGCCTTCAGATCAGGTGACAGTGCTCTGCATAACGCTGTAAGAGCCAAGCTGAAGAGAGGAATAAAAGAAGCTAAGGTGATCTATAAGAGGAGGAGAGAACTCTGCCTCTCTGAAAAAGACCCTCGGCATGTGTGGCAGGGAATACAGGACATCACCAGCTACAAAGGCTGCAATACAACATCTGTGGACTTTAGGGCCTTGCTGGAAGAAGAGCTGAACAGCCTCTTTGCATGTTTTGAGATGGTACATCAACACTCAGTCTCATTCTCTCGGCTCCCCTTAGACTCTAGTCCCCAGACACTTACTTTATAGGACCATCAGGTAAGGCGGGTGATCAAGTCAGTGAACCCGAGGAAGGCTGCTGATCCCAACAGGATATCTGGACAGGCGCTAAAAGTGTTTGCTGACTAGCTCTCACACATTTTAACCAGCATCTTCAATCACTCCCTGAGACAAGCCTTCATTCCACCATGTCTGAAGTCAGCTATAATCATTCCCGTTCTCAAGAAATAAGCCACTGACATTCTCAATGACTATCGCCCAATAGCACTTACATGTTTCGTCATGAAGTGCTTCGAGAGGTTGGTTTCACAGTATATCAAAGTCTGTATCCCTCACACTTTTGACACACACCAGTTTGCTTACAGAGCAAACCAGTCCACTGAGGATGCCACAGCCATAGCTCTCTACACTGCACTGAGCTATTTAAAACACCAGGGGAACTATGTGACAATGCTTTTTATTGACTATAGCTCAACGTTCAATACTATTATTCTGGATATTCTAGTCAGTTAACTGTCTAACCTAGGTTTCCCTCAACGTTTCTACACCTGGATAAAGGACTTTCTTATCAGTCATCCTCAGACTGATCCTGGCCCCCACCTTTCCTAAACTTGTTCAGTCAGAACCGGTTCTCCACAATGCGATCTGCTAAGCCCATTGCTTCTTGCCCTCTTCCCCCATGACTGCAGTCCAGCCCATCCTAATAACACTATCATCAATTTGCTGATGACACTAGTGGTTGGTCTGCCTACAGAGACGAGATCCTGAAATTGTCATCTAGGAGATTAGCAAATTACCTGACACTTAACACCATGAAAACAAAGGAAATTGTCTTTGACTCCAGGAAAAACTGTGTAGAGCTTTCCTCCCTCCATATCAACAGGGGATTGTGTGGAGAGGATCACAGCTTTCAAATTCTTGGGTACCTTCATCTCTGCTGACCTATCTTAGACTGCAAACACCAAAGCAGTTATTAAAAAGGCACAACAGTGAGTTCACTTCATGAGATTGCTTAGGAAGAATAATCTGGTTCAAAAGCTGCTGATGAACCTTTACTGCTCCTCCATAGAGAGTGTGTTGACATACTGTATCACAGTCTGGTACAGAAGCTGCACTGCAGCAGACAGGTGGGGGTTTCAGTATGTCATCAATGTAGCTCCAAAAAATTGTAAGCTACTCTCTGTCCTCCCTGCAAGACTTGTATACTTCTTGCTGCTTTGGCAGTGCAAAAAATATTTTGAAGGACTCCTCACATCCTGTTTTTCAACTGTTTGACTTGTTGCTCTCTGGTAGGCACTGCAGGTTCATCAAATCAAGGACAAACAGACTCAGGGACAGTTTCTTTCCTGGAACCATAACTATATTGAATCTGAACATGCACTGACCATCTCTTTCCATGTCTCTGTCTCTGTCCCCCTCTGTTTTCTCTCTCCTTCTCCCCCCCAATTAACTTTTTATTTGCATGTGCAGTAATTTTCTGTGTAATAATTACAGTCAAGTGCAAAATTGTTCTATTTGGTCTCTGTGAAATATTTTACATTTTTAGTATTCTTTGTGTAGTATTCATATCATGGGTAATTCATTGTGCAATACCTGTATGATCAGTAATTTTTCTTGTTTAGTAATACCTGTTAATTAGTATTTTCTTTTTAGTAGTTTTATATGTAGGACTTCATAGTGTGGTGGATGAGTGGAACCCTTTCCTGGCCGGGATGCCTCCGCAATGGAAGGACCATAGGAGAGAATGCTCACAGGGCATTATCTCCCCAGAGTGCTGGATGGCAGTCCCCCTGGGTTGTGGCACTGCTATGGATTTCCACAGGACTTCATGGGAAATGGACTTCTGTCACTCAGCCCTGTTGGGTGCTGCCAGGGGGGGCTGCGGGGACTGGTTAGCCCATCTTAGTGGGTCTCCATCCTTACCCAGAAGTGCTTTTGGGCCAATGTCTTCAGACTTCCATTAGTACTTCCAGGGACAACTTAAAAGGAGTCACCTGCCTTCATTCTGAGAGCCTAAGCTGGGAGGAGGAGGACAAAGCTTGCTGGAGCAGGAGTGGAGCTGGAAGGAGACAGGAAGAGAAAGAAAAGGAGATAAAGAACTGTGCTCTTTATTCATGCTCTACTGTACTTGGTTCTGGTGGGTAATGAAGGAAAAGCATTCCCCCCCTGAGAATAAAGCCTTGTGTGTCACTGGACTTGTGCATGTGTCTGTTGTTTGGGGAACTGGAGCGCCCCCCTGGTGGCCACAATAGTTACCCTATAAATGAATGATTTTTTTTTCCATTGCATCTAAAGAAGTAGCTACACTGTAATTTTATCATACATGGTATAATGACAATAAATTCTTCTAAATTCTTAAAGTTAATAGATCGGTATTGCAGAATGTACATGTGAATCAAGGCTAATAATTTAGGTATTTTCAGTAGCAACTTGTCCACCAATATAAAAAGAACCTTAGATGTTAAAGTGCCTTTTGTGAACAAAACACTTAGTCAACATTGCACTAAATAAATAAAAACATATTCTCAACAAAGATCACTTTAATAGTACCGTTCAATCCCAAAATTATGTGATATGTGTAATACTCTATAATAGTGTGTAATAATCTAATCATTATTCTGAGCTCAGCCACACCATATGTCTCGAGCTTGTATGTTCTCTGCATAGCCAAACTTCCGTGTTCCTCCCACATCCCAGAGTTTGGGTTAATTTGGGACTCCGGTTTGAATCTACTCAGTATGAATGACTGCTGGTGTGAGGGACAGTCCAGTTTTGGTTCCTACTTTGTGCTTTCAGAATGTGCCTCAGCTACCCACAATCTTGAACTTTATTAAATGGGTTTGAAAATGGATGTCTGGGTGGATGGAAAAGCAAGTTCTTAAATCACTAAGGACAGGAACCAAAAAGAAAAGTGTTTTCTACACATTTCATTTTAAATTCATTGAAAATACAGTATGGCATGAAATCCACAAGCATTTTCTCATTTCTTTGGAAATAGAATACGTTTTTAGTAGGTAGTGTACTGATATTTTTGATGTATCAAATCTATGAAAAAAGCAGAGTGGAATTGTGTTCTGGTGCCTATAGTTGAACCAGCTTCTTTGTGGTTTATTGTTCAACATCTTAGTCAATAGGCCTGGCTGATTTTGCATGCTGAAGTTACATAGACGTGCCAGAAACCACGAAACAGCTGCCAGGTGTGTTCCTTACCAAATCTAACATTACACGTATATTAAAGGTGACATGTTATATCTTTTTGACAGTGCAAGTGTGAAATAACCCTGCTAATTTAATGGCTGCCATTTTCACCCCAACACTGAAACTCTGCTTCTTACATTTTTAACTTATTGGAAACTTACAAGAGCTGAGATGATACCTCAGGGCAAGGTGACATTTTTGACCATATGCAGTGCACCATGCAAAATCAAAGCAATCCTCCTGTCTGATACAAGTGCATAATGTATTCCATAAAATTGTCGCTTTACTAGATTTATTCAGTGTGGATGGTTTGGATGTGATTAAAGGAAAATTGCATTACAGTGTGAAAAATATTGAACCAGACTCAGTAAATCATTTCCCAGTATGGCATGCTGGTCTTTTAAACTGTTGTGTAATATTAAAAATGCCATTTATCTGGCTGGAAATAACTCAGAACTTGGGCTGTTTAATGCAGAATGTCTTTAGGTGACATTATTTGCTGGTAATTATTTCTGGACACACAGTTATCAGCAAAGATGTTGTGAGTAATGCAGTGCCCACTTGCTGTTATTTAATATGCAATTTCATGATCATGCCATCTCTTTTTAAACATCAACTGAAGAGTAATGTTTTTCAACTGCTTCTAAATTAACTTCTAAATCTGTTCTATTTTTCATCAATATTTTGTAATTTTTATTACATTTAATTTTAGTATCATGTAGTTTTTGTGACAGCTAAGTAAAGCTGCAATAAATGACATTATAACGCTCTTGTTCTTACATGCGCTCTATTAAATCTGTTAAAAAGGAAAAACTAAATGCCGTCTGAGTGATCCTATTCACTGTACCCACTTATGCGTTTGTAGTGGTACAGTGGCTAGTGCGACTGACTCAAGCCCCCATTGTCCTTTGTCCTGATCCAGTCCCTGTCAGTGTGGTGATTCCACAGAGTCCATGTGGGTTTATCACCAATTTCTCTGCTTTATCTTATACTGCTGGGTTAACTGCTGGTGCCTGTGACCTTTGATTACATTAAGTTTATTTTAAAATGGATGGATATTATATATGCATTAAATTGTTTCCATTTTTGTCACTTAAGGTTTGTTTTATAATGCTGACATTCTGTAACTATAGTTTAGATTTTTTTTTTTAGTTCTCATCAAAAAAAGGACAGAAAGAGTTTGGAAACGTCTAGCACATTGTAATAAGTTGAGATTGGCCATGATTTGTTACATATGGTTCCTGCTAGAGACAGAAATTCTGCCGAAATTAACTTACTTCTTTGTGGCATGGAATGTAAGTTTTAATGGTAAAAGTGGGAGTGGGGGTTTGAGAAATGGCAAAGATTACTTCTGGTTTAGAAGTCAGCAGATCGCCACCACAGAAAACCGGAAAGAGAACGTAGGGGTTAATACGGCTTTTGGAGCCATGAAAAAAAAATTATAATTAAATGCATATACAGAATATCAGGGTTACACTAATATTAAGTTATGAGAAACCCATGTTAAAATAACGGGATTTTAGCAGTTTTTTAAAATGCTCCACCGTATTAGCCTGGTGAATTTCTATCAGTAAACTATTCCAGATTTTAGGTGCATAACAGCAGAAGGCTGCCTCACCACTTCTTTTAATTTTAGCTCTTAGAATTATAAGCATTCACTATTTGAAGATCTAAGGTTACAATATGGAGTGTAAGGTGAGAGGCATTCCGAGATATAGGATGGAGCGAGATTATTTAAGGCTTTGTAAACCATAAGCAGTATTTCAAAGTCAATTCTAAACAACACAGGTAACCAATGTAGTGACATCAAAATTGGGGTAATGTGCTTAGATTTTCTTTTCCTAGTTAAGATTCTAGCAGCTGCATTCTGCACTTGTTGCAATCGATTGATGTCTTTTTTGGGTAGTCCTGAGAGGAGTGCATTACAGTCGACTAAAAACAAAAGCGTGAACTAATGTTTCAGCATCTTGCAAAGTTTTAAGGAATCTATGCTGTCCTGGTAATCTGATTTATATGTGATTTAAAATTTGGGTTAGAGTCAGTAATTACCCCAATATTCTTTATGTCTGTCTTGACTTTTAAGCCTAATGGATTAAGTTTATTTCTAATACCCTCATTATATCAATTTTTGCTAATCATTAAGAGTTCTGATTTCTCCTTATTTAGTTTGAGGTCACGACCCATGATGTCACTGTATAGAGGGTGTAAAGCTCAGGGTTCGTACACTTCTTGATTATCTGAGATTGAATAGAAATGAAAAAACGTTGTGATTATTTGTATTAGTTATTGTCTTTTTAGCTTCAGAATTTGTGCAATAGTATTTGGACAATGGCTTTGTCTACTGATTTGTCTGTGAAGACAGGCAGAAAAGATTCTACAGTTTTAACCATTGTTCGTTGTGTGACTTCTTATCTCTAGTTCAAAAATATTTCAGCACTTTCCCTGGGACTCTTAGTAAAAGACAGCAGTTTCCATGTTTGCATTTAGGGGAACAGATTATCAGATGAAATCACAGACGAGCTGGCTTATCAGCTGCCGGGTGATGATTTAGACACCTTAATTAATATTGCAGTTCAATTAGGCAGCTGGTGGAAAGAGCAATGTGAGGAGCACCATAGGACAAATGTATTTTTAGTTTCAGCCAAATATTACTCCTCCTTGTAGTCAATCAGGATGTGCAGATGCATGCACATCTCACTAGACAGGAATGACAAAAGCACATTTCTTTTAGGCTCCATCTCATTTTGATGGACATCAACTATTAGTGTCAGTTTCACTCTTCTTGAATAATTATACACTTTCTGAAACAACTTTTAGCAAAAGGTAATTGACTCTGCTTCACCCTATAAAATGTACTTAAAGGTAATCAGAAATAAAATGCCTGCAAGAGTATAAACTGTAGATAAGAAACCTTTTGGTTATATATCATCCCCCCTATACTTTTGATGACATGCCTCTATTCCTCTATTTAAGAAAACATAAAGCAAACTGAAACTAGAGGAAAATAAAAATGTGAAGGGAGCAGTACTATTAAAGGTAGATTTATTTTTAAAAGCCAGTCGTTCTGTTGCAGTGTCACAGTGGGCTAGAATCTATCTTAGTAATGCGGGGCACAAGGCACAATCATCACATGTATGGGGTGCAACATGGGGCACACTACAGTAACTTAGGCACCTACATTCATCATTCATGGCCATTATACAGTTGTCAGTTAACCTAACGGGAACACCTTTAGGATGTTGAAGAAAGCCAATATAGCCAGCAACATCACACCAGCAAAGCTGGGGCTTTGGCAGCACTAAGTACTGTGTCACTTTGTCAATCCACCTTCAAAATCGAGTTTAATCAAATGTATTTAATCCAGATTTAATGTTGCACATGGCCAGCACCTATTAAAGGAGCCAACAATGGGCAGAGAGCAAGTCCACTTTTATCAGACTTTCAAAATCTGCTTATATAAACAAAAAACAACAGTATTTTACCACACCAAATTTACAGTAGTCTAGTCTAGCCCTATGGCTTAAGGGACATTTCTATGCTTTTTTTAGCCCATTGCGGCAATTCTTGTGTGATTTTGGGCTATACAAAAATAAATTGTATTGTATTGTATTGTATTGTATGGTGGGGGGGGTGTTTAGAAAAGTGATTTATATGGCCTATTGAGTCTTCAAATTATATAATGCACTAGCAAGACCACCTCTGGAGTATTGTGTGCAGTACTGGTCACCGTGGTACAAGAAATAGACATAGCAGCACTTGAAGCTGTGCAGAGGAGAGCAACCAAGTGTGTCCCAGGACTCAAGGACATGTCCTACTCTGACAGACTCAGACAATTAAACCTGTTTGGTCTCAAGCAGAGGAGACTACCTGGGGACCTAATCCAGGTGTTTAAAATCCTCAGATGAATTAATAAAATAGACCCAGCAGAATTCTTTCAGCTTAAGGGTAAACCACATTCACAAGGACATCAGTGGAAATTAAGGGGAAGTGCATTTAAAATTGAAACCAGAAAGCTCTTCTTTCACACAAAGAGTTGTGAGACTCTGTAGCAAACTACTGAGACACGTAGTGAAAGCAGAAACATGACAACCTTTAAGAAAAATCTCGATGAGATAGTGGGACAGCTTAGCTATTAGTTAATCAAACTGCCTTGATGGACTGAATGGTCTCCTGTTGTTTGTCAAATTTCTTATGTTCTTATGTTAATTTGGAGTATGATTGCTTTAGTTTATACAGTATATATAGAGTGTGATTTGAACAAAATCATAGCAAAAATAACTGTCTTACTGTTTTCTCACTTTTTTTAATAATTGTCTCTGTTTTCTAAATTACATTCACATTCTCATACATCTGTACAATTTAAGATAAATAACAGAATGAGAAGAAAACCCCTCTTAATATTGATGCTGATCTCAATAAAAAGTCAGTTTTGTCCTACAGACTACCAACACAGTCCTAAATTACTAAAGCATCTCCAGACTGTGATGTTATAATTGCCTCCATTTTGAGCATGTTTTTTACACCCGTCACCATTTTGATGTACTTAGTTACTATTACATTGCGGGTTGCTAGTATGCGGGGGTGCAGTGTAAGACATGTGACATCATGGCAGCCATCTTCAATTAGATCATCTCACAGTCTTAAGGGAGTCTGATCTTTCTGTAGACAAAGATAAGACTTTGCAAAGCACCTTACTGCTTTTGCAAACTGATTAGTTTTGAATGTTGTTTTGAATTGTTTAACGAGTTTCAGTTTAGTGTTTATTTTGTGGCAAGAGCAAAGCGAGCAGGTAGAAATGGGTGTAGGAGAAAAGTATGCTGACATTTAAGGTATCACATCACCATTTCTGGGAGGTATTCACTAATCATATTTTCGAGAATGCTTGCATAGCTATTGGGTTGTTCTTTCCATCTTGGACAGTCACTGTGAAGAGATTTAGTTTAGTCGAAAGCTTATAAAAACAAAAATGTTCATCTGCGCATTTTTAGCTTTAAGTATTGGGTCTTGTGATGATGTGTCCACTTCTTTTGAAGAACTTTGCCACTATAGCTACTGGTGTTATTTGACTACTGGGAAGATACATATGTTGAAAAGAGTTTGTGAGGACTAGCAATTCTATGAAAACTTGCAATCAGTAATTTCATCAAACAGTGGATTTGCATTAGCCAATCATTACAAAACTGGCTTCACATTTTCACCAAGAGAAGGATCATATCAAGATCCATATTCAGGCACCAGGCAGGCCAAACTCACCCAGATGTTTCCACATTAGTATGTGCAGAGCTTAATCACTACTCATGACAGTTAATACCAACATGTGAATGAATGGGAGCTACTATATGTGTAGATTTTGCGTGAGGAGTTTCACATAATTTGGTGAATAAGTGACAAGGTACAGTTGTACTTTTATTTATATGGTTTTGTGTTTTCTCTCCAATTGTGAATAATGTTTCTCCTTACATTACATGTTTTTTTATGCTTCTTTTTTCATTTTTACTATTGTTATAAATTATATGTAATCTTTTTTACAGTGAATACAATCATTTCATAGGTAAAATCTCAACTTAGACAAGTATATTATAAGTGCAATTATATTTATACCAGTAATGGCGCTCAGAGGTTGATGTGCTTGCTTCTTCTTGAGCAGCTCTTCTTTTCTCCAGCCTCTTCTTTCGTTGGCATCTTTTCACATTAAAACTGAATAAGTCAGTGTTTGTGTTGCAATTACTTAGTATGTTTTTCTTAATTTTTCACTTAAGCTGGCACTTAAGTCTTCAATCTGCCTCAAGAATGATTTAAGAAATGACGAGTTAGGGGAAGTGACGGCAAAGTTGGTAGGGATGAGAACGGTGGCTGTGTGGCGTGCTGGCTGCTGCTGAGAGTTGATTCTACAATAACATAAAAATAAAAAGAGGAATAACCTAACCTTGTAGGTCAGTCATCACCCTGAAAGCGGTTAGTAGATGTCACATAGTATATGTGTACCAAATTTCAGGTCAATAGATCAAACAGTTTGTGAGCGACAGGTGATTTAAAATCCTGGACAGACAAACAAACAGCCACGGTAGCGTATTATATATAAAGATGTGTACTCTTCATGTAATGTGAAGAAGTTATCATCAAGGAGAGTTTAACTTATTATCAGTATTTTTATTATTCTCAAGGGGGTTTTCATACATTAAACTATTTAAACATCTATTCCTGTATGCATTTTATTGGTATGTCAAAGCCTTTTGAACTTTGGATATTAAGTCCACTTCTTAGCATAGTAACTTCTACAATGTCTAAAAATATTTCTTATGTGCTCTTATAAAAAACACAATATCTCTGTCGTCTCCTTAAACATCTTCTATGAGGACTTGTATAGGCAGGTCTTGACAGTCATGACACCCACCATGAGAGATTAAGGTACCTTTTTAATCAGAGCCAGCCTTAGGACGAAATGAACGAAGTGACCGCTTCGGGCCCACAGCTGGAGGGGACCCACTGTGCCCTCTGTATCAGTTTGCTTTGGGCCCGAAATTGTCTAGGGTCGGCTCTGTACGGTTACGGTTGTCAGTGTCAAACGGAAATCGTCAAAAAGTGATGGTTGTAGATGCTGGGAAAACGCATTTCTGCAGCTCAGAATGCAGGAAATCGCTTGGCGGCCGGACCCCCTAGCTGCAGGGGTCGGGCCCCTTATGGGGCCCTCGGTATCATTTTGCTTCAGGACAGAAATTGTCTAGGGCCGGCTTTGTCTTAAGATACAGAGTATAAGCGAGGGCACTTTCTGTTCACCAACCTTTTCGTAGGTCGTATCATATAAATTGAGCATTCGGCTGATAAACATACACCATCACAAAATATTTAAATTTTTTCTGCTTGTTTTCAGATATTGTCTATTGTGTATGCTTAAGAAAGCTCAGTTTCTGGACTAGTTGTTAAGTGATAGAAAAACAAGTTTACAAGTCACTGTAGAAATTTAAAAGTGTATGGAAATTCTGCCATTATGGTTCAACAACAAACACCTAAATGTTCACAGTATCAGTTAATGTGAGGTGCAACTCTTCATTGGCTGGTCCATTTTATTTGGTATTTGATTGTATACTGAAAATAAATCTAACAATATGTGTCTCTTTTGTGTAAAATGTATGTCCCACATTTTTATAAATATTAGTCCTACTTTACAGGATATTTCTGAGCTGACAAGAGAAAAAATGGAAACAAGTTTATTAAATTAAGTGAGAAGTTTAAATAAATTAATGAATCAATTAGTTTCTGTCCTAATAAAAGATTGAAATAATAAACACTGCTGGTTGGGGTTAGATAAGCTAATTTGTTTTCCTTTGGGACAGTCTCATTTTTTGTTCTTCCTAGAAATTTCATAAATAATTGAGACCTAGAATTTGTTTTCTTTTGCTAGCATTAAGAAACTGTTTTAAAGAAAACAGACATTTCTCCAAGGTGCCGACCTGAAATCCAAAAGAAGAAATATGTTAACATCTTAATTGACAATTGCAGAAATGTTAGAAGCCATATGCCAATATAACTGACTCAAATTCATGGCTCACTGATTCTTGATAAAATATAGATGTGTGTGAAATGCAGCCATGGCATGCAGGCGGTCTCAAACACAGGCCATACCCAATGCCCCCAGCAAAGCAAAGCAAATTCCTTTGTATTGATTTTGCACATATTTTTGATTGTAAGTTATGTACTAAAAGCTACTCTACAGTATATCTCTTTAATTTTGCCTTTTCCGATTCTGAAGGAATGTCATTCAATTCTTCAAAGGTGAACGTCATTTGACACTCTTTGCAGTTCAGGGATTTTGCTAGTGTTAGTTGGGGATATTCATTTCTTTTTATACAGACCTAATTATATTTTGAGTTCAACTTGCAATTCTGCCCAGCCAGTGTCATCCATCTGCAAATTCTATTACCAAAGTACTGTAAAATCTTTTTTTATTTGCATTTGACCCATGTGTCGCATATTACCTGACCATATCTAAACATAATTTCCTTGGTATTTGTATCTCTATTCTTTTTAATCATCCATGTTCCAGTGTTTTTATTCCTTTGTTTATGCCTTTTCTATAGTTGGTGTAAATATTCTGTGAACTTTTAAAGGTATGTTTAAGTTAATTCTATATATATTTCAGTGGCAGCTGTGCACAAAATTCAGTGTTAGCCAGTTATCAGTTAGTGTTTGGTTTAAATCCCAGCCTGGTCACTATTCTAAATAAGTGGATAGAATTGGCAAGCTTTGTTGGCTGAATGGCCTGTTCTCGTCTGGATTGTTCTAATGTTCTCTGCAGATGTTTCATGTTCTCCTTTTGTTTGAGGTTAATTAACTATTGTGAATTGCTTTGTTGTCAGTGAGCGTGCTCAGTGGCAGACTGGGTCCTGCCTTGAATTCTGCATTGCCTACACTCCTGGACCCCTTAGTAGAATGAGTAAATATATACGTGTATAGATTACATTAGATGACATGATATATATTTTGATACTAAACTTTGTACAGTAAATATCAAATGCAAAGACAGTGATTGTAACATACAGTGAGACAAGAGAACAGCCAGAGTACATTTGAACAAGAAATAACAGAGTCATGTCTGCACTATTGAGCCTTCATACTTGTACCTTCCCTGCAAGGGTCAATTGGTCTACTTGCTGCTCTCCCCAATATGGCTCACTTCACTTGCTGGACGTTGTCTCTTTCCTACCAGCTCATCTTTACCCCAGCACGGCTTGCAGCCTTAAATTAACTTTTTGTTTTTGATTTCCCCAGTTGAAATCCAAGTTCAATTTATATTTGTCTTATGTAGCCAGGATATTATGGAAGATTATTCATTCCAAAATTAAATGTAATTAATTATGTTAACAACAACAACATTTATTTATATAGCACATTTTCATACAAAAAGTAGCTCAAAGTGCTTTACATAATGAAGAAAAGAAAAATAAAAGACAAAATAACAAATTAAAATAAGACAACATTAGTTAACATAGAAAAGGAGTAAGGTCCGATGGCCAGGGTGGACAGAAAAAACAAAAAAAAAAAACTCCTAGAAAGCTGGAGAAAAAAATAAAATCTGCAGGGATTCCAGGCCACGAGACCGTCCAGTCCCCTCTGGGCATTCTACCTAATATAAATGAAATAGTCCTCTTTGTAGTTAGGGTTCTCACGGCGTCTCTTGATGCTGATGGTCATACAGACTTCTGGCTTTTAATCCATCCATCATTGTTGGAACATCACGGTGCTTTGAGTAGATGGTGGTGGCACAAGCCACCACCAAAAGGACACCGGAAAAGGAAACAGAAGAGAGAGTAGGGGTTAGTACAGATTTTAGAGCCACCTTGAATAGTTATTATAATGAATTGGATATACAGAGTGTCAGGATTAAATTACAGTGAAGTTATGAGAAGGCCATGTTAAAGTAATGTGTTTTCAGCAGTTTTTTGAAGTGCTCCACTGTATTAGCCTGGAGAATTTCTACTGGCAGGCTATTCCAGATTTTAGTTGCATAACAGCAGAAGGCCGCCTCATCACTTCTTTTAAGTTTTGCTCTTGGAATTCTAAGGAGACACTCAGTTGAGGATCTGAGGTTACGATTTGGAATATAAGACGTCAGACATTCCGATATATAAGATGTTAAGTACTTTGCAATGCAGTACATACAAGGTGAGGTACCAAAATAACTGGATTGGTAAAAAAATATATATTTATTGATGAAATACAGCATTCTAAACATTGTCACTGTCTATATTGTCTTCTTAGAGAGTCAAGGCTGGGGGGCTGTCAAGAGGCAGGGCCTGTTAAAGCCCACTGTGGCACTTCCTGTGTGATTTTGGGCTATACAAAAATAAACTGTATTGTATTGTATTGTATTGTATATTTTTCCCCTCCCGATCTCTACACCGCTCCATACGTATCTTCCATTGATTGAAACAGTACTGGAAGTCTTGCTTGAGACTCTTCAACAGGCTTGCCATTTCTGTCTTCACTTCATCCATTAAAGAAAAATGTGTTCCATTCAGGTCACTTTTGATTTTCGGGAAGAAGTAAAAATCACAGGGAGCTAAATAGGGCAAATAGGGAGGATGATCAAGGAAATAATTGTTTTTGTCATTTAAAACGTGAACGTCTTCCAAATTTTCTTGTCCTTCCTTGAATTGTTTGTGCCGCTCAAAATCTTGTGTGCGAGACAAACTGCTATCACCGTACAGTGTTCTTATCATTTCATAAGTTTCTGTGGCCATTTTGTTCAATTTAGTGAGAAATTTAATGTTGATTCGCTGTTTGATTTTTTCACCAGACATTGTTGTAGCAACTCATGTAGCGATTGTTGTGCACATACTGACTGGGCTATTCACAGGATATACCTAGCCGGTCGGCAGTTTGAGAGGGCGTGTAGGAGGGGATATAGTTCTATGATTCATGTTCAGCGACCTCCAGACAGTTTTCCAGGAAAGCCCCAAGTTTCAGGCCACACATCCACACATTTATCATGCAAAAACTGAATGTAACAAAAATGACCAATCAGCACCAAAAGGTAGGGCAAGGGACATTACAACTGGGGTAAGGTAATTGTTTTCTAGTACATTTTTTATGTTAGGATTTTTTAACTTTATATTTCTCGAGGTACTATAAAATCAAAAAGTCAAAATGAAGAGCAAGAGATCAGAAACTGGGAAGACAAAAATGTTTCTCTGATCAAAACCAAAACACAATCAAAAATTCAAAGTCAAAAATGCAATAGCAAGTACTCTTTCTTCTTCTTCTTTCGGCTGCTCCCGTTAGGGGTTGCCACAGCGGATCATCTTCTTCCATATCTTTCTGTCCTCTGCATCTTGTTCTGTTACACCCATCACCTGCATGTCCTCTCTCACCACATCCATAAACCTTCGCTTAGGCTTTCCTCTTTTTCTCTTGCCTGGCAGCTCTATCTTTAACATCCTTCTCCCAATATACCCAGCATCTCTCTTTTGCACATGTCCAAACCAATGCAATCTCGCCTCTCTGATTTTGTCTTCCAACCGCCCAACTTGAGCTGACCCTCTAATGTACTCATTTCTAATCCTATCCATCCTTGTCACACCAAATGCAAATCTTAACATCTTTAATTCTGCTACCTCCAGCTCTGTCTCCGGCTTTCTGGTCAGTGTCACCGTCTCCAATCCATATAACATAACTGGTCTCACTGCCGTCCTGTAGGCCTTCCCTTTCACTCTTGCTGATACCCGTCTGTCACAAATTACTCCTGACACTCTTCTCCACCCATTCCACCCTGCCTGCGCTCTCTTTTTCACCTTTCTTCCACAATCCCCATTACTCTGTACTGTTGATCCCAAGTATTTAAACTCATCCACTTTTGCCAAATCTACTCCTTGCATCCTCACTATTCCACTAACCTCCCTCTCATTTACACACATGTATTCTGTCTTGTTCTTGCATTCCTCTCCTCTCTAGAGCATATCTCCACCTCTACAGGGTGTCCTCAACCTGCTCCCTACTATCACTACAGATCACAATGTCATCAGCAAACATCATAGTCCACGGGGACTCCTGTCTAATCTCGTCTGTCAATCTGTCCATCACCATTGCAAATAAGAAAGGCCTCAGAGCTGATCCCTGATGTAATCCCACCTCCACATTGAATGCATCTGTCACTCCTACCGCAGACCTCACCACGGTCACACTTTCCTCGTACATATCTTGTGCAGCTCTTACATACTTCTCTACCACTCCCGACTTCCTCATACAATACCACAACTCCTCTCAAGGCACCCTGTCATATGCTTTCTTCAGGTCCACAAAGACACAATGCAACTCCTTCTGGCCTTCTCTATACTTCTCCGTCAACACCCTCAGAGCAAACATGGCATCTGTGGTGCTCTTTTTTGGCATGAAACCATACTGCTGCTCACTAATCATCACCTCACTTCTTAACCTAGTTTCCACTACTCTTTCCCATAACGTCATGCTGTGGCTCATCAATTTTATCTCCCTGTAGTTATTACAGTTCTGCACATCCCCCTTATTCTTAAATATCAGCACCAGTACACTTCTTCTGCACTCCTCAGGCATCCTCTCACTTTCCAAGATTCCATTAAACAATCTGGTTAAAAACTCCACTGCCATCTCTCCGAAACACTTCCATGCTTCCACAGGTATGTCATCTGGACCAACAGCGTTTCCATTCTTCATCCTCTTCATAGCTGTCTTTACTTCTTCCTTGCTAATCCGTTGCACTTCCTGATTCACTATTTCCACATCATCCAACCTCTTCTCTCTCTCGTTCTCTTCATTCATCAGCCTCTCAAAGTACTCTTTCCACCTGCTCAACACACTCTCCTCGCTCGTGAGTATGTTTCCATCTTTATTCTTTATTACCCTAACCTGCTGCACATCTTTCCCAGATCAGTCCCTCTATCTAGCCAATCGGTACAGGTCCTTTTCTCCCTCCTTAGTGTCCGACCTCTCATACAACTCATCATACGCCTTTTCTTTAGCCTTCACCACCCCTCTCTTCACCTTGCACCTTATCTCCTTGTACTCTTGTCTACTTTCTGCATCTTTCTGACTATCCCACTTCTTCTTTGCCATCCTCTTCCTCTGTATACTCTCCTGTACTTCCTCATTCCACCACCAGGTTTCCTTTTCCTCCTTCCTCTGTTCAGATGTCACGCCAAGCACCCTTCTTTCTGTCACCCTTACTACATCTGCTGTAGTTTCTCAACTGTCTGGTAACTCTTCACTACCACCCAGTGCCTGTCTCACCTTCTCCCTAAACTCAACTTTGCAGTCTTCCTTTTTCAACTCCCACCATTTGATCCTTGGCTCTGCCCTCACTCTCTTCCTCTTCTTGATCTCCAATGTCATCCTACAGACCACCATCCTATGCTGTTTAACTACACTTTCCCCTGCCACCACTTTGCAGTCTTTAATCTCCTTCAGATTGACTCTTCTGCATAGGATGTAATCTACCTGTGTGCATCTTCCTCCACTCTTGTATGTCACCCTATGTTCCTTCCTCTTCTTAAAATACATATTCACCACAGCCATGTCCATCCTTTTGGCAAAATCCACGCTCCTCTGACCTTCTTCATTCCTCTCTTTAACACCATACCTATCCATTACCTCCTCGTCTCCTCTGTTCCCTTCACCAACATGTCCATTGAAATCCGTTCCAATCACCACTTTCTGTCCTTTGGGTACACTGTTCATCACTTCACACAAGTCACTCCAAAAATTTTCTTTCTCATCCATTGCACACCCAACTTGTGGGTCATATTACTAGCAACATTCATCATCACACCTACAATTTCCAGCTTCATAATCATTACTCTGTCTGACACTCTTTTCACCTCCAAAACACTCTTGACATACTTTCCTTCAGAATAACCCCCTACTCCATTTCTCCTCCTATCCACACCACGATAGAACAATTTGAATCCACCTCCGATCCACCTGGCCTTACTCCCCTTCCATTTAGTCTCTTGCACACACAATATATCAACCTTCCTTCTCTCCATCATATCTGCTAACTCTCTCCCCTTACCAGTCATACTGCCAACATTCAAAGTTCCTACCCTCAGTTCCACTCTCTTTACCTTCCTCCTCTCCTCCTGCCTCTGGACACGTCTCCTCCCTCTTCTTCTCCTTCTTCTTCAGCCAACAATAGCAAAATTTCCGCCAGCACCCTGTTGGCTAACTTTACTGTTGGCGGTCGTTGTTAACCCAGGGTGCGACCATTCCGTTATGGAAATTTGTATTGTTGTCCGCATATTGATTTGGCAAAATTTTACACCGGATGCCCTTCCTTACGTAACACTCCCCATTTATCTGGGCTTGGGACCAGCACAAAGAAACACACTGGTTTGTGCATCCCCTGTGGCTGGGTTAATAGCAAGTACTCATTAACCTGGAAAAATGTAAAGCACCAGCCTTTAACACAGTGACTCCAGGCTTATCTAAAAATTCAGATAAAACATTGCTGCTCGAGTCAACCTTTAAACCTTTGACCTGACAAGGTCATGGTGACAACATCTGAGAACACATCCCCCAGCAACCAGGGTTCACACTATGGCAATGAAATTCACAAAATGGTGGCACCCAAGAGAAAAGACAAAATGGTGTTGCAATAAAAAGTAAATAAATGTTAAAATTTGTTAAGGCGCAAAAACACCTTATATTTGAGATCTCTGTGTGTCAAAATCCTATAAGAAATATATAGTTAGCCAAAAACTTTACTAGAATGTGTACAATACATGGCAAAAGTCTTGTGATGTGAGCGCTAATGCAGCCAGATCGTAGCCTTAAAATCTGTTAGTGCCCCCGGTGGTGGGAATCCCGTAGTGATGGAGTGTTTACTATATTAAAGGAATACTCTGCCCAAAAATTATGCCTTTTATATGTTACTTACCCCATGTTTTCAGTACTGATGGCCGAGATTTTTTTAATCTCATATTTTCATGGAGAGCGGTCATAACAAAGAATGGAACCCAGTGGTGACCAGTGCTGGAAAACTGCAAACATTATTAAACACATCTATGAATAAAATCACACATTACTCATATCACTACTCATTACATATCATTACATATCATTACTCATATCACATAATCTACAAATGAAGCAATTCAGTCAAATGCTCACAATTTTGAGCATTGGGCAAAGTGGGCAAAATGCATGTATTTCTTGCTAAAATACTGTTAAATAAATAACTCCAGAAATTGAAAGTAGTCCACAAATTGGAAAACCCTCAACACGAGATCGCAGTTTTGAATTGAAGACAGGACTTTTGACCAGTGAATGAAGGATATAGCTGGGTTTTTAATTCAAAAACACTACCTCTTATTAAGATGCTTCCTGTTTATGAACTTACTTCATTTTCTGGAGTTACTTATTCAAAAATATTTTTAAAATAATAATGCATTTTGCATGCTGTGAGCATACAACTGGTTGCTTTGATGTGTGGATTTATTCAACATGAGTTATGTGAGATTTGTTCATGGACGTTTTTGATATCATTTGATGTTGTCCAGCTTTGGTTTATCACTGGGTCCCATTCTATCAGAAACTTTGTTATGTTCGTTCTCTACAAAATCATGAGACAGAAAATTTTTCTGTGCCATCACTACAAATTACACTGGGTAAACAACATAAAAAAATGGGTGAAATATTCCTCTAAGTATTTGCTGAAGATCTTTTCAGTTGATGGTAAATCCTGTTCTGTGACTTTATGCAATTGAGTGCGGGGATCAGGGGCTGCACTAAAGGTACTGAGGATGAAATACCATGATGCCTCCTGGTATACTTAACTGACATTAAAGACCAAATTAGGGAGACTGGAGCAAAATGCTCCTGTACCACCTCCCAGTGCAAATCATTGTTGAAACCCCACTATTAGAAACACTGAGCAGGAAGCAGAGTACCTTCATGCTGATCTACAGAGCTGGCTCTTGAGCTCTTTCCATGATTTAGTTCAAAATTTTGTATTTTTTAATTTTTTCATGGTTGAACTTTGCCTTTTTGTATACTGTATGATGATATGACTATTTTTAAAAGCTCTTGAGAAATGATACACTTACATATTCTTTCTATTCACTGTTTTCCTTTTGTGAAATAAATAGCCTTGAAACAAAGAAAAAAAGGTTTGGGGCAGCCACCTGCATACTTGAGCCCTGGCTGCAAAAGGCAAAATAGATTGCACAGATGTGTACAGGATTGAGTCCAACAAAGAACCGAGGAAACATAGGTAGTGGTCTGGGTTTTAAGGCAGGGAATTCATAGGAATTATTTAGGAATTACCTTCATTTGGTCCTTTTAGCTGCCCCCTATGCACACGTGTGTGACATTTTTAATGGTTTTAATTAACAGAAAAAGTGTCACTCATATAGTACATCCGTCCAAGATGACTACAAACTTGATGAAACTCCATAATTCTGCTTTTTTTTTTCTTTTCCAGAATTCTGTTTAGTAATCCCCAGAAGTGCTGGCAACATTTTAATCTTTATAAGTATGCATATTCGTTGATTTAAATGTTAATTCATTTTTCAGTAATATTTTCTGTTACTGTGGTCATTAGTGTATGGAGGGGGTTTTTTTTTGCCCTGCTGTATTCCTCAGTACAGAACTCACCTGCAGTAATGTTCATCCAAATGCACTCATCCTTCATAATACTTTTGATGTATTCATACCTCTGTCCTACTTAAGCTGTTTTTACCAGGAAACAGATTTTATTTACATAATGTACAAACTCTGCCTTCTAGCATACCTTTGTCTTCCTTAATCTGCGTAATTCAAAAAACAATCAAGAGGTTTAAAATGGATGTTTCAGTATTATATGCAGTATGTGACAACAGATTGTTGTACAGACAGATACTCCATGGAGATCTGCTTACTGCCACCCAGCCATCTGACTCCTGCTGACACTCATCCTTGGATGTCGGTTTTTAGTTTGCTTGTTCTGACTTCATCCAGCTTGAATGGAGGCAAAAGTGAGCCCTGCTTCTATGTCAGTGTTTAAAACTGAACTAATCCTCACACAGCATCTCAGATATCTCAGTGTCACTAGAGTGTAATGAAGTCTGTCAGCCCAATTTGTGTTGACAGTTTGGGGTTTGTTCAGGGGCCACAGCCTGTTTGAAAAAAGTTGCTTTTGATTTAGAATGCGTTTACTTTAGCACTTCATAAATAAGGCACTTTAAATAAAAGTATTTTTACAGTTTTAAGAATTATATAGACAATTAATAGGAACCTCAAAAATATTTGCTCGTAACATCTTGAGTACTTTGAGTGGGACATGTTTATCCCTATTCTCTAGATTAATATTGCTTTACTTTTTAAATTATTTATGAACATTGTAATGACAAAACACAAAGCCAGAAAAAGGTTTGGGGATCCACCCCATATACTTGAAAGTTAGTGAGCAAGTTGCAAACAAATTTGGGCAAAAACGGAGTAGTATTTCTAGACTGAGTCCAATATGGAACTGACAATGTATAGGTAAGTGACAACTTTATAGGGAATGAGCAGGAAGGGGTGTGGCATTGATGAGGTGTGTGGAAGTGAGGTCAGAGATGGAGTTGGAAGTGAGGTCAGAGATGGAGTTGTAGGTGAGGTCAGGTGAACTTTCCTTCTGAGGATCTGCAGGGGAAGGTGAAAAGGCATTAGAGTGCACCTAAGTCCTATATTTCCCATTCCGACACATTTAGTCAAGCCCATCGACTGCCTCCCATGCACACAGGTGTGACAACATATTTTTCCAATAGATTTAATGGTTTCTTTATATTGCACAGTAAGTTATTCATCCATCCATCAATTTACTAAACTTGTTTAATTCAATTTTATGATCATAAAAGACAGGGATTGTCCTGCAGTACTAGAAGTATGATATGCAGCAACACTGGACGGTTTGCCAGTCCATCACAGGACACACATACACACTTGCATTCTTATGGGGTCAGTTTAGAGTCACAATATCACCTAGCATGTATATCTTTGGCATGAGTGAGGAAAGTCAGAGTAACTGAAGGAGGTTACCTGCAAACAACTAGCGAGAATGTGTAAAATGTACAAAGACAGTGGAAAGATGAAGCTTTGAACCCAGTCTCCTGGATTCTGCAGCACTAGCCATTGCACTAAACTAACTTAAACTCTTATGCATAAAATAGCTTAAAAAAACAAAATATTTTCAACAGAGTTATTTGAAATTGATGTGGTGAGTGAAGTAGCCCTGTACAAGCACTGTGACACTCCATGACCAAGGAACTGGTTATTCACTTTCAGTTGGACTGGTCTTGTAACACAAAGGAACTATATAAGAAAGGGCAGAGCAGACTGACCTTCCTTATGAGACTGCATTGTTATAATGTGGGATGTGACAGCCTTCACATCTTCTACAACTCTGTGATGGCCAGAGCAATTTTCTATGCTGTGGTGTTCTGGGCTGGTAACATCACTTCAAGAGAGGCCCACTGAATCAACAAGCTAATAAAAAGGGTGGGCTCAATTGTAAGACTCACAGGTTGTAGCAAAGTAAGTACTAAGGGGCTCTGCCCCCTGCTCGCTTCGCTTGCCAACCCCCGGGCGGGCGCTACGTGCTAGCCACTTCGCGGATCTGCCACTCGCGTATGGAGAAGTGGATGTACAATTTACACGGATTGTTATTTTCATGGGAATTGTTACCTATGCATAATAGAACAAACTATTTTACATTACAGCGAGTAATTAACCATTGTAAAAAATAGTAAAAAATAGTAAAACGTAATAAATTGAAATAAAATTATGTTTCATGTTGCATTAGAGGTATTTGTTGTGTTATACATTTTCGTTGTTTGGTTTTGAAATTAACACACAAATACTTTTTAAACTTACACTTTTACTATAAAACTTCAGTAAAAACAATTTTTTTAATTAACTTTTCATCAATATCGCATTGAATTTTGATTCCGTGTTTGGACTGTGACAACACAACGTATAACTACCCGTGAGTGAATATCGTTTCTTTCTCTCTAATAAATAAACCGAGTTTTTCAAATGTTTGTCTCTGTGATTTGTTAATTGTCATAATTGTCATAGCAAAAGCTATTCTAACAGGAAAGTGTAAACGTTTTAATACGAATGGCATATCAAGATCTCCTTTGGTGTCTAATGTTACCTGTGGAAGACGTACTACATTACCTTTCTTGTTGCCTGTTAAAATTTTACGTGTCATTGCCGTGTAACCGATCAACAATTTTTGCATCAATTCATTTGACTTCATCGTTTCTCGGTGCTAGGATTGCCCATTTACTCATTTCTTCTGTTGATAACCCTTCAGGATGAAATTCATCAATAAGATTTGGCCGTAATAAGTCTTTTTGTATTGGGAACTTAAAGTGAGGAAAACGTAAACATTTATAAGAGCTGAGAGCACAGGAACTGTGTCTGACAAAAGCTTTCACACGAATGAGAGGTGAATAGACCATGGGCGTGGTTGTAAATGGTTAAGAGGAGGGCGGGACTTCACAAAATCTTTTGGCAAAAGTCTTGTGTCGTGGGACTTGAAAAAATCTCTTGTAAAAAGTCTTGTCTCAAGATTTTCTTTTATAATAGAGTGATTTACTTATTTAAAGAGTTTCTGTAAAAAGCCAAATTTCCTCCTGGGGATAAACAAATACAGTTCTATGTAAGAGCTCTAAGTTTCTCTGTTGTAATTTGTATTTGCAGTGATTGGCATATCAGTGGCACAGTGGTTACTGGCGCTGTGTCAAAGCTCCAGGAAAATAGCTTTGGTTCACCATCTATTTCCATAGGTCTGCATGAGTTTTTCCCCATTTGTCAGTTCTTTGCCAGTTTTTCTCATATCTGAAAGATGTGTGCATTAATTTATCCATGAGTTTGCTCTGTGATGTGCTGACTGCATATGTGCAATCTTTGGAGAGGCTTTCAGTCTAGTCCCTCCACAAAATTGGAGCAGTGCTACAGAAACATGATGACAGTAAATATATTTGAATAGTCCATTCCATATGTGCTTCAGTCTGTATGTTGCTACAGGTTACTAATGGCAGATCTGTACTTTTTACATCAACCTAACGTGTAGCCTACAGTGACGGTGACAGCAAAATCAGAACCTTACCAAAGCAGTCCAGTAAACCACAGACAGGTACATTTAATTCAGGTCCATAAAATGAACTGATTAGCCCAATAATAACAAAATATGATGCAATCAAAATATAATGATAATTTTTAAACATTAACTCATGATTTTTACTGTTTATTGTTTTCATGCCAGTGGAGCACATAGTGATATCATCTGCTCAAGGAATGATGACGGAGAGTTTTTCAAGCAAGAAGCTACCCAATGAGAACTTTTTAGTGAGACAGAAACGAATGTGAAGCGTTTCATCTATCATTTCATAAATGGCAGTTAACAATGAATGACTATTTTTGCTGAGTTTAAGAATTTTTATTATTGTTGTTGTATTTATAGTTATTTTTGTTGTTTAATGAAAGGTTAAACACTGAAAATAGAATTATTGTGGCACTACTCATTGTGTAAATAAGCAGAGGGGGGCCAGGAACTTCATGCTAAGGGAACATTGCATAGAGCTGACACAAAACCAAAGTAAACCAAAGACGAGAGTACTACTTTTGAACAGGCAAGAATCAAGACCAGAAAATCATTAAGGAACAAATACAAACCTTCTTTTAAATGCACAAAGTTGGACAGGGCATTGGTCAAAATGATGACTTTTTATACCATCACGGATATGACAACGGCAACACCAGCATCTGGGAGCATGCATTGTGGTAAAATAAATATAATATTTAAATACCGAATGTGTTAATTAATATAGCTGCTTAGATGGGGAAATACACTTCACACTAAATTCTTAGTGGACTAATTAGAAGAATTCACATTGATCTAGTTGTCATTCCAGTAGCATGAATATTCCTCATAAATAAAAAAAACAAACACCTCAAAGTAGACTATAATGCCTTTCAACAAATAATTGAAACTTCCACTCTGGGCAGAAGCCTGACTGCAGTCCTCTGCTGCTGAATGTTTCAACACCAAAGACCAACCTCTGAACTAAAGCAATAAGTTTTGCTAATGGTAGTCTACTGAATGCAGCCAAACTGAATTATTACTTTTTATGTTGTAGCCTATGATATTTTTTCCCCAAATGCAAATGTTTATTTCAAGTCAGTGCCCATTGCTGACAGGACATATTTCTTATCACACATTACGATTTTAATTAGCATCCATTTTTTTACTGACAGCTCTAATGTGCAAAAACACATACAGCACAAAATAACTCTAGGATCATGAAACATTCAAATAAAACAGTATAGAGCCTGGGAAAACATTTTTAAAGTCTGATACTATTAGCAGCATCTCATTAAGATTTTATATTCTGATTTAAAGGTTTACAGTGTTCTAATTGAATGTTTGAACAAAGATCTCAATTTTGAATTTAGTAAACTTGAATTTCCTTTGTAAGGTGAAATAGGCCATATGTAATCATGTTGTTAGTGTAGGGTTGCGTCAGTGTGCATCTAAAACAGAAAAAAAGATTTTAAGTTTATTTCCAAAGGAAAAAGAAAGTAAGTGAAAGACACAACATTTTGGCGGCATCAGGCACCCCTGACAAAGGCTATATATCCAAAAACGTGTGTCTGTAACCTTCATTTCTTTTTCAGTGTAGAAATAGCCTTTAGGATTTTTTTCATGTATTTGTAATCATGCTGTGGTAAAAATGCCTACTGGAAGAACTTAGAATGATTCTTTTTAAACCCAGTTTAAATAAATAATTCCCCAATTGTGAATGTGTTGTTTGAAAACTGATGGCCATTTTTATGTAGAATGCAACCACGATCAAGGATCTACTGTTAGAGAAATTAAATATATATAGTATATTCTCAGCCATATTTAATATCCAGTGCTATTTTCTTTTCTTTTTCCCCCCAAAGGTATTCAAGTTATTCTGCCTACTTATTTGCGGGACCGCTTTGTGACAGCTGCTCTGGGTTACATCAGCTGCAATTCTGAAGGAGACTTTATCTGTAAGGACAATGACTGCTGGTGCCAGTGCACCTCTACATTTCCAGAATGCAACTGCCCATCAACTGATATTGAGTCAATGGAAGAAAAGTTACTTCAAGCCAAAGAAGCATGGAACAATTACAATACTGAATTTGAACAATCGGGTAAGATATTAGATAAGCTGAATGTAATCTACCTTGCTTCATTGTAAGTAATTACCTACAGGTGTTTTAATATTTCTGGAGGTAATAGTGAAGGAGAGATTTAAAACTGAGTGTGTTTATGAGCAATGCTGCACATCTTCTCTTTGACACACTAATGCAACGAATTATTCAGCAGAAGTGTGTCAGGAAATGCTACTGGGGCTCCTTTATGCCAACAGCAGTACGCCTGCATAAGGCCTCACTGTGATTGCCACTGCAAAGTCACAGATTTTCTTTCTTTGTAGTCTTTCTGGTGTACTAATGTTTATTTATTCATTCATCTAATGAAAAGTAAAATTTTTCCCTGAGCACAAATAAAGTTCAATCTATCTACACACGTCAGTATCCAATGTTAAAGAGTGATGAATAATCTATCGATATGGTATAACAATAACAGTCTGTAATATACATGCAATCTACCCATCTATTTTCCTAGCTCAGTTTTCCAGGGCAGGTTCGTTGGGCAGCAACAGTCTATTCAAGAGACCACCAAGGGTACAAACTCCGGCCTCCTTACTGTGAGGCAGCACTGCTACCACTTCATGTTGTCCTACATGTGTCCTTAACACAACATACTTTTATTTGTTATTTTTATAGTTTACTGATTTGTCACAATCAGTCTCTAAGGTGACAAAATATTCATCTCCAAAATTAACAATTCATTTTGTAATTGTTTTACATGGTTTTTAAAAATTAAGAAATAAACTCTCACCTAAAAGAGTATATGATATATCACCCAGCAAATACAGCATACAATACTAAACACTGGATTAAAAGAATACTCCACTCAAACATTATAATTTTTTTAATCTCTTTTCACTTTCCCCATGCTCTTTTTGTTAATGACTGAGAAATATTTTTAATCAAATGTTTTATGGGAAACAGGAATCAGAAAGCGTTTTATGGGGACCAGCGCTGCACAAACAGCTAATAATATCAAAATGTCCATGAAAGAAATCTCTCCTTGTGCTCATGGGGATTTCCTCCAGGGATTCCAGCTTTTTATCAAAGACTTTAAGAGGATTGTTAACCCTAAACATTGTGGATGTGTGTTTAACTCTTGTCCAATCCACAACTAATTTGTACTTTAACTCATTGCTTTCAAGATTGTCTCCATTCCCTATGATCTGTACTGTAAAAGCAGATATATGGATGTGATCTTGTTATTTCTGCGGTGGGTTGGCACCCAGCCCGGGATTGGTTCCTGCCTTGTGCCCTGTGTTGGCTGGGATTGGCTCCAGCGGACCCCTGTGACCACGTGTTCGGATTCAGCGGGTTGGATAATGGATGGATGGATGGATCTTGTTATTTAGTTGATGCAGTGCCGATCTCAACCACTATGCTAATATGAGTGGTGTGATAGGAAGACTAAACTTCCCAGATGAAGCAAGATATTTTTGTTGATGGATTAAACCTTTCAATGAAGTGCAGTTGAAAAAATATGAGTTATGCATTATGCCAAGCCAGTTTGTTTCCTAGAGGTCATTTAAGGAACGCTGTGTGACAAATTCCTCTCATATTGTCCTTATCTCTTGTTGGTGGCTTATTTTAATTACCAAATAATAAAACATTATATCTAAACTGAAGAAACAGCATGTGAGAAGGAACAGCTGGCTCTGTTGCATTCAATTACCTCAACAACAACACAATAAGTGGTGAAATATTGGATTATTTACGGCGTGGCCGTACTCTACCTTGTCAGAACAAGGAGAGAATTTGCACAAAGCATGTTCATTTTTGAAATGCAAAGCAATATTCAAGCAACATTATTACTCAAATGATTTAGAATCAAGTCATGTAAAGTGCAGAAATCACAAAATACCCTTGGTACAGAATGTCTAGGCAGTCTATTACCAGATGGTACACTGAAATGCTGTCATTTATAATATAATAATATTGTATCTAAAACAAGAAGCATATAATATTCTCAATTCACACATTACTGAAGAGTTTAGTTTGAATTGTAAGAACAGGCTAGATAAATTTAAAGAATGTCCTTTAACGCTTGATTTTTATCCCTTTAGAATGAATGTTTACATTTTTTGTGTAAATAAAAAACAAAAAAATCTTTATGACAGAACTGTTGAAAAACATACTTATGGGGTACTTCAACAAAACTATCTAGACAGGATTTTTTTTTAAAGTCGAGGCTTTATCTTGCAATTTTTAATTTCTTTAGGAGAGTTCCAGGCCTTCGTGAGGAGACTTCCTTTGGACTATCGACTGAATATGTCCACTATTTTTTATCTTTGGTCCAAGGATCTGGCTTTGCAACGCCTCTATGACCAACTAGAGGGAACAGTAACGCAGCTCCACAGCAAGGCCCAAAAGATAGTACAAAAATTATTCAATCTCAGCAAGCGTTGTGAAAAGCAACCACAATACAAGCTGCCTAGAGAAAGGTGAGTTCAGCATGCTACATTTTGCTTCTTGGATTACTCAGTCTTGTAATACTCTACTATTGTTGGTCATAGTGTTTTTATTTGCTGGTTATAAATAGCCTGATTAGTTGCTTCGCTCCATGCAGGCTGTGATTTTTGGATAGGCTCCTGCCTCTATGACCGTGAAATGGAATGAGTGGTTTGGGAGGTTCTATGCTCCTTCTCATCCACTCAAGACTGCTGATGAACAGCATATGGTGATACCACCTCTGCATGTGATCACTCCTCTGTCCAGACTCTTTTCATGCATAGCTAATAGCTGCTGGAATGTGCTGCTCACGTCCATTTAAAATTCTGACTCCCTCCATGTGTTTAAAAAGTGTTTGAAGACTCTCTTGTTTGGTGAATTTCTGTCTAGCTGATATTTGCTGTCAAGTCCTTGTAACTAAAGAAGTGTTATGTGGCTTGCATTTTGTTCTTAACTCTTCACTTGTGATGATCAATTCTGTAACCTTGTCCTGTACCCAAACAGTCCCTCATATGGATGTTTACTTGATTATGTCAACGTCTTTTGTAAGTCGCTTTGGATAAAGTGTCTGCGAAACAGATAAATGTAAATGCTTGTAATGGATCGAAAGAAGGCTTGCAGATTGTATCAGTTTTTATTTGCTTTGCTTGAATTCTAACTGTATAACAATTCTGCCAATACAGTGGGAACATATAGAATTTTACTTGATGTCTAGCAGTAATAATGACCAAAGCTTTTCTTTAAGATGGGAGGTATTTAAGAACAGTTGAAAAGTTTTCATTGAACCAGTTCATGGAAATGGCTTTTGATTTGAGAATCTTTCCAGATATGATCCATCATCAGCACCATGTGCATTAAAAGCTTTTTGCCCTTTATTGAGAAAGTGTATTAACCATACCGCCTCACAAGAAAATAATTGGAGAACAGGACTGTCTCCCAGCACATGTTGAACACATTTGTTGAATGAGACAACTAAAATAATTAAAATAGGTTTAAAATTGAAGTTGAACTCTTTAACTGATCATTTTAGCAACTACATTTTTCTGTATGTATGTTGTACAAAGTCAATACTAACTGTGCCAAATATAACAAATGTCGTAAATAAATAGCTGTTCATCATCCTTGTGTTTTGGGTCCATTTGTCTTAGAGGCGCAATTTTTGCCAGGTAACCAACCTATCTGTAGGTTATGGCTAAATAAAGTGTCCAATATACAATAAAAAGCAAGACTGAACTATCGAGCAACTGGGAACACATGTGGGATGCCAGTTATGAGAGGATTAATGCACAATTCTGAGCAAGTGTGAAATAATATTATCACAACTCAACGTACACAATGAAAAAACACATTCTGTGGAGGCACAAAACATGAAACAGAGTCTCCAGTTTTAGGTAAAGACAGCCAAGGCTAAACATATCTCACAAGCACTAGTGCTAGCCTGAAAGGTTTGCTACACACATCTGGCCCTAAATGGCCAAAATAGATAGCCTGCCTACCCCAAACTAGCTCCTAATGAGTACAAAAAAAAAGTACTGAGTAGCAAAATGAACATTGTGCAATGACAAATTGCTGGAATCTTGTTTTCTAACCCAAAACAGTAGAGCTGACAGCCTTACCAGATTCCATGCTTCTTGTGTGGTTAAAAAACATGCCTGTCATATTATTGCACTGTCCACTGTCTTGAAGTAACCATTTTCTAGTGAGGTCATTACATTTTAGATCCCAGAAAACAAGAAAAGATTGCAGAGTCAGTATAAAATAAAGAACAATGAAAAAAACAATTTTAGCAATTTCACAAAACGCTGCAAAAACTCCCTCAACCTGCTGTGGAACTTAGCAAATATGGTTAGTCACTGTCATAAAAAGAACTTGGTGAGCAAAGCTGAGTGCTGCCATGCTATCAAGCAAGCATTAATGTAATAATAGCTGCCAAATGATATATGTAGATTTCAAACTGCTTATTAGTGGGTGCAGAATTTTAAATGATAATTACAAAGCTTTTGAGCTTAATAGACCTGTCTAAACACACATCTTCAAAGGAAATGTCAATACATGTGGATCAAATAACCGTGTAGAACAGGCTCATAAAAAGTATGCATCCCTAAAAATGTTGATTTTATTACATAAGAATTTACCTTTCCCGCCTACTACTATTATGTAAAATATAGCAAACTTTTAAATAAAATAAAGAGTTTACAAAGAAAACAGAATTATAAGGGTGTTCATTTGGTGGAATCTTTTCATAAATGAGGGGGCAAATAGAATATGTTTGCTGTCTTAATAGTGCACTTTTTCATATGAAAGGTAGTCATAGACTTAATTAAAAAACAGAAATAAGAAAAGACACATATTATTAAATATTATTTGTCATTCATTAAACTGTCACATTTGTACTGAAGATATTTAAGAACACCAGCTTGTGAAAACAACATTGAACACATTTGTGAAGTATAGCCACTTTCTTGCAAATTAAATGGCTAGATAAAATTTATAGCTAGGAGGTGCAAAGTTCAGCCTAATGACTTTACATTAGTCCCCCATAGTACATGCATTCACTGATGTGTTTGACATTTACTTTGTATGCAGGGCTGGTGCCACCATTAAGGTGAATTAGGCATTTGCTTAAGGGCGGATCATAAGGGGGGCAAAACTCAGCCACAGGGGTTAGCTACTAAGCAGTCAGTTGTCGCACTAATAAGCTTGGCAAAAAATAACCTAGCACCGGCACTGTCTATATGTCCCTTTGTTTCCTGATTTAGGCTCATTCTTACATTCATCTATTGTCAATATATGTATTGGTATGTCCTAACTTTGATAGCATGTTTGTCTGACATTACATGTGTGGAAGAAAATTTAATGCACACAGGCACCCCCCCCCCCCACACTGGAATGCCCCGATTTAAGCAATAAAACACAGGCAGGAGAAAGCGTCAATCGTTATTCTTTATCTAAATCTTCGAAGCGGTAACAAGTGTATTACATGTTAGCCACATGCTAGTCACATTGCTAAAAAGGAAAAAATGTCCTCAGCGCTATATTTATACAATTCATTGATTAGGTCACTATTCTTTAAAAGGAATTCATTACAAATTCAGAAAACTTTTAACATGATTGGTTACACCTAGTCGCTAACAGGACATGCACTACTTGATTGATAGTCCTGTTTGTTTAGGATGTATGTGACTTTTTGAATGTATGTTTTTCATTTTTATTTTTTGGGAGCTGTGTGAACACTTTAAAAGGAAGGAGAAAAAGAACAATGGCCTATATATATATAAATATACTAGTCATTAAGCCCGTTACAATAACAGGCGCTAGAACAGTAGTGCATAAACATTAATAGGAACAGTCTATATTAAATGGCAAGGGACTTTGAGAAACAGGTTCTGCTCTTAGCTGAGGAATTACCACTTGCTCACAGGAACTCTATCTGCAGGTTGCTCTGGTTGATAAATGACGCCTCCTTCCGGGCAGTCAGGTTTCTTATAATAGACTAACAGTGTAAGCCTGTGCTGTAAAAAGCCTGGGGTCCTAGAAACTATTTAAATCGTCAGAAGAAAATTTGAAATGTAGAGATGTCAGGTCATTGAAAGGAACTACTCTAGGTGTCTCTCTCCTAGGAGGATTAATTTTGCCGACGTGCTCGCATCGCTTGTGAATTAGCGGCTAAGCGACTATGTCTTTCTTTGGAAGTTTCCTTTTGCCGATGTGCTCGCCTCGCTTGAATTTTAGCGGCGAGAGGATAAGTAAAAGGAATACGTTTTGCCGATGTTAGCGGCTAAGCGACTTTGTCTTTCTTCTGAGGTTTCGTTTTGCTGATGTGCTGGCCTCGCTTGTGTTATTAGCAGCTAAGCGAGTTTTCTGTTTTCTCGGAGATGGAGCCCTTACCCCGACTCCACCTCTCACTTCTGGGCCAGACAGACAGACACACACACTTCCACACATAGACATTTATATATAAGATAAAGCAGAAGGGGCAGAGCTTAGTGCCTTCTCTGGGCAGTTTTTCAGTAATGCAGAGAGAGAAGGAAAAGAGAATGTTAGTGAGAGTGCCCCATCTTGCTCTGGTGGATTTTCTCAATTTAGCCCATGAAGAGATCCTCTGACGCACATGTATGACAAAGTTTATTGTTGTGAGTGCAATTAAATTCTCCCTCTGACAAGGCACAGTTGAATGACAGGTCAGACAATAAATAAATCCTGTAACAGTTTAGCAAATTAGTTCAAAATAAAAAAAATAGTATAATTAATGAAAAAGATGAAAGACTCAGTATTTCTCATTTAATCCTTCAGAAAATTCCCACAGATTTGGCAAGAAGCTATAGAAAGGCAAACAGCTGTATTGCTTTCAAAGTCTGAATTGGTCATTACAGTAAATTTAGCTAGCCATGTCCTTCTCTACAAAAGCACTAAGAAGCCAGAATACTTATTAGAAATACCTTACTACTCTGTTTGAACACAAATTAATTTATGACCTCAATTAAATTGCTAAAGCTGTGGGGTCAAGACCTACAAGTAAGGATTTTTAAAAAGTCCATGTAAATAAATTCACAGCCATGAACAAAATGCTTTCTTTCTTTCCTCAGCTGTTCTACCTTATATTTGCTTATTTCTAAATCCATTAATTCATTTCCTGAACCCAGTAAATGCAATTCAGAGTTGTGAAAATCCAAAATCTATCCTGACAGCAGAAAGTAGAAATCTACCGTGCCATGGACACCAGTCTCTCCCAGTGTGCATGACACACAGGGTGGTCTGTTTAGAGTAACCCATTTATGTTACATGTGTTGCATAAAAAAGGAAGACCAGAAAATCCAGACTAAAGAATACAGGAGTAATTTGTAGACTCCATACTGACAGTGATCCAGCAGGGATTTGAGTCCCTAGAGCTGTAAGACACTAAACATTGTGCCATGCTTCCTATTTTCAGCTTACTCATATTAGTCAAGCAACCTTTGTTATGTTATATATTGTATTTTTCCATTTGGGAAGTAACTTCTAAGCATCTTTCTTTTCTTTTCCATGGTATTCTGCTTAATTAACCAGGCAATAAAGTATAAACATACAAGCACAGCAAGGCACTGCAAAGTTCTTTGGGAACAAATATATTTTGCAATTGGCACATCTTGTACTGAATCCTACAAGGTGTACTTCACAATTTATACATGATAATAATAATGGACTTTCACCTTTTTAACATTCTCATTTTTTCTGTTCCAGTTAAATGAACCAATAAATAAAAATAATCACAAATAAAAGCCATATAGAGTATCAGTAAATAAGAGGCTTATATTCTTATTCTACAGATAGCAACCCTAATAAAAGTTAAATATGAAATGTGTGAAATTAAATTAGCTGCTCTGGCACTCATGCTTCTCTGGGGCCTGCCTTGTCCAATACATGTTTGCTGTGTGCTAGAATAGATCCCATAAGCTCTTCTGTCTTAAGCCTGTCAGAGGTTTACAAGAGCCTTCCATAAGGACAAAATAATGTTGGCAGCATTTGTTCTGAATGAGACTGACATGATCTCAATACAGAAAACACTTAAAAGGTGAGTTCCTGCAGTACAGGAGCCTACTGCATCTATTATACTTTTCTGATTTTTACGTCTACTCCCTATTTGCATTGTCAGGCTTGTTAGAATTATTGCTTCCAAACTCTACAGTTATATTGATTTGTAGATTATACTATGTATGAATTTATGCAAACACCATACTGTTCATTATTGATATTTTGAATTGAGCAATCTTTCTTTTTTTATTTAAGCTAACTTAAAAAAGGACAGAGTCAGTCTTTCACTAAAAACAAACACAAACAGGACTAATTTTGATTAGAGCTGTTATACAGTAGTGCTAATCTCCATGGCACCATTCCACCCTGCAACAAAACAATTTAGTTACATTTACATACGAATAAATTCAGATGTATAATACGCAGGATGTTACCCAGCAAACAAACTGACACTTGGCCAACTGTAGGCCCAATGTGGGCAAACATATTGGCCCTATGTGGGCAGTGGCATAGCTAGGGGGGGGGCAAGGGGGGACATCTGTCCCCAGGCGCAGCATCCAAGGGGTGTCAAATTTCCCTTCCCCATTGCATTTTGGCAAACAGGAGGGGGCACGAAATCTTCAGTTGTCCCAGGGCGCTGAAAACCCTAGCTACGCCTCTGTATGTGGGCAGCCAACAATGCTTTAATTAGGATTTGCAAATCGGGGAAACTTGGGACCCAAATCACAGTCCCAGGGTGGGCAAACTTACAGGCCACCTAAATTTGGTAATGAAGCTGAAAAAAGGCCATACCTTACTAGTTCATCCATCCATTTTCTATACCTGCTTATCCTGGGTAGGGTTGTCGCAAAATTGGTGGCTATCCCAGCAAGAAATGGGTGCAAGGAGAACCAGTAATAATAGTACCCTTTTAAAAACTACTTAAAGTCTGCACTGATTTTCATTTTCCTCGTGTATTAGCACCAGTACCCAGCAGGCACTAGTCCTTTACTATTCTATTATAGGCCATCATCAGTCACAAAACAATAAAATATAGATGTCACAGCTTAAAGCAAGTCTGCTATTGCACCTTCTCTGATACAAAATCTGTTTGCTTTGTATATTGTGGAGGACTTGCAGCCCAAACTTACCATGGAGTCACACCAGCTTTCAATTCCACTTTCTCAAAGCATGTCTCCAACAGAAAAACACTGCAAAGTAAACTTATAACGTTTTTGACAAAAATTGAATGTGAACTAAAAATAACTCTTGTGGAAGTCCACTTCACATGTACTACCACAGACATTTGGTCTGAGTACAATAAATGCTTTTTAGTAATTACTGACCATTGGATCAATTCTAAACTATAGCACAAAAAAGGTTCCACTGCTTTTAGGCGCATTCAGAGCCACCAAATCTTTGACGCAAATGCTGCTGAAGTTGATGAGGTACATACTTCATAATCCTGGATTATCTGAAAACTGTAACCAGTGTGGAGTGCCTCTACCGATTTCTACAAAATAAGCACATCTTTTTACAATACAACACACCCGTCTCATCTAGCGGTCCTGTCAAAATACCATTCAGTTTTGGAAGTCTTTGAGGCTCAGCTCACACCAAAGAGAATTCAGATTTTCATTTTGAAAGGCTGTTTCAAAAAATAAATAAAAAATATGAACACACAGGACCCTGATATTTTGAGAAACTTGAGCTAGTGTTTTTGCTTTGTATTTTCTTTTATTCACAAAGTAAAACTTAATTTGAGTGCAGAAAGTAGTAAAACTGTCACATAACTTTTTTAAGTTCACAATTACATAATATTAAAGCAATGTCAATTAGAAATTAGTACATTAGCACGTCAGCTCAAGTTGGACACTTGGGAGACAGTCAGAGAGACAAGATTGCGTTGGTTTGGACATGTGCAGAGGAGAGATGCTGGGTATATTGGGAGAAGGATGTTAAAGATAGAGGTGTCAGGAAAGAGGAAAAGTGGAAGGCCTAAGAGAAGATTTATAGATGTGGTGAGAAAGGACATACAGGTGACGGGTGTAACAGAACAAGATGCAGAGAGCAGAAAGATATGGAAGAAGATGATCCACTGTTGCAATCCCTAACGGGAGCAGCCGAAAGAAGAAGAAGATACAACAATAAGGACACCTTTGTTTGCCAGAGTCAGTTTTGCTCATTTAATTTAATAACAATAACTATAAATATATGTCTTTTATTATTTATGGCCTTATTGTGATTATATTGAACAATATATATAATTGCTGTTATATGCTTGTCTGTGAGTGTACATTCAGTTCTATATTTGTCCATAAATGTACTGTATTATTTAAAAGCACTTTTTATTACTTTTTAAGTAATGTGTAATACATATAGTATGTTACTATTTAAACATGACTTACCCAACACTGTTTATTTCTGTGACATTTTGTACAGTAATTTTCATGGGTACCGCCATACTGTTTACAACAACAACCCTGTTGCTTATCATGTCATTCAAGGCCTTTGACATTGTTACACTGCCCCTATAAAAGATGGCGGTAGGCATTCACTCATGTCCTTTACTTGTTAAAACAAAAAGAGTGTCACAAACTATTATAACAGAAGCTTTTTATTTAAAACAAATAACTGTTGGCTTTGGCCAAAAACTTTTGACTTCTGACAAATTTTTGGTAGCAGTTTGGTTTTGGTTTTTGGACCTTAATTTTTGGTTAATGACTCCAACTTGCGTTTTGTCCATTAGTTTCAACTGCACCTAAAAATATATTCAGTTCCCGGTCAGAAAAAAATATTTCTAATATGTCATTTAGATTTAATTCAAATGACAACTACAGTTAGTGACTTGTTTCCAAGTTTTTAGCTTTCCTGCTATCATCAAATTAATTTTTCTTTTTTATTTTTTGAATTTCTTTTACATTTGAAATGTTTTTCATTTTTATTAACTCTTTTGTAATATCATTTTGTAGTATGCTATTATTTTTCTGACTAGAATGTATTTAATTATATTTTCAGTAGTCATAATTGAGGTCAAGGAATTAATTAATTTTAGATTTAGCTGAGGTACCCGTAGGAAGGGTGGGCCTTAAATTGCACTTCTTTTAGATTTAGCAGGATCTTAGCATGTGTAGGAGAGGAGGTAGAGAAACATTAGGAAGAACGTATTTTGCTAAACAGCTATAGAAGGTTAAAATCCTGTTAAATGCCAGCCAAAGTGTGTGTCATTGCCTGTTGCTCCTTGGGAGACAGAAGTCACCAACACTCGCTCTCCAATGTACTCTCTGTCTCTCTTACTGGTTTTCTCCATTCTGCACATGTCAGCCTTCATAGCGTTATTTTTTTCTTGGCTTGCCTCTCTTTATGTTTCCCTTCTGGGTTCCAGCTTAAGGCATGTTTGATGATACCTCACCACCTCAAACTGCTTTGTCTAATTTCATCTTCTATATTAAATTGTTTTGTTTCTTGCCATAGAGCAATGATTTGTATTGTGTTTGGTCAAAAATCAAAAGAAATTTCCTGAGGCAGCTGTTGACAAATGCTTGTATTTTTTTAAGCTGTGTCCACCATCCATCATTTTTTTTTCATATGTACTGTACAGGCTGTTTTCATGATCCAGTCAATAACTAACTAGAAATAAGCATAAGAGGTATCCTTTTATATTATATAATAGGAAGCTTCATAATTTTTAACTTGTATGCATGCATCTGCAAAACATTTCTTCATATGAGTTTCTGACAGTGTTTACTAATTTTTCTTAAAATTCTATAATGAAAAAGGGTCAGTCTGCCTGCCTGATGTTTTCATCATCTTATAAAGTTGTATGGCAAGTATAGTGAGAATTACCACACAATAAACTGTTCTGCAATAATTTATAAGGTGACAGCTTAGTCTATACATGACTAGTTTGGACAAAAGCCTACTTGCTTTTCTGATAGTTGTTCGTATTTTATTCTGTTTAAAATGATTTGAATGAATATTTTACCAGGAACTGAAAGCAGATAGATACCTCAATACTTGGTTACACAATACACAGTTACTTAGGTCTCCTTTCTTAGGTATCTTAACCAGAAGTGCCTCTTTTCATTTTAGTTGTGCTTCTTCATAATTACATATTTTTCAAACAATGGGAGAAGTGTATAATTTGACTTTTCAAACTCTGTTTTGAAAACTTCTGCTATTATGACACCAGCTCCTGGTGATGTATTCTTTTATTGTCCTGGGAACAAATCTTTTGTGTCGAAAATTGATAGTTGGCCTAGATGTAGCTGAAATGCTGATTTTGTTCTTGTTTGGTGAAGTGGACTAAATTGCTATGGATTGTCATTGTTTTGATATCTAATCTGGAAATTGATAAAGTCAAAAGGTAGTCAATATGTCAGAACGTGACACAATCAATACATTTAAAAGCAAATTTCATACAGCCCAATGTGCTTTACAAAAAATAATACCAGTAAGAGTGTACTGAAATAATAATAATAATCACATTGATAATAAAGTGTATAGAATAAATGAAAAGTTCTTGATACTTTTACCTAATTATTCCACAAGTATTTAAGTGATAGAATAATTGGTCACATTTTTAAACAATACTTACGGCTAAATGTCTAGATAGGAGAATCAGATCTTTAGAAATACAAAATCCTGGAGAAAATAAACCTCCGCAGACCAATGATTTTCAGTAGTTTAAGAAAAGGCCACCGAGCCTCACCTTGGTATACCACAATTCTGTTATCAACCTCAGTTTTGCCATTTCTGTCTTCTTTTTTGTCATTTTTTTTCTTTGTTCTTTTATTGGAGTATCTTGTCTCACACTGATGGAGCAAAAACCCACTGCCTTTCACGTCCAGCTTTTATGGAGCAGCAGGAGATCTGTTCAACAGTTAGAATATGGCCCAATTGCTATAAAGAAATATTTCATACATTGTACCATTTTTTTGCTTATAGAGATTGTTTAGCATGCTATTGACTTTCATGTGAAATTGTCCAGATGAAAAAAAATTGAAAAGCAGTAATCATGCAAAGTGTATAAGAAAATTTCCAAGATACTTAATATTAGAAATAGGGAAAATATGTCATATCTGTTAAACTGTGTCAAACAGAGCGCCATCCAAATCTGACTTTTCAAAGAGGAAATTCATTAGAGCATTAGTCAGGAAAGCATGTAGAAATTATCTGAAACAATTAGTCTTTCAAGGCTGATATGAAAGAAACTGCATTTTACAACAATAACAATTCTGAGCTTCATTGGAGAATAGTAAATGAAAGATCTTGCTGAAAACCTAAAATTTACTAGCAGAATTTTGACACAACTCTGAATACAAATAGAAAAAGATTATTTAGCCTAATGTGACCAGAACTAAATAATTTTAGCTTTAATAATAAAGGCTTGTTTTTAAAAGTATAGCGTCTTTCGCAAATTGGGATGATATTTTGTAACCTTTTTACCCAAAAAAAGAAGTACGATTCTGCTGGGCTCCATGGTCTCAAGAGTGAGGCTTATCTTAAAACTATAGGCCTCAAGGCTCCACTGAGACCTAACAATAAGGTGAATCCTACCTCAAAATCTAGAAGCAAGATTTCGGCCTGCACCAGCCCAACAAAAAAGGGTAAAAGCTTCAATATTCAAAAATCTCCAAAAGGAAGAGGAGAAACATGCAAAATGGTCCTCATTAAGAAAAACAAAAATATGAAGAATTTATTTACAAAAAAATTAAAATCAGCAATAAAAGAATAAAAGCAAACAATAGATTCAAAAAGTTACGTGTAAGATAAAATGTGCTTGAAATTGTCTGAATATTTTACTAGGACATCCTGATACCATTAGTAGCTGCACATTTAAATTAGAAAATGAGATTATATATAACATTTGAACTTTATAGAGTGTTCTTTGCTTACTTAAAACTTTTGATATATTTAACTATTTTGAAACTTTACGTAATTCTTAATGGAATAAGGAATGTTACCAGAATGTACTAGTTACTGTGTGCTGATTGGAGTAAATTAAAATATGTTCAAATTTTATGTAAATGAATCTAAATAATAAAAGGACCTGCTCTCTTAAGACTAGCCATTCTTGCCGTAGCCAGGTTTAATAAAGGTTCTCCATTTTGAACTTCATGTGTATTGTTGACTTAGGACTCTTCATCACAACCAGTGCACAAATCCAAATCACAATCCTTAAAGCAGGTAAAAGTCTTAAAACCAGAGAATCAAAACAAAGTACTTATAATGGTCGAAAAAATCAGAAGTGCAAATGGTAGCCTTAAGGACAGAAGTAAGAAACATGCGACAGCAACATCCTTATATTCTTCTGCGCAATTAAATAGAACGAGGATGGTCACTTAGCTGCGGCATTAGCAGGCTGCACCCCCTCAGGCTCAACATAAAAGGAACAAAGCACATAAATAGATATATAATTAGTATAAAACAATGTAAAATTCAAAAACAAAATAATAACAAAGTGATAGTATATAAAAAGAAAATAAAGACATAACAAACTACAAAATAAACAAAGTAGTATTTAAAAGATTACAAAAACATTGAAAAAATAGTTTATTTATTACCAAAATATTAAAAAAAGCATTATAATATTAATATAAACTAGCCATAAAGGAACATTACCAAAAATACAAATAGAAAGTATTAAAAAAAGATAACACAAGAAAAACTTCCTTTGCCTTATTTCACAGGTCTTAAACCTAAGTATGGTTCACTCATATATCCAACATGAAGTAGTGAAAAGCTTGTCTAACATCTCCATTTCTCTCTCTTCCTTTTTCTAACTTTGTATTTTTAAATGGATCTGCAGTGGATTCAGAAAGTACCCAGTCCCCTTCACTTTCTCCACACTTTATTGTGCTGTAGATTTAATTTTAAATAGATACATTTTTCTTTTTACCCATCAATCTACACTTAGTAACCCAAAATGGCAAAGTGGAGAAAGGTCTGCACATTTATTAAAAATCTAAAACTGAAATCTCCCATTCATAAAATTCAGAACTTTAATTCAGTACTTTATAGAAGCTACTTCTGGCTTTGAGTCTTCTTGGGTAAGTCTGTACAAGTTTTGTACACCTGGATGTGGGCAGTTTTTCCCATTCCTCCTGGTGGATCCTGTCAAGCTTTGTTAGTTTGGAAGGAAATCATTTGTAGACTGCCATCTTCAAGTCTCTCCACAAATGTTCTATGGGGTTTATGTCTGGTCTTTGGCTAGGCCACTCAAGGACAGTCAGGGATTAGTCCAAAGCCTCTCTAGTATTGTTTTGGCTGTATGGTTCAGGCCATTGTTGTGCTGAAAGTTGGGCCGTTGCCCCTGTCTGAGGTCACGTCCACTCTGGAGGCGGTTTTATTCAGAGATCTCTGGGTATTTAGCAGGATTCCATCCTTCCCTCAATTTTGATCAGTCTTCATGTCCTTGTCCCCGCTGCCACTATGATTCCTCAGTGTAGGGATGGCATTAGGCAGGTGATAAGCGGTGCCAGGTCTTTGCCAGACATAGTGCCTGGAGTTTTGCTCAAAGAGTTCAATTTTTGTCTCATCAGATCGGAGAATCTTTTTCCTAATGCTTTCAGGGACTTTTAGATTAGATTAGATAAACTTTATTAATCCCAAGGGGAAATATGTATCCTGCCTTATGTCTTTTACTCAAGAGTTGCTTTTGTTTTATTGATGTAGTGCTGCTGAGATGGTCATTCTTCTGACAGGTTCTCCCATCACAGCAGCTGATTTTTGAAGGTCTGTCCTGGAGCTCTGGGTTCTTTGTTACCTCCTTGACCAGGGTACTTCTTGTTCAATTGTCCAGTTTGGCCATCCAACCAACTCAAAGATGAGACATTGTGGTTCCAAACTTCTGCCATTTCACAATTGTTGAAGCCACTCTGCTCCTGGGAACATCCCAAGTCCAATTGAGGGAATAATTTATATCATTTTATTTATTTAGATATTACAGAATATTTTCAAGCTCACTTCCTCCATTTCAGGATGACCAAGGGCAAGGAGTATTGACAGCAGCATTAGGCACAAGGCAAGAGCCAACCCTAAATGGAGTGCTAGAAATCCATCAAAACCATTTGTGTAAATTCGGCCCACCAAAGTTTATATTTACTGTATAAGTGTATTTATAAATCAGGCACTGTATTATAGATAGATAGATAGATAGATAGATAGATAGATAGATAGATAGATAGATAGATAGATAGATAGATAGATAGATAGATAGATAGATAGATAGATAGATAGATAACGCAGTGCTGTGTCTTACAATTGATATAGACAGTTCTGGGATGTTCCAGTTTTCCTGTCTTACCTACTGCAGTACCAGCATATAGGAAATTAGAATATGTAGATAACAAAATGGAGCTCATGTTTACTAGACATGTTGCTGATTGTGAATGAAAGGTTCAGAGGATGTCAGTGGAAACCTGTCAGACAGAGTTTTGGGTGGCAAGGGAGAGAGATCAATGTCACAGATAGAGATTGAGTGAGCTGAAATGTTCCCCGGCTTAGCTCAGTATTGTGACAGATTTCAAGCTGAATGCTTTACCACATAAATATGTAAATATGTGGGTACTGTAATATGAAAGCAATGAATAATATGACAAACATGGCAGGCTTGCACTGACAGTTGGAAAGGAGAGCTGATATATTAACAGCTGGAACCTATTAACTTGTGTTCAAACCTGGGCCTAATTCTCTTGATAATTATCAAAATCTTTCTTTCTTTTTGTTTCTTAGATCACTGAACTACTGGCTGAAAAAGATCCAGTCACTCCTTTACTGCAACGAGAACAATCTGTCAGGTGTTTTCAATGAGGAGCTGCAGAGCTGTGCCTGCCCCATGGATCAGGAGTCATGCCAGAGCAGTTTACCTTGTAGAGTTGGCGATGGCTCAAGCTGCTTGACCTGCTCCTCAGATAATCCAGCCCAGTGTGGCAGCTGCAATGGCGGTTATGTGCTCACCCAGGGGATTTGTCGAACTTTGGTAGCTGACTCACCAGAACACTACTTGGGCTTAGAGACAGACTTTCAAGATCTCGAGATGAAATATCTTCTGCAGAAGCACGACAGCCGTATAGAGGTGCATGCCATCTTCATTAGCAATGACATGCGTCTAAACAGCTGGTTTGATCCTTCCTGGCGCAAGCGGATGCTTCTCACCTTAAAGAGCAACAAGTTTCGCTCTAATTTTGTTCACATGTTGCTTGGCCTGACGGTGCAAATTTGCCTGACCAGGAATAGTACCCTAGAGCCAGTTCTATCTATTTACATAAATCCATTTGGAGGCAGTCATTCGGAGAGCTGGCTACTTCCTGTTCACGAAAACAGTTTCCCAGACTGGGAGAGGACTACATTGGATGGAGTCCCTCAGTGCACCAACTGGACTCTGATATTAGGAAACAAGTGGAAAACCTTCTTTGAGACAGTTCACATCTACTTGCGAAGCAGGATTAAGGCCACCGATGCCATTAGCAATGAAACAATCTACTATGAACCCCTTGAGTTTATTGATCCATCCAGGAACTTGGGATACATGAAGATTAACAGTGTGCAAACATATGGCTACAGCATGCATTTTGACCCTGAGGCTATAAGGGATCTTATCCTGCAACTGGACTACCCCTACACTCAAGGATCCCAGCATTCAGCTCTGCTTCAGCTACTGGAGATCAGAGATCGTGTAAACATGAGGTCTTTACCAGGCAAGCAGCGCCTTGACTTCTTCTCTTGTATGCTACGGCATCGACTTAAAATGTCAGCCAGTGACGTGGTTCGAATCAGCGACTCCCTGAAGGCATTTGCCGCCAGACTTCCCCACGCTGTTGAATATGAGACAACCAAACTGTGCAGTTAATGAAAAAATCCTTTTTAATCTTTATCATGTTTTGTGGGTTAGACAAAAGGCAAAAAGGATGGACCATAAGACACTTGTTGAACATGAAAAAGAATTTGAAATATAGGACAATTTAGGAAAGATGATTTTTATCAGTTTTCAACAAAGGTTGTGTTGCTGTTATCTTTCTGTACATTCTTAGTGGAACAGTACTTTCTGGTGTCGTTTGCCTTCAACTGGTCTATTAGAGAAAGATGGCACAACCGTTAAAAGTTAAAGAACACAAAATGTGGAAGCTGTAGCGTTATACTGTTAAATGAATCGTGGATATCCATTGGAATCCATAAATTGAGATGACTTGAAAGAATACCCTCAGACTTGGGGAGAAAGCTGGCTTTGATTTGCTCTGAAATTTTTTTATATGAATTTCTGGAGAAGGTGGTTCATTCTACTGTTGTAAGAAAGTTTTAATGTTCCTCCTTTCTGAAAGCAACTTTATTCCTGGTAATAATGATTATTATTTGAAATGCTATGGCTAAAACGTCAAGGATTTGGATGAGTTTGTAACGATCAATAATCTTTTAGTACAAGTTTTCTGTCGACTTTTTTCTTTTGATTATATGCAATATTGGATTCTTTTAAGGATATTTTTCTACGTGTGCTTCTTTCCTTCTTTATTCTTTAAAGATGCTTTCAAAATAAAGTAAACACTGCAGCAGATACAGGCAATGGACACATAATCTGCTGTGCGTGAGACACTCATTGATGGCCTTTTGATTTAGTGGTGGGCCACTTTAGCCGCTCATGGTAACGTACTAACGGGGTGCCTGGCTTTCTTCATAATGTTTATGTGATCAGTGAGTGCTGGAGCTAAAAAATTCAACTAAGTAAAAAGAAAAAAAAAATACAGCTTATTATAAAATAATCATTCATACCCAAAGACACGAAGGTTAGGTTAGAATGAGTGTCTCCTTGGTTAGACTGGCCCCCCACCTATTGTATGCCCAGTGCTGGCAAAATACTTTCAGTGCTGGACAACCCTGAATTAGATTAAGCAGGTTTGGAAATGGAAGGATGATATGCAGTATCATATAATCAAAACCCTAGAGCCTTATAACAAAAAAACATTTGCCTTATAGTATGAAATAAACATGAAAATAATTCTGGAACGGGCTGACATACTCCATAAAGGCTGATTCCTGCCTTGCGACCATAAACTGGAAAACCCAGTATCAAAAACAACTGATGGAAGTGATGGAAGTTGGGTATAAAGAAGGTGCACTTTTGTTTTCTTATTGTCTGTTGAATGTGTAATCTCATATAAACAACTTTGGCTCACCTACCGTCTTCCTTCGCACTCACTCGGTCGCCCCTCGGATCCATTGGGAGGTCTTCTTTTTTCTCTTTGCTGCCAATTGACGCAGTGACGGAACGGCACCCTAAATTCCATGAAGTGCATTTGAAAATGTTATATCACTACCTAATGACTTATCTCCTGGATGACAGCAGAATTTCATGCTAGACCTATCTATTTGTCTATTATCAGACCTAATCAGTCTAGTTCAGACAGAATTTACCCTGCATGGGGTATGCCAGTCTATATTATTGTGCTGGTTAGCACTACTGCAGTGATTTTAAATCCCTGCCTTGGGACTGTCTCTGTGGGGTTGCAATACTTCCCATGTGTGCATGGTTTTCATTGGGCACACAAGTTTTACCCCCAAATCTCAACTAATAAATTGTTGAATTCATGTAATTAATTGACAACATCATATTGATTCAGAATTATGCCCTGAGTGGTAAGCAGTTGCACTTTGTTTTGCACTTGATGCTGCAGAAATCAATTCTCCACAGCTCTACTTGGATTAAGCAGGTTTGACAGATTAAAATATACTTTATATATAACTCATAACCCTGGTCTGGAAACCATGATTAGAAAATAAATGGTGGATATATATTTTTTTTTTATTTAAAAATGTTGGGCATTTTTTTCAACCTGCTGTGAGAGCTAAGCCACCTCTTTCCTATTTTCAGCAGCAATGGTGTAAGTAACACATGCACATTATTCATGCTGCACTGCAGTTTATAAAAAAACATGGTCATTTTCAGCCCCATGCTGTGTGAGGTGTATCCAACTTATTTGAAATGCTTAAACACTACAAACCATTTGAAGCTGTCTCTGCCACTAAAGATCCCTGGAGACTTTATTTAGGAAGTGCAACAAAGGAACTAACTGTGTTAGTGTGGGTCCTGGAGATAAATAAAAAATACATTGGCAAATATGCACTGGAAAAAGAAAAAGAATACATTTAAAAGTGATATTCCCACCTTTGGTCACATTTAACATGTTGGATAAGAGAAATCCTGGACAAGGCCAACAGTATCCTTTTTAAACTCATCCCAGCTACACTAAAATTTAAAATAGTATTTTTGTTTCATTAACACCCTGCCTGGTCTAATAATACTTTTAATTTGATATTAAATTTTGAAACTGAACACTGAAGAGATACCAGGAATAAGTGTTTACAAAATGAATTATAAAGAGCAGTAGCTCCAGATTATGTTTTACAGTTAACTGACTGGTACAGGGTAAAGTAATTTCATATATTTCATGTATCTATTTAAAATAATAATAAAAAGCACATTTAAAAAGTGGATAAAGCCATGATTGTATCACACATCGCCCTTACGTTTATAAAGACTGTGATCCTGATTATTTTGCATTTCTTTGTGCCCACATGTATGGTGGCTTCAGAACATATTCAGACCCTGTCAGTTTTTAAGCATTTTTTTATGTTGCCACCTTGTACTAAAATCATTTACGTTAATTTTTCCCCACATCAAGCAACACTCAATAACCCAGAATGATAAAACAAAAATGGGATTTTAGACATTTGTTCAACTTTATTAACTCTTTTAGGGCAGATGTCGACTTTTGTCGACAGCAGGAGTTGAGGGTGGTAATCAGCTGTGAATGTCGAAAAAGCTCACTGTTACATTATAGGCAGGCCCTCTTTGCTAGGAGGGCGGTTAGACTCGTTGATTTGATGTCAAATTTTTGCATATGCATGAGTAGCGTAGAGTAAACAACATCTAGAATGGCATCAACATCAGACAAAACAGCGAAAGTGAATGCACATAGGAAAATATTCTGTATATACTGTTGATTAATTTTTTTGTTTTTTGTGTATTATCGTTGAACCAGGCTGATTTATCGAACTTTGATTTGAATGCAAGAGATCTGGAAATCGAAAACTAAAGACAGGTAGCTGTTTTATTTCCATATTGCCTTTCAGCTTATGAGTGATGAGACAAACAGGTATGTAATAAGTATGTGAATTTACATACTGTAGAGGCTCTTGGAACACAGTGACATTTGTCATAAATAAGTATTTTATATTATGTGTGAAACCATTACTTTTTAGAAAACTGTAGTTTTTTGGGAAAATATGCAGCCCTGGGAGAAACGGAAAAAAAATAATCAGCCCTAAAAGAGTTCAAAATAAAAAACTGAAATATCACATTGATTCAAGTTTTCAGAGCTTTTACTGAGCTTTTAGTTGAAGCCCCTTTGGCAGCGATTACAGCCAGGAGTCTTCTTGGGTCTGACACAACAAGATTTGCACACCTGGATTTGGGGATTTTCTGACATTCTTGTGTGGAGCTCCTCTCCAGCTCTGTCAGGTTGGATGGAGACTGTCGCTGGACGGGTAATTTCAAGATGCTCAATTGGGTTCAAGCCTGGGCTCTTTCTGGGCAACTCAGTGACATTCCCAGAGTTGTCAAGAAGCCACCCTATGTTTTCTTTGCTTTGTGCTTATGGTCATTCTCCTGTGATCCTTCAGTCCAGTCTGAGGGCCAGAGTGTTCTGGATCAGGTTATCATTAAGGAAATCTCAGTACTTTGCTCTGCTCAGCTTTTCCTCAACCATATCTAACTGCTTACTACCATCCTAAACCACTGGAATAATATTACACAGGTGGTGAGCAGTTCCTGGTTTCAACCAGACATGATGCTAATCTTTTTTCTAACGGTATGGGAGTCCTTTAGGTGTCATTTTTTTGCAAACTCCAAGCTGGACAGATGAGTGGAGTATTACAGTGATGGTTGTCCTTCTGGAAGTTTCTCCCATCACCATAAAGGTTCTCTGGAGTACAGCCAGAGTGAACATCAGCTTTTTGGTCACCTTTCTTGCCTTGGCTCTTCAGTCATGATTGCTCAGCTTGGCCTAGTGGCCAGCTCTAGGAAGAGTCATGGTTGTTCCAAATTTCTTCTAAGAGTTATGAAGGCAACTGTGCTTTGTGATTTTTTTTGTAGCTTTCCCCTGATTAGTGCCTCAACGCAGTCCTGTCTCTAAGCTGAGCAGTTAATTCCTTCGACTTCATGGCTTGGTTTTTGCTCTGATAGATACACTCTGTCAACTGTGGAAGGTTAGGTGGACCAGTGTGCATCTTTCCTAATCATGTGCAATCAGTTGAATTTAAAACAAGTGACATCCAAACAAGGTTTGAAATGTCTCAGTAATGATTAATGATAAATTGCCTAATGGGGGCTAGGGGGGTCTTGTGGCCTTGGAACCCCTGCAGATTTTTTTTTCTTTTTTCCAGCCCTCAGGAGTTTTTTTTTTTTTTTTCTGTCCTCCTGGCCATCGGACCTTACTTTATTCTTCGTTACTTAGCATTGCCTAATCTTTTTTTTATATTTTTCTTTTTTCTTTCTTCATCTTGTAAAGCACTTCTGAGCTACATTATTTGTATGAAAATGTGTTATAGTGAGAAGTCAAGCAAAATGACACCTTTTATTGGCTAACTAAAAAGATTACAATATGCAAGCTTTCAAGGCAACTCAGGCCCCTTCTTCAGGTAAGAGGTAATCACATTACATTACATCTTTACATCTTTCCTGAAGTAGGGGCCTGAGTTGCTTCGAAAGCTTACATATTGTAATCTTTTTAGTGTCATTTTGCTTGACTTCTCACTACATTCATAATGGCTAACACGATACAACACCCTAGTACTACAAACGTGTTATATAAATATATGTTGTTTTTGTTGTTGTTGTAATAGAATGGGATGCTCATGAGCCAAATGTCAAATGTCATAGTAAAGGGTTGAAAATATGTGTCAATGTGACATTTTTTTTTTTTATTATTTTAAGAAACTTTGCAAAGGTTTTCTATAATCCAATTTTCACTTTCTTATACTAAAGTATTGAGTGTTACTTGACGTGGAGAAAAAAATTAATTTAAGTGATTTCACCACAAGGCCAAACCACAACAAAATGTGAAAATGTTGAAGGGGTCTGAACACCTTCTGAATCTTCTCTACATACGTGCCTGTAATTAGCTGGCATCCTATCCAGGGTTGGCATGCACTTCAGCTCTCCAAGAACTAATAATGGGGAAAACAGTGTTCGGAATTTAACGGATGCATATATATCTGCCTATGTTATCTAAACTGACTGTATGGCTTAATAAAGGACACAGATGTTTTTAAGAAGCACGTTCACTTATGATGTCCTGGATGGTATCTCTGTCTTAGAGCAGACCTTCCAAATCATGTATATGCACCAATCCTGCAAAACAAGACCAATCCAACAACAGGATTAGAATACAGTATTATATTCATATAAACATCGCTCTGCACTGAATATAATACCTAAGAGACCAAAGATATCCAAAATGGAGTTTGTATTAAACAATAAAATGAATGAATAAACAAACAAAGGGAGACCACAGTGTGCAAGGTAACAGACCAAAAAAGAACCCTAATGTATCTCCAAGTCTTCCTTAACAGGTTTGGGTTTAGTGGCCCATCCAACTACCCACTTAATAATTACCTTCATGCACTTCCTTTTTCAGCACTTGTTTTCACATCTATGGCATCTTCCTTCCATCAGTGAGCCTTCAGCTCAGTCTCTTCTCCCAACAGCAGACTCAATTACATCCTAGGGTCAACGTGTCTTTTATCCCACTGCTGGAACACATTCAGGGTCTCTGGCAATCCATTTTTGCCAAAAAGGACACCAGGCTAGAACTGCTTATAAAGATGAACATACATCTCTGAGGCTTTAGCATCATCGTTTATTAGCACCCTAGTCCCAGCTTCTCCTGACTATGAAACTGTGCTGCCACCAGTCAGTTATTTGGTCTTATGTTTGTATTCTGGGTCAATGCAGCCTCACTCTCTTTCCTGATTGTTATGCCAGTCACAAATATCCAACATGACTGACCACGTTCACTTGCTTTTTTAGTTTTAGCCGACCTCTCTGAATGGACTGTTAGAAATACAGTTATTGATCAACTGTGAGGATAGTGTTAAATGGAAAAGAAGAAGCACATATGCTTGGAAAAACTGCAAAAAGAGTCAATATCCAAAATTCTGGAATGTCATTGTCTAAAACCAGACATTAAAACTGTGAGCAATATCTAAACAAGAATCGTGAAAAGCTGTTAACCAAAAGGATGAGATGTCAGTAGAACAAAGATGCTAAAACTGAAAACTAAATTCTATGAGTCATTAATAGGAAATCTTTAAACCCTACGATCACAAGACTCCATACTTCTGGACGCAGCACTGAGTTATAAAACACAGCATGGTGAAGTGGCACATAATACCTCATGGGGGGTTTTTCCTAGCAACTGTGCTGTGCATCCTAGCAACCCAGTAGCAAAATGCTGAAGCTAGAAAATGGCAACTAGACACACTTAAAATTAAACAGAAAAAATATTTGTGTTAAACCCAGAGTAAATAAATACCTCAAAACACATTTGTTGAAACATTCCATTGGGTTAGAATTCACAAATTATCTATACCAGGGGAATGGAAAATATTAATCTGACAAAAGATTATTTTCTCAAGGTGTCCCAATTTGCAATGGGCCAGGCACTACTGTCAACTGCTGGGTTGACTACCCCAAGCCTCCTGGTAGTCTCTGGGGAGAAAATGGAATATTTTCATCCAGATATTTGCACCTTCTCTTACACACTGTGGATGCAAACATCAACAAGCAGAAGCCCAATAAATACAAGAAAATTTAACTTAACTCCAAAAGAATTAGAAATAATGGACTCATCCTCCCTGTGCCAAACAAGCAGCAATTGGTGTTAAGAGCATCAAGCCAGTCACAAAATACTGCGAGTCCGACACTTTCAACCTGCCATACATATTGTTTTACACATTTTTTAATACTTTTACATTTGGCTGACACCTTTATCCAAGGTGACTTACAACAGTTTAGATGTAATTTATTTATTATATTTCTTTTTGTTTTTCCAGTTGGAGCACAGGTGAAATAACTTGCTCATGGTCACATATTGTCAGTAGCATGATTTGAGCCTTCTAACTCAGGGCTTGAAGACCAAAACCTTAACCACTACACCACACTGCATGTGACTTTGCTTTTATACTCTGTGATAGCCTTGTATTCTTTGCCCTATTAACCATGTTTTCAGTTATTACTAAAGTAGATGAAGGATAATAAAAAAAACATTGTTTTTGTTACATTTGGCCGGAGTACTGTTGTGTTGTACCGTGTTATCCTTTATGGATGTAGTGAGAAGTTAAGCAAAATGACACCTTTTATTGGCTAACTAAAAAGATTACAATATGCAGGCTTTCGAGGCAACTCAGGCCCCTTCTTCAGCCAAGATGTAATCTTGCCTGAAGAAGGGGCCTGAGTTGCCTTGAAAGCTTTTTCATTTGGCTAAAATAAATACATCTGAAAATGAATACTGAAGTACAGGTTATATTTTTCAATTTAGAAATGTTTTTCTTCTGCATAAAGTTTCAGTGAATGTGCTGTAGGTCAGTGGTTCTCAGTGCATGGTCTGCAAGTTTGAGTCAAATGGACACAGATAGACTGCCTTCATATCTGAACACACTGGCGTTGCTCAGGTGGTAATCTTTGGAGTTATGGTGTGTCTGCCTTGATTTTCAAGAATTTGACTCAAATGTAAGGCATTTCTTGTCTCAATTATCTTAAAAGGATCTTGTAAGCAAGGATGAGCTATACAATATATGCTATTTTTATTTAACTCTTCGATATAAATACTGTACATTTAGTCAAGCAAATTTAATAACTGTAACATAAAATTTATGCTAGCAGGTGATTGTAGATGGTCTGCTGTATCTTAGACTTTGACAAAATCCTTATTTTGGTACACTTTGAGAATCATTGTTCAAGTTTTTGCACACAAAGAAACCATTTTTTCAACCTGCCAGAGAATGGATATAAGACTAATGAACAACTTTTCTAGAATTTCTTTACCAGGTCAAGATAATAGTATTATATTTGGTTTTGTCTATTTAGAATGTCAACAACCATTATATGGTACCTCTCTACAGTGCACTATATCCCCAGCTGCTTACAAGTACAGAGCTCTGGTAGAATTGTTTTGAAATCAACTTTTATACTTAAGTGAATCTCTCAGGGTCGCACATTGAGTCTGAGATGAGGAGGTAAACCAGTAATCTTGTGCATTAGAATTCCAATGTGTTAGCCAGTAGGCCGCACTCCCACCACTTCAAAGAATGGCAGCATGCCAGACAGCAATAACAGGACACATTCAAAGTGTATGAAAGAATACAAAAGAACCATTAAGAAAAACTATGAAAGAAGAATAGCCTAAAACAAAAAGGCATGCACTCAAAATCGAGTTTAAACAAAGTATATAATAATTGACTCAGGTGTAACATATAATCGGTAATTCCCAGTCTCATTGGATTAATTTCATTATGTCATCTAAAACAACCACACTGATTTGTACAGAAAAATCTAATTCTTGGAAGTTAGAGAAGCATCATCTTTTATAAATAAATTTTTGGTTTTGTTCATATTAGATAATTTTCCTGAGTTAAGATGAATTAATAAGAGCTTCACCAATAGGAATAATGTGCGCAAAAGCTCTACTGGGATAGATGGCATTCGTTTTACCCCAATACGTGGGTTCAAGTAATTATTACAGGGGGATCTCTATAATTTTAGTTTGAAACACTCATTTCAAATAGTCTTTTATGGACTGTTCATTCTCGTCTCAGTAAAGATTACAAAACCATTTACCTTTTATAAAAAGTCTGTAAAGAAATAACCCTAAGTTAACACTAGTCCCTCGCAAATCCCTATTTTAGCGATTCGGACAGGACTAAAATTATTGAAGCCTCTAGTAATAATGACTTTATTCAGTGACTTAAGTGAAGAAAAAAAACTGATGGTACTCCTTGGTTGTGTGTGCTAAATAACAAGAGGATGGAGTGACTTTTCAAAGGTTCAAAAGACGCTCAGATATGCACAATTCATATTGAAACACGGTGCGTGGGATGTCCTTCTTAATTGTATTTTAGCGACATCATCACATTGCTATTTTTTTTTTGTGATCCTTGCCATTTTGTTTTTCCCAGTTTTGCCACACACATATTGTTTTTGGATTCTGATCCTTTTTAGGGTGTTGGTGTATCAAGAACAATATGGTTAGGACAATCTCTTTTCTAGTTCAGAATTCAGACCCCTGCTTATTAATTTCACAACTTCTGATCCTGCTACTTTTTGTTCCTCTTCTATCTATCTATCTATCTATCTATCTATCTATCTATCTATCTATCTATCTATCTATCTATCTATCTATTGGTCTTTCTTTCTTTCTTTCTTTCTTTCTTTCTTTCTTTCTTTCTTTCTTTCACCTTCTTGTATGATCCTTATCTGTTATGGTGCTTCAGTACAAGGTTGATGTATTGCCTGTAGCTCTCCATACTCACCCTTTTACAGCTGTTCTGATTATTTTTGGTTCTTGGTTTGTTATTATTTCCTGTCTTTCTTCCCAGTTTTCAGTTGTTATTAATTTTTTCACTATCTTTGTGACATTTCCACGCATAACATTTGCATAGAGGATACTGCCCTTTTCTGTGTTTTAGCATGGCTGCTGCCATATTGTCTCTATGCCTGTTTCGGGTAATGTCACACATTATGTCATCGTTCCTTATATTTATAAGATGGGGCAGAACTACTTTCAGAATCCAAGCCTTTAGATATTTAAAAATTAGAAATTTTCAAGTGTTAGACATTTCAGTATTAATGTAATGAGTCAAGATTAGGGTTAGGGTTAGGGTTAGGGTTTTATTTTATTTATTTTTGCCCTTGGTTTGTGGTTTACATATGGCACTTTGGTGATAGCTAATGTTCCCTATAATGTGTAGACCTTAAGACTGCGTACATTATTACAGACTTTTGTATTCTTTTACATTACTCAGTTAAATATTTGACTTCTGATTCTTTCATTACAGCATTTTCACATCAATTACTGTATGTGCATTCCATTAGTTCACAGTAAAACTGGAATATTGTGCAGAATCTTTGAAGTCTTACACATCATAGTTAATTTACCTTGTATTTTTCATAAAAAGTAATGATCACTTGATCCATTTGAAGCACTTTTACAGACGGCTCTATGAGGCGAAAGTTCTCCTATACAGTGTATGATCACTCTGTTCTTTTTAGTTTATGTTATTTCATGTGTTACATTGCCACAAAGAATTTGTGTTAGTATTATTGAAGATTATTAGAACAATTAAACAACATCAACACATTTTTAAGGGCACTTTTAAAAAGAACAGCGGAATGTTCTACCCCTGACAGGACACAACATAAATATTTAATGTATATCAAACAAATAAATCCGATGTCATGTTGTTTCCTACAAAAGTAGTATCATTAGTCTTGCTGCCTCATCAAAAGTGGTTAATATTAGGACTGTGATAGGATTAATAAATAGGGTTTTAAAATACAATAACCTTTTTCTAAAATCTTCAAAGCAAAATATCACGACTTCAGCATAACAAGGCGGACTTCACTGACAATGGAAATTTAAAATAGGTGTGTGTCTTAACACAATATTAGCTTGAGAAGTGCATCTTACCATTTGACTTTTTAGACATATCCGATGTGGATACAAATATCAGCATCCACATCTTAATGCTTAAAACTGTAAAAATCTTTAATGCTAATCGTAAGTTGAGCTTAGAATCAATTCGTTAACATACAACAGAATAGACCCATTTAATCCACTTCAGGTTCACACCAGGCCGGAGCACATCTGTGCAACTTTCAGGCTCATGGCAGGATTCGGCATTATGTGGGAGGGCCTACTCATACACACATACAAAGTGCTAATTTAGAATCAACAGTCACCCTGTGACACAAACATCTTTGGGGATGAGAGAGGAAAACCCATGAAGACACAAACAGAATGTGCAGACTCCACATAGACAAGAGTCAGGATTCAAACTCATGGATTTGTGAGGTAGCAGAGTTGAGTTCCACCATGACATCCATAATCAATTTATTAATTACTTCATTTTGAAACATAAACCTCCGTTTACTGTATAGCAGTTTACAGATATTAGGTTTACAAAAAACTGAAATGATTTTAATAAATATTTCCTGTGTGCATTGTGCTGTCTTGGATTTAGTGAATTGCTGTCTACATTCAGCGTGGCTACACTTTCCCTAAATAGTGTTTTACCTTAAAGGGAACTGCAGCATGTCCTTCATTTGAAAATTGAATTTTGGGACTCTTCTAAGTATAGGAGAAACAAGAGAAGATTATGTCACCATCAAGATATTGTTAGTATAAGTGTGCGTAGAGCAGATGGCTATTTCAGGGGGATAGATATACTAACACTAAAATCGATTGAAATGTCCAGATAATCAGAGATATCTATGTCTTTCAAATTGGGTATACACAATCAGAGTTAAAATTAAAACGACATGTCATGAAGGGTACTGTCATGCTGGTTAGTAAGCTCACTGAGGCTGCTTAAAGTTCAAAAAATCACTAAGTTTTAAAATGTTTGTTCCTAATGTATCATGGGGATTATCTGCATGTAGATTAAAGTCATCAGAGATTAACATCTATCAAATTTTATCACTGAAAAAAATCCAAAGAACTGTTGTATTACAATTTAATGTAGGAGGACAATAAACCAATGCACAAAGAAAGGATGGAAGCTTTGACATTTTAAAAGTAGGCAGCTGAAATGAGAAAACATTTCAAAACAAGTAGTACTTAACTTTATAGTAGTTTTAAAAAGCCCAGAGTGTTTCGTTAGAAAACGTTTATTGAGAAAAGAGAGATCAGGAGGGAATGTTTCAATTAGAGGGTTAGTTTTGTCAAATTCCACCCAAGTCTCTGCTGCTATTAAAAAATGTAGACTGTACTTAACAATAAAATAATTATCCATAAAATTCTTATTCTTCAGAGAGCTAACATTAAAAAAGATTAATTTGACAGCCCTTTTCTAAACTGTATGAGCTGAAATAGACATACTACAGCAGCTTTCCGTAAGATTTCTAGTATTTCTAAATGAAGAATTGAGTTATTGCGCATCTGGGGTCCGTGGCAAGGCTGGTGGGCTAAAGAAGGTGCAAGGATTTTATAAGAATAGTGAGGCTCAGATTCTGTGGGTGGTGTTGTGCATGGGAGAGATGTGTTGGAGAACAGCCAGCAAAGCCATCCCTAATTGGTGATCTGCAGATCATTTAGTGCACTTAAACTTACACGAGCGTAAATGAGGTGAACTAGGAGAATAATAAATTACGGTAGATCAAATGGAAGGAAGCCTGAGTGAAAGAAAGGTGGAAGAGAGGGCAGAATCAGGTGATCAAGCCAGTACTAGGAAAGGAGGTGAGGCGATTGTGATACTCCATGGTGGAGCGAGAGAAACGGCATTTGAGGGGCATGTCACTCCTGTTTTGTTTTGGGAGGAGGAACAGCCAAATGCTCCAACGGTCCTGCAGATGCTGATCAAGGTGTCAGGATGAGGGAGCTGGGCTCAGCAGGTCTCAGTGGACACAGAAGGAAGTTTGAGATGAGAATCAGAGGGTTGACCACATTCACTGGCATCTCAGCCCCTCTCTGAGACCTAAATGATGAGTAGGGTGAGACGAGAAAGAGAGAAAGACGCACTAGGAATCAGGAATAAAGAAAGCCAGTTCTGACTCTCATTTTCTTCTTTTTTTGTGTAGTTATTTGGATCTATTTATTGGGTTTCTAACTACCACAATGCACTGTTTTTAAGGATTATTTATTTAAAAAGACATTTGCATGCACTGCAGTTTTTGAAAACCGTTCTGATGTTTGAGTAAAAGCACTATCAGGCAGGGAACTCTTTTTATATTTGTGTTCTCTGCAGGGTGGCTGGGCACTCTCTTAAAGATTGAGTGAGAAGTGTAGACATCCAGGAGAAGCTCAGAGTACAGCCACTGACCTTGGGCATTGAGAGGTGCCAATCGAGGTGGTTCAGAGATCTGATACTGGTGCCTCCCATATGCCTTCCTGTGGAGGTTTTACATGCGTGACCAGCTGGGAGCACACCCAAGAAAAGATTTCAGGCTTGCTGGGAGGATTACATTTCCAAAATGGCCAAGGAATACCTAGATATCCCACAGCATCAGTTGGCAAGTGTGGCTAAGGAAAGGAACATATGGGCCTCACTGCTAAGACTGTTGCCCAATGACCTAGTCCATAATAAGCAATGGAAAATGAATGAATGAAAGCACTCTGCACAGTTTTCCACTCATACCTGATGTTATGTCCTCACTTGCCTTCTTCCATTTTGGTAATGACTATTAATGTACTGGGAAAAGGAAGATGCCCATGGCTGAGTTCACCTGGAGCAACTCATTTCTTTATAGGAGAGCCTACAATGGTTGGTAGAAAAGAGTAGTGTGTAACATAAGAAACTGCAAGAGAGTAAGAAATTACATTATTTAAATGTTGAAATGTACATGTTACTTGTCTTACATGGTCACTAGACATTAGAGCTTTGTTGATTTGTTTGTAAACTATCACAATGTGGTGTATCATAATGGATTCCTGTTGGCAGTAGAGATGACTTGGCACATCATGACCTCAGCCAGTTACTGACAAAACAAGACTGTTAAACTATTTAGATCCTCTTTGCACCATACATAAAGGGTCTGAGGCAATGAGGAAGTTCAGTTACAGTCAGTAGAGGCCTCATAATCTTATTATTGAAGGGTTTGAAACAGGAGCCAAGAATGTTTGTTGTTGATTTAGCAGAGAGAGCTAAGCCATTGCCAATGGAGATGATACTCCTTGTCACGTTTGGGATTCTGAGTTCCACAAAAGACAGGCAGCAGAGAACTGATCAGAACAACCATTATTCTAACACTTAAAGGAACAATATTCAGGCTTTATTCAGTATTGGAGGTTTTATTTCAACACACGGCAAACTGGACATCTTCCTAGTTGTCTGTCTTGCTCCAGATTTATTCTTGAGATTAAAAGAACTTGAAGTCGTCTTCCACGGTGGAATTCAGCTGTAGAGAAACAGACACAGTGCCTAGGGTGAAGTTGGACATGGTCTGAACTGGACAGAGAAAGAAGAGAAGAGCAGATGAGTAAGTTGGCTTTAAAACCTCAAAGCAACATACGATAAGTGCTTTACATGGTACAGCGAACAGCCGGCAGCTGATCCCACAGAAGCAAGCTCTTAAGCAAACAGAGAGTGTGCTTCTTCCATATTAAAAAGTTGTTTGAAAGATATTTTATGGTTTAACTGGCCCCGGGGAACAAGGCATAGCCTGATCAGTTATCTCCCAAGCTGCATTGATAAAGGATCAGAGGTTTTAACTCACTGTACCCGTCTTTCAAACCTACAGCAAAAACCATTACATTATCAAAGCCACAGTCAAACTTAAGACTCGCCCCAAGGCTGGAAAGTCACCTGAGGAATATAACAGATTCCAGTCATTAGGTTATCCAGCTAAACTCACAGCTCTGAGCTCTCATCCTCATATCCTTTTCCTTCTCTCAAATACCACTTTCTCTCCCATCTTCCTTATCCTTTTCACAGACTTTTTCTAGTTCTATTAATCTATCATGTGATAATTAAAATTAAAATGGGGTTCAATATGTGGCCTTCTTTTTAATTGGAGATATCTTGTAGACTTACAATATGTTGATCAAATACTTCTAATGCTAGTTAGTTGAAAGGCATTTTATTAGACAATTTTCTTCAATACAATAAAACGTTTTTTGTGCACCATCCTATTTTGCAATTTAGATGCAGAACAAAAACTTTTAAGTACATAACATATGCAAGGAATTACATGTGATAACAGCAAATTCTGATTGAATTATTTGCCATTTCACTTAATGGCTGATCACAATTATCCACTAGAGAAGCACCTCCTAGTCATCGTAAGGAATGTTCATTCTTTATAGGTTGCTCAAATTTACATCAGGGATAAGTCTATTGTTTTATAAAACACTGAGTTAAGCTCACAAATCTAAATTTATTTAGTGTGGAGCTGAAATGTACTGTTCAGCAATCTGCTGTGTGCAATCAATAGTAAGAGAATTATTCACTTCTCAGAAAGCAGCATGTGAATCATAGAATTGCACAGCTGACAGAAAAGGCAGGACAGAAAGGCATTAAAATCCCCGTGATACTGTACAAATGTGCAGATTTCCAAAGTCCCTTCCTGATAGTAATTTGGAACTTTGAGAATCAATAGATAAATAAAACAAAGCACTTTCTTAACTCTTGGGCTGCTGAGTAATCATAAAGACTGAATTTATTGCAAACATGTGTTTGAATTGGCCTTTTGTTTTTAAGATTCCCTGTTTCTCATTGTTTATCTGCTTCAATGCCATGCTTCTGTTTACCTGTTTACAGCAGAGTGTTGACTGATACAGATAGAGAACTGCCAGTGGAACTCAATGTGGACAACAAAATCCATATTTGGAATTAATCATTGCTGTTTGGAAGTTTGTAATTTTTTAACAATTTCTAGCATGAGAATAGCTGGTACTATAGAAGACCTCAAACCCAGGAAAATAACAAAGCAGGCCAAGGTTGTTATGTTTCAGCCATTGTTTATGTATGTTGTCTTTTGTATTGTAATTTTTGCTGGCTTAGAATTTTTATATTTCATGTGTTTTTTGTTATTATATAGCAACCCGTCTAAGATGAGTTGAAATCAAAGTAATCAATGTAGACCTCAGTGTTACAATTTACAGTGCACCATGCAGTGCCTATGTCTCTGTTATATGCCATTTGATATGGAATCTGTAACAGCAGTATTAATGTTTGTGATGTGGCATCAATTACAATGACAAATGCAATGCATTTTATTTTTATTACTAAAAATGTTTGTGATGTGCCACTTTTTAAAATGACAGAGATATTGCAACCACCCGGACACACAGAAAGACACATAGACACTTATCCTTTTATTCAGGTGGATTATTTAAGAGCTGAATCTTTAGAGCTCATTTATACTTCACGCTTAGAACACGTATGCGCTCACATCATGGCTGCCACGCGTTCCCAGTGTTCATTTGACGCATTGTAAGAGTTAAATTTGAACCCTGCTCCAGTGTGTACCTGGCATGTGTCTGAGTCTCATATCCTTCTGAGCTTGTGCCTAAAAACTGACGCTATAATTTTATTATTCACTATGATAAAATGTATTTCTTGTCCTTTACATAACCCCTTAAGAGGAGCGCTATATTTATGGCATAACTTTTCCCTTACAATACTGTTTCCTGTCTTGTACCAAGCTGGATCATAATATATTTATATATATATATATATAGGCCATTGTTTTTTTCTCCTTCCTTTTAAGCGTTCACACGGCTCCCAAAAAACAAAAATGAAAAACATACATTTAAAAAGTCACGTACATCCCAAACAAACAGGACTATCAATCAAGTAGTGCATGTCCTGTTAGCGACTAGGTGTAACCAATAATGTTAAAAGTTTTCTGAATTTGTAATGAATTCCTTTTAAAGAATAGTGACCTAATCAATGAATTGTATAAATATAGCGCTGAGGACATTTTTTCCTTTGTAGCAATGTGACTAGCATGTGGCCAACATGTAATACAGTACACTTGTTACCTCTTCGAAGATTTAGATAAAGAATAACGATTGACGCTTTCTCCTGCCTGTGTTTTATTGCTTAAATCGGGGCATTCCAGTGTGGGGGGTGCCTGTGTGTATTAAATTTTCTTCCACAGCGTCCTCTGAGCAGGTCCTCAGAAATTAACGCAGCATGTGCGCGAGTTGCAGTACCAGCAAAAAGACGGGGGGCGCAGTGTGCTAAAAGTTGGAATGTGACGTCAGAGTCTACTATCTACTTGTGACAGAAAGCGGATCCTACGAGATTGGTGTGTGCGTTTCGATGTTTGATGAATGGTTTGAAGTGATGAAGCAAAATGCCGACATACAGATGCTTTCGTAGTGCTTTTATATTCAAGCGTTGCATATTCCCGATTGTAATGACACGATACATTTTAAAAGTCTCACATACCATTTTCTGTGCCGTCTTTTTTTCTAGGGCTTCCTCCGGTACTGACAGCAGTGGCAAACAGCAATAGATCACCACACTGAGCACATTAAATGTATGATATTCCAACTCTCTGCACATTTAGAATCCTTAGATTTATACTTGATATCACTTTCATAATGAAATGCATTGAAGTATGTATGTTACATTTTACAGATAAATCAGTAATTTCGTTTAAATAATGAATACTGTTAATAATGACACACATGGGGGTGACACGGTGGCAGAGCGTTAGCGCTGCTGTCTTGCAGGGAGTCACGTTGCTGATATTCCCTGCCTGAAGTTTACATGTTTTCCTGCTGAGTTTCCACAGCGTGCTCCGGTTTCCTTCCAAAAATATGCAGATTTGGTTACACTAAAATGACGCCAGCGTGTATGTGTGTGCTTGTTTTCACCTTGCGATGAGCTGATGCCTCGTCCAGGGATTGTTTCAGCCTCATGCCCAATACTAGCTGAAATGGACAAATCCCTGGACTGATGGGTTTAATCATTAAACATCCTTTTCAGAGATATTGCGGTAAGGTTTCATCGGAGTTTAATGGGTGTTCCAGGCAATTCACAACACAGTGAAGCCAAACCTGTTCTCCCCGTGATAATATCTAGCACTGCCATCTGGTGGATTCCTCCAGATTTACGTAAAGTATGCGTGCAAGTATAAACAGTACAATGTTTGCGTAGCAGGAGCATCCTCTACAGCATGCGTCACGTCACGTGAACTATAGATCCAGAAACTTACCTTGATGTCAGCCTGGAGAGCCCACCACTCCCCACTGCAATTCTGTAACTTTGCAAGCTCATTGTTGTCCAGCTCCACAATTCAAGAAAACCAGGAAACAGAGGACAAGGACTTCATAAGATGGGTGTGGATGCCCAAACAAACATTATTGCAAATGTTTTCATTTGATCTGTGTACAAATTATGTTTGTAATATTTGTGTTGTATTTTTTATCTGAGTTCTTAGTTCTCTTTTAATTGTCACATCAGTAAATACACATTTCATCTACCCAGAGATCCCACTGCCCCCCAGTGAACCCATATATCAAAACAACTGTAACTGCTAATTTAAAATTAAAAGGGCAGGAGCCTTAATAACACAGAAAGCTATATTCTGCTACTCTCTTATATCAGCTTGGCTGATAAACATCTTATGATCAGATGATGCATATGTTATTTAACCTCTGAGATCATGAGAGCCTGAAGTTGGTCACATGGTTAAAGAACTCTCCAAAGTATGCTGGAAAAACTATAAATTTAGTCAAATAAAAAATCCTTCTTTTTCAGCTCTGTTGTATCTGATGAACAATCTCTGTCAGTGGATGTTGACCTTGCTAACAACTGATAAATCTCCTGAAAAAAACATCTTAACTGTTTTCTAACTTCTTTACAGTGCAACAGTATAGTGGTGCACTTCTCAGTGGAAATGAAGAGAAAATCAACACACTGGTACAATATATTTCCCCCAGTATATGACTGATAGTGTTATAACACTTTAACTGTGAAACATTTCATCTCAAGTATTTCTTGAAAGATCTATTACAAAAATAAGTGGATGTCTCAAAAGGATCCACCTAATGCTACATTTAGATGATGCATCAATGTGTTTGTTATGTGCCATGACTGAGCATTTCCAGTCTTAGTGTGAAGATTGCTGCAAAAACTCAAAATTCATTTTCACGATTAAAAAAAAAACATTTATATAGGATGAACTAACTCAAAGACCTTCGTTATTGGGTTTAATAAATTGACAGATTTTTATCTATATAAGGATTTTACTTTTAAATTTAATCAAACAAAATACCTACAAGTGCAGAAAGGAAGGGTCAGAAGATGAAGTGAAATTAAATAAATGTTGTGACAACTAGGGGACAACCACAGCCCAAACACCAGACACAACTAAGCTGCACACAAGTTCAAGATAAAATAAAAATGTTATTTATTTCGAAACAGCACCTTGTCACAGTAAGAAATCAGTCCTGAACCATACCAACAGCTAATAAAGCACCTCTGTCTCCCTTTGTGTCTCCTCTATGAGCATCGTCCCGCTTCCTCCCAACTCTGCGAGATAACTCAGTTTATGTTGGACCCACATGCACTTCTTGTGTCATGGCACTACATGCCAAAAGCATTTCTAGGTCATACAGAAGCCTCCTGAAATAGGGAGGTCCATTCTTCTATTGTACCGAAGAACCCCTACAGGGTCACCCTTCTGTACTACAATTCCCAGGCAACCCTGTGGGTGTCCAGACTGGGCTCCAGCTTGGGGAGCACTGCTACCTCTTGTGCTGGGAGACAAACTGTTCAAAATATCCATTCATCCCTCGTCCATCCATTATCTGGATATCCCACCTGAGATAGAAACCGAGGACCATCCTAGCTGAATTATGCTTTCATGTTTGTGCTTGGTACTAAATCATCCACAATTCTAGTCAGAATGCCCATCCATCTAGTCCAGTACTTACAATGTGCTGCTGTCAAAAGCAAAAAATCAATCTCAGTTTTCATCTTAACCAAAGCTTAACCCAAAAATGAAGTTAGAAACATAGTTTGCCATAAAATTCAAACCAAAAACACAGAGGAACTTGTGGAGAGTATATCCATGTCCTAATGCAGATTTCTCTCCATTTCCTCCTGGGCAAGTTCAAAGTCAAAGATTTTTGCAATGTAACTGGGAGTCTCCAACTTTGGAACTACAATGTTATTCTTCTGAATGTAAAAAAGAGTCAAAACTTGAGCCTGAATTTTGTGGTGTTTTTCAGCAATTGCTTTGATTGCAATATCCTCTAATAATGATGGATCTTCAAGTTTTGCTCTGGTTCTCTCAGGTGAGTCCAGGGGATTATATGCAGTAACAGGTATTCTATCTGAATGAAAATATCTTATCAGCTTCTCCTGAGTGAGATATGGATGACAGTAAACCTGTTTGGTAGCAGGCTTATATTTTAGGCCTGCTTGTTTAGTATTAACTTGAGCTATTTGTGATTCAAGTTGAAAACACTGTGGTATATGGCCAGCAATGTATCCCGGACAATACCCCCACGCCGCTAGGTGGAGTCCTCCCTGCAACATGGAGGTGCCCCGAATTCCCGCAGGGCATCATGGATATTGGAGTTTTCCTTCACAGCCCTGCTGGATACCATGGGGGCCGCCAGGGGACACTGCAGGGAGGCACAAGGATTTATATTTTCACTATAGCCCGGAAGTACTACCTCGTCACGAGGACGGAAGAAATAAAGTACTTCCGGGCTGAAGAAAAAGAAGAGTTTTGATCTGACCTGGAAGTGCTAGGAAGTCACGTGGACTGAGGGACAGAGGCACTTCCGGGTCAAGGACTTTAAAAGGACTGTGGGAGATCCCATCAGGGGAGTGGAAAGGAGCTGATGGGAGTGGAGGATTGTGATTGATTATTGTGTTTATTGATTATTATTTGAGTATTGTGAAGTGGAGGTGCTTGGTGCACACTATTATTATAATAAATTTAAATATTTGGACTTTTACCTGGCCGTAAGCACGTGTTGTCTAAGGGTTCAGGGGTCGATAGCGCCCCTATCTGTCACAACACCAAATAAGGTCTGTCCAAGAAACTTTTATTTTTATTAAGTTTCTCATAGCAGATGTTGTATACACATGTTTCATTGCTTTCCTTTACTGACTGTGACATTTTTTTTGTCTTGGTAGAGTTCTATATTACACTATACCTTTTTTATTCTTTATTGTGTAGAATTTATCAGAATAGACTTCCCACAGTTTATTAGGTATTGTACTTTATAATTTCCCCACACCTTCCCTTCTACATCTATAACCTCGGGCAATTTACAGACAGTAAAAGGACAAGGAGGAGTTACGTTACATCTTTAAATAATGTATTATTGATAATATTCAGAAAGTAATAACAATAAGTAAAGTACACGTGAATATTTGCAACCATACAACCTGATAAATGTTAGATGTGTAGTTTCAGGGAGCACACAGACTTGTAGTTATTTAAATGTCTTTAATTAAGTCATCATTTTTAGTCAGCTTTCTTCAGGACAGGCCACATGCCTGTCTCAATATGGCTGCCAAGTTGTGTTTCCTGCTTGTGTTCTTCTCTTCAAGGCCATAGTGTGTGAGAGAGAGGAGGAGGGTAAAAGCAACCACATTTACACATTCTTTGTCCAACTCCTTACACCAATGGGGCTTTGTGGCACAGAATGGCCTCTGATTCAAAACCAATCCCAAACAGCCATACTTCAGATGAATGGGTGCACACACTGCCTTTTCACACCAGCCCCCAAGACCATTTGTTGACCTGAAGCTTGCCAGCTAGGTAGTTTATGATCATCCTGTGGGGGTTGCCTCATATGAATGACCTGCACAGAATCCTTTGAGAAACCAGTCTGAGGCACAACCCTCTCCAACTCTGCAATAAAATTCACATCCTGAGTCAGTCCTAAACACTCAGGGGTTGGTTAGGCATGAAAGTATTGCTGCTCTCATGAATGAAATAAAACATTTCTCCAGAAACACTAATATTACATTTGCTTTGCCCATACAAATAAAGACATGCATATTTATCAACATATATAAAATTTCATGCCACAACAGACATGGTTCACTTTTTGCTTATCTGTCAAGAGACACAACACAAATCTTGTAGCAACACAATGCATCTGCACTTTTTTAGTCAAAAATCACATGACGCAAACCTTTACTGCTGACTACGTCTTCAGCAGCTTCGCGGACAGTTAGGTAATGATTTTAACAATCAAAAATAGCACTTTCTCAACATGATCACCATCCAGTTTTGAGGTTGTCTGCCAGATTTGAAACATCAGTACCATTTATAAAATTGTGTGTGGCTTAAACAATCATTTCCACACACAGGCTGCAACATCTGAAAAGTCTCAGTAAATGTTTTTGCTAGTTTCACACAGAATTGCACAGAAACATGTTGCTCTTCGATATCCTGCATATTCCAACATGCATGAAACTGCAAAAGGCATAGGAGACAACTTCACCCTACTGCATGTACTTGATGAAAAACTGTCATGGCATGATTGAGCAAGTAAGGATTTAAAGGTCAAGTTCACTTCTAAAAACCACCACTATTATGAGCCTGCTATGTTGACTTGTTTCTGGACAGACCTCATATACTCTTTTGTATTCCCTCCCAGGTATGCCAGAAGTTTGTGTTTCCTAGCAAAATTAAATCTCTCTCATCCACTGTGAAGTCCTGTACCACATGCTCAGTTGCAAGGGCAAGTGAATAAGGTTTTGATTTTAAATTAGTCCCTGAAGTGGAAAGAGTACCAGAACTTTAAGCAGGTACTTAATGGCAGTCTTTGCTGTGTACTAGCTTCTCGATTGAAAATTAGTGTTTCATGGTGATCAAACCACCAAGAGGGATTCCCCCATCCCTCTCAACCAGAGTGAACCAGCATGTAAGTTGTGACCAGTGGGGGGTGTTGCAGCAAATCCAAACTCCAGACACAACCACCACGACACAAGTTCCAGGTTCAAATAAAAGGTTTACTGATACAAATACCGTACATAAGGCTTCTTATAATTATAAACACAGGCACAATTCTCTTATTCTCTCTTTTCCTTCTCCTTCCAGTCCTCCAGGCAGGCTTTGTCCTCTTCCAGCCAACTCCAACTCACCTGGGTGAGGCTGATCAGCTTTTTTTATCTTGGACCCAGGAGTACTTTCAATGCTAGGGCATAGCAATTCAAGATCAAATGGATCCGTTCAGCACCCCCTGGTGGTACCCATGGAACCCAACAATGATGACCCATGGGACTACAGTTCCCTGCATGCCTTGTGGATATCCATACAGGTAGCGTTGCCCAGGGATGCTGCCACTAAGTGTACCAGGGGAGTAACCAGTCCAGACAGGTTGTCTCCCCATCTTTCCATCACACTGGCCACCCAGCTGAGTATTTTTCCTTTGTCCAACACTACTGGGACATTGTCAAACCCATTTCAACACTGACGTCTTGCACCTGTTTCCTAGCTGAGGTAGGACGATCCTCGCCTTCCTTCTCATGCTTCTGAAAGCCTGGCTTCCCATGCAGGAAAGGAACATTGCCCCATCCCAACACTGGTGATCCAGAAATGGACTAGCAGGTTAGGAAATGAATGGAAGCATGGATTTATATGAGCCTCTTGAAACAAAAGGCTTAAACCCATTTAGAAATGTGAGTTTAAATTATGATGTCAGCTGTCGATTGTTTTTCTTGTTAAAGCATTGTATGTTTTGTCTGTAAAAATGATAAAGACCTACAGCTTCCAGTTCCAGGACTTGACTAGTCTTGCAATTTTAAAACTAAAACCGGTAATGTTTGTCTTACCATATAGAAAAATTCTTCGGTTCATTCTTCTGTTCACCACCCATATCCCATTTAACTTGAGTTGAGTTATGAGTGCCTGCTCTTGTGTGTCCCCATCACCAAGACGCATAATGAAATCATCCTAAAGGTCTGCTAATCCATGTCAATCTATAGTTGGGAAGTAATCAATCAGTTTTTAAAAAAGACTAAATGAGAATAAGACCTCTGTAATCCAGGTAAGTTATCAGTCTGGTACCTGAGGTAATGTGTGGCATAAAATATTATGAGATACAGCCATTCATTGTCACATTATCTGTAAGTGTAAGGCTTTTTTAATACAACTATGAATGATCTCCCCCACTTCTTTTCTGGTGTTACCTGTCAGTGACTTGGGATCTAATATCCATCACTGCGTAATTATCATCTTGATTGCATAGCACTAAACTCTATCACTCCACGCTTTACAGCCAAAAGGGGTTAATTTGCTAGGATGAGATCAATTCTAATTGCAAAATGGAAAAAAAATTTGCACCATCCACGAAAATGATGAAATTGCAAACACTGTTTATTATAATAAATAATAATTAACTTATATGTGGTCAATTATTTAAAAGCAAAAGGCAAAGAGAATATATTATTCATACTGCTGGCTGTAACAGTGCATTCTGATTAGTATGTACAATAGTAATTAGTAAAGCTGGATGGTGATGAATTTTGAGTAGTTTTAATTAATTTTGTTAGATGATATCATGAAAAGCCCACATCACATTTCTAATTAGTGAGATTTTTTTGTTTAAATAAAACCGTACACTGCTTTATGGAAATGGCAGGTGGTGGCTAATATCTCATCAGCTCTGCAGATACGAGTTTTGTGCGAGCAGCATGGTAGAGGGAAGAATTTAAACTTTAAAGAGAAGACAATGAGGTGGAAAATTAAGCAGCTTCAGAGGTGCTTAAAATGCCTTGCCATTGTTCTTCTTCTTCTTCTTTTTCCTTCTTTTCTTTACATTTGAAAAAAGTAATTACCAAGTAGTAAATTTCATTAGGAAGTCACTATCTTGAAATAAAATCAAAATGCTAAAATGTTAAATTTTTTTAACCCCAAACCTGTTCCGTCTGTTCAAGTTTACACATTGTCCCCATGTCTGTAGCAGCACTCTGGCCACCTGTCTACATCCCCAAAGATGTGCTTGCCAGGCTGATTAGCGATTCTAAATTTCCCCTTTTGAGTGTGTGTTTGTGTGTGTGTATGCATGGGCTCTGCCATGAACCATGGCTGATTCTTGTCTTCTGATGCTGTTTTTCCCTGTTACCCTGGAGTGGATTAAACAAGATAAAGAATTTCAACGTTCAAAAAGGTTCAGAAGTTTGATGTTTTGTGCACATATATGCAAAGTGCAATGAAATTCTTGTGTGCCATCCCCACAGACTATTACAATCAACCACTAACTTATGTAATGTTATTCTAATAGGTGCATATTCAAAATACATTTCTGAACAAAAGACTACAAATAACTGCAAATATCAATTTCTGTCCTTACCAATAGTAAAGCATGATATATTTCAAGTGAGGTTACAAATCTACCGTCAATATAGCACAACCATATCCATATTACTAACCGAGAATGGTAAACCGGATGGCATGGACGCAGGTACACAGCGATGGGACCATGAGACGTACTGCACAGGTGCGTACAGTGCACGTCTCATAAACCACAATCGAAGTTGTATCCACCGCGAACGAAGGACTCACGGCCCAAAAACGAAACAGCTCAACGGACGTGAATGAGAAATGAAGCAACAAGGCGCCCATAGGTAACAACTACCGACACAGCCACGCCAAAAAGAGGATTCTGCGCTGCAGCCCGGATTCAAACGGAGGAGGCTACAGCGGCCCCACAGGTCCACAAAGATGGTACGAAAGGCGCAGGCGTCACCGCCATATTGTGGGTGGCACTTCTACGGAAGGCACAAGCGTCACCGCCATATTGTGTATGGCACTACTGCGGAGTGAAGTGAGGAGTAATGTGCTGCTTGGGATTGTACAAACCGCTGAACGCTTTACACCGAATTCAAACACAATACAGCTCAATGATACAAACACGAGCTCACCTCGATAAGATCAATGAACGCAGGTGCCTACAACGCGTGTCTGATACTGCGGAAGGAGAGCAGACACGGGTTCAAAACAAACAAGCTCGACTGACGGATATACAAACACGAGCCCGGCTGGATAAAATCAATGTACGCGGGCGCCTACAACGCGTGTCTGAAATGCCGCAAGCAAAGCGGGCACGGCTCCAAGACGAACGAGCTCATCATATAAGAGCTCACCCATCAAAAAACACTCAGTCATGTGGTACACACAGATCATGTGCTCTCAGCACATATAAAGCATATAAGGACAATACGGAGAATAGAGACCCAAAGGCGTTGCAGAGAAAAAAAGGCAGATAAGATATTATGAAAGCAGTGGAATTCGAAAGGCTCCAACAAACGATGGCGCGATACACATGCAGAGAAAGGTACAGAATATGAAAGCAGTTAAATCCACAAGTATTGTAGCGTCCCAGCCAGGTTGAGGGCTTTTTGGTTTTAAGTGACGGTTAGGTCCGATTGAGGGAGGACGGAGTTCAGCACGGAAGACTGATAGCGGGGTATTGATTGATGCGGTAAGGGGGGACGTTGGAGAGGGTGCTAGAAAGTTGTGTTTGGAGTTAGGAAGTCGGTGATTGTTCAAATAAAACTTTTGTGACATTTTATCATATCAGTCGCTACAGTATCAAAGAACAGATAGAAAAGATGGTATTACCGCAAACAAAAGGTGATTAATCATCAGAAACAGGGGTAATTGAAAAAATAGCAGGACAAATCGAGGTCCGAAATAAAAGGCAAAGAGTAAACAACAGTCTTTTCGCATTTGCATCATTCAAAGCACAAAACGTGGATTTACACAATAATGGACCATACACTATGAGAATCTGTAGTCCCGGAACAGTTAAAACAACAACAAGTTAAATTTCAAAGAATACACAATTCGGTCAGGTGTATATTGATGATCACGGAGAAGCAATGCAAATTTTACCCAACGCCGGGGGTAGGCGAGCGAAGCGAGCAGGGGGCAGAGCCCCCTTGTTACAGCAGAATAAGGAAGGTACAGTCATTGCAGTAAAGCAACTAAGTATTCCACTACACATTGTCATTTAGGTATAATTTGTATGTGACAAAAATTGATTTGATTTTGTCTGCTTCAAACTTCAACACAGTAGGTGGCTACCATGCACCTTGTCATTGTATGCAAGTCATCAAAGGCATGAAGAAGAAGAAGAATGAGACTATCCATTCAAAATAGACATCAACAAACCATCAACACTCTGGAGTACTTAGCTGAAGACCTCCACTCCAATCCAGGAACTAGAAGCAAAAAAAGTTTGGCTTGCGTCTAATAATGGACAGATTAAAATGAGACTGACAGATCTTGAGGGACATATTCAAAGACAAAATCTGTGTATTGTCTTGTCACTGGTTTCATATGAAGGTACTCAAGTTTTGTAATTGTTTTCTCAAGTTGATGGACAGCGAGGTGCTAACATCTTCTCTGGAGTTGCATAGAGCAAATCAAGCACCCACAGTGAAACCACCCAATGGGCATCATTCACAACTAGCAATAGTGACACTTCATTGTTACCAAACAAGTTTTCTGTCTGGGAACATTTTGATATCATAGTGACTGAAACTTTATTTTCCCAGATTTCAGTATGGATGTCATCAAACTCAGAGCAGCCTTTAAGGACAGTAAGGCCAAGTTGTTTTAAGAGCAGGCTAAACTTTGAATTGCTTAATTCTGCAAAGCTTCCATGGTGGAAAAACTCCAAAGAAGCTGAGGATTTTTATAAAGATTTTATCAAAAATTCAGGTTCATCAATAGGTTTAGTTAACTTTCAATAAAACTGGGCTGCTTTTTTACCCGCACTGAAGACACATTTTTTTAAGTATACTGCACTTTAACTTGATTTTATAGATTGTATTTTGCTTCAATTTGAAATGTAAGAAGAAGTCTAGTAATCAACCACTACTACTAGTTGTAATGATTTATATTTGTATGCATGTTTACATCCTTTGGTATCTTGTTAACATATATTTCTGTTCCATTAAAACTTGTTCAGTGTTCTTTGTTGCTTTGTGTTAGACCTCATAATTGCCGGTTGTGCTACTATATAGCAATAGGTGTGTGTCTTTTGCATTATATTGTAATCCACTCCTTCTGTCCTTTGGGATAATTACAGAAGCTAAAGTTACATGTATTGAATTTTGTTGTTTTGACATTGTTTTGACTCCAGTGCTTGAAATCTGTGACTCTGTGTTGTTTCTTTCTTTCTTTTTTTCTATTTTTTTGCACACAGATTTTCCTATATCAGCTTGCTGTTTGTGGGATACAGAACTATCAGCCTGTATCCAAGGTTGGCAGCAGTCACATGGAGACAGCCATTCATGTGAAGAGTGGCTGCCTTAAAATGGAGGGTGGGATTTAGGTGCAAGGGTAATAGATAGAAATTGCCATTTATAAGTTGGTTTGCTATTTTTCTGATATTTTGTTATTTTTCTTTTGTAATCACATCACATTTTAAATTGCTATTGTTTTCTTCCTATTCTAATGAGGCTCCCTTTTGTTCTGTGTTTAGATGGAAGTTGATATTTTATGACAAGTGCAATTAGGTTCATTGCTTGGAATGTTAGAGGCCAGGGATATCATAGTAAGTGTCAAAGTGTGCTTTTGTTATCTTCAGAAATTGGGGTGGGGGTCACATATCTGCAGGAGATACAGTATATGTACACAAGACTGGAATTGGGTTGGCCAACTTTATTGCTCTAATCTATAATATAAAACAAGAGTAGCTGTGATTATGATTCATAAAAATCTGCCTTTTGTTGTTTTAGAGACTAAATCAGATAAAAATGTCTGGTATGTCAGTGGAAAATTATACAGCACCCCCCACCCCCCCCCCCCCCCCCCCCCCCCCCCCATCGTGGCTACTATAAAGTATATTATCCAAACTGAGATGACAAAGATTTCTTTACACAGTTTTTCTCCACTTTGCCAGCTTTGAACACTAACCATGTTATTATTTTTCAACACTTTAATTGCTGTCTTACAACCCTAATTTGACTGATTGTCAAGTCTGTTGAATTCACTGAGGGTATTCTCCCAGAATACAGTATTTTAGACCCATAGTGTTTTCTTTATCCCTCTTCTATGGAGTACTCTCTCCTTTCCCTTGTACACCATACCCACTCACACAGACATTTTTATAATATATTCTGAAAGGCTCTGTTGTATTTTTGGCAGCTCTTATCACTGCCTAGTAATCTCAGGTACTGCACCTATCGTTATGAAAATTAATTTGCTGGACCATACTGTACCATTTAAAAAAATGGCAGCTTAATATCTCTGTTAACAGAGGATGACTGTATTATCTCTTTTTCTAACTATGAAATTACTCACGTGATATATCCTACTCTGTTCTTTGGGAGTCACTAAAGGCTTACTTGGATGGATGGATTATTTCTTCTTGTTCTCACAGGAACAAATATAATAATACTAGAAAGCTGTGTTATGCTGCTGCCCCTTCTGTTAATCTCAACATAGTATCTAAAGCTAAAATCAGAAAATGAATTCCTTACTGGACAGGAGGTAGAAGTTCTTTTGATTAGACTTTAATATAGATAGATAGATAGATAGATAGATAGATAGATAGATAGATAGATAGATAGATAGATAGATAGATAGATAGATAGATAGATAGATAGATAGATAGATAGATAGATAGATAGAGGGCACTGCAGCTTTCCAAACACTTGACACAAAAAAGCTTGGGCACAAGTGCTAAGCACAATGGGCTTTTATTTTGGAATCTCTTCCAAAGCAAATGTTTACCACGTCACAACCACAGGTACAGTTTAAATATAATGCACAGCAATGCTCTGTAATTTTGTAATCTTCTTTCTCTCTCTCTCTCTCTCTGTCTCTGCCTTTTCCTCCATTCCTCACACAAGCTTGTCCTCCTCTTCCCCAACCCTGGCTCCCAGCAGGACCTTTAATGTAACATACAGAAGCACTTCCGGAGTCCTGAAACTGTGGCTTGGAAGCACTTCCAGGTGAGTTTGGAGCCCAACAAAGTAGGGCTTGCCAAACCCCTCAGCACCTCCTGGTGGCACCCACAGAACCCAACAGGGCTGAGTCAGCAAACTCCATTTCCCAAGATGCCCTGTGGGAATCCGTGGCAATGCTGTAACCCAGGGGGGCTACCATCCCCGGGGAGACAAAACCCTATGCAGGTTATCTCTCCCTGTCCTTTCATTAGAATGGCCTCCCACCCACATGGGCTGTCTGTCACAATAGACATACTTAATTTGTTCCTAAGTGGAAATTAAAACTTTGCAGAGAGGATTAAGATAAGAATATATATTACAAAAAAACAACTCTGCAAATGCACATAAGACCACTTCTGGCTTGGATAATAAAGAAAAATGTTACTGACTCATCAGATATGCAAATTTAATGAAGTTCAAATAATATCTGGTGTGCCTACAGCCAGTGACTGACCATTCTGCAAATAATGAACAATTAAAAAATATTACATCAACCCTTATTTGTCAGTAACCAATTTGCTTTCTTTGGCTGAGTTTTCTTTTTCTTAAATTAGGCATTCCAAAAAATTTCTTCACAATTACATTAGATTCTAGAAGCACACCTTTCTCTTTCTGAACAGGTAGAAAGTATAAAATGAATGCAAAATGGCAAAGCCCCTGGCTCAGATGGATTCCACATTGACTTTAACAAAGAAATCAGATGTTGCCTTTCTCCTGGCTGTCATTTTAGAATTTTACTTACCCAAAGCTCTCCCATCAACATTATATTAGGATTTAATCTCCCTCCAACTGAAAAAATTTAAACATGACTAATTTTGACCTATTTCTCTTCTTAATTCTGATGTAAAAGTTCTAGCAAATGTGCCGTCAAGTAGGTTGGAAAATGCCCTTCTCTTTTACCACATCAAATAGGGTTTATTAAAAATTGATTTTTTAAAATTCCAAGGCACTTATTTACAGTATTATTGTATACAAAATGGATTTTGAAAAATTACGAGGCACTTATTTATTATTGTATACAACCCCACTCCTAGTTCCATCTCTGAAGCCATCATTTCCCTGGACACCGCAGAGACCTTTGACTGAGTCCAATGAAGTTAACAGTCTGGAGAAATTTGGTTTTGGGCAGAATTTTATTTAATGTATCCCTGTTGCCTCTGTCTGTACAAATAACAGTAATTCTACTTATTTCCCATTATATTGAGGCATGCCACCTATATGGTCCTCTTACAATTAAGTCATTATTAATTGAAATATACAGTGTGTTGTACAGGGGTGTGCACTAAGTATAAAGTGACCCTCCATGCCGATGATTTGCTGATTGTTACACCTGCCACTGTAACTTGTTCAGTGGACCAGTATCATAAAGATGAATATTCTCCCAAATGTTTTATACCTCTTATAAAAATCCAAACTTTTTGCAACATTTTTATGATTACATTAGATTAATGCTTCTCCTTTTTCATATGGAATAATAAAAAACCTACAAATGTGAAAGTAATTCATACAAAGTTCCAAGGAAGCATCAGGGTGGATGTACTAAATTTTCAGATTGTGACTTATGGTATTAGCCTATTACAGGGGTTGGCAACCTACTATCATTATTATTAAGTAATATACTGTCCTAAATGACTCATAAAAGACAAAAACTTGATATTGGCTCTTTTCAAGACTCTTGGCCATTATCAAACTAAACATCGGTCCACATTTAAAAACTATGAGGAGAAAAATGAAGCTATAAAAAGGGCTGTTTCTGGCTTTCAGAAACAAACTACTTACTGTATTTTAGTCAAATAATGGAACCAAAAATAAAGTCACCAAATGTAGTTATAAAAACATTTGACAAAACATTCTTTTCACATATGATCCTATGTATTTTAAAATGTTAAATGAGCAATAATATAAGATCCGGTTATAATGGGCTTCAAAAGTATATACTTTTGAAGCCCATTACAAGCAAACCAATTTTGATACCATATATAACAAAATTGGTAGAATTATGTCGGCACGCGGAATAACGTTGTAACACAGGTTTGGCATGACACCACTGAAAGGTTGCTGACCCCTGGCCTATTATATAGTTGTTGTTTTTTGTCTTTTTGTTGTTTCTGACACATGAGAAATATATTTCTGGAGTTATTTTCATAATTGGTGTATGTTACCATCTTGTTTTTCTTTGTTTACATTACACATTGGAAGTTGGTCATGTGGCCACAGTTGTCATGCTGATGACGCCAATGGAAGAGACTGTAAAAATATAGTGCTACGTTCACACTGTCTTTATTCCTCAGTGGATTAAAACAACTGGCTTTTCCCTCCTGCAATCAACTTTATTTTATTTTAGTTACACAGTGAGCACCGTGACAGGGTGTTAAATAAAATGACATTTTAACTAATTTATATTATGCAGTAGGAAAGGGTGCTTGTGTCATGATAGCACCATGCACAATTAGAGCAGAATTGCCAGGACAAAGCATTAACAGGATGATTCTTTCATAGAAGAACCACTAAGAATGATGCTAAAAGGGGAATAAGTGCCAGAAGGAGACAACAGGCAGCAAGCTCTAATGTTTTTAGTTTATTTGACCTCCTGACTGTTATATCCAAGTTTTTGAAAATAGAGCTGATGGGATGTAAGGATGCCCCGGGTGATAGCAGGCATCCTTGGAGGATGAACGCAGGAGGTTTCTAATACAAAGCCAGCCCTATGGGTAAGTACTTCAGGGCTGGTATTTAAAGATTTGTTTGCCTTGGGCCAGACAGGCATGAAGTCATCAATATCATGTGTAGGCAGACTCAGTATGACAACAGGTTTATTTCTTTTTTATTGATTTCATTTGATTTATGTATTTATTTTTGTTTTATTTATTTTTAGTGCAGTTAAAATGGGAACTTTGACACAAAGGTGTCTGAATGAGATATTGAAACCAGTTGTCTGAAAAGACTTGGCCTGATGTCATGAATAGTCCCTTTCATTTGTGAAACTTTTTATGTTCTTATGTACTTACACAATGTGTAAAGTTTGTTTCATCCTGGGTTTTATTTAGGCTCCTAAACAATCAGATTAATGGAGTATGATAGATTTGTTGAGTACTGCATAAAACATAGCTTATTGACCAGAAGTACAGATTGAATTTATGTTAGTCACCCAATTGTGGCTATGCCAGTTTTTGTTTTTTTTAAAAATTCCCCTCAAAAAATAATTTTCATAAAGTTTCCTTACCCTGACATACTCAGTTCTCAGTTTAGTTTTTCTAAAGGTAATGCTAAATGAACCAAAGTAGAAAAACAGTGTGCAGCCTAGCGTCAGTTATTTTACTGCTCTTAAAATTGAATTCTAGGGGAAATGAAACTAACATAGGCCCTGAATCTATGTGGCAGTTATCCTGGAGTTTTTTCTTCCCCAATGTTTCAGGAATGGCAGTAAAACAATACGAATAAAAAGTATGTCATGTAAACTGATTGGTGTTGTCTATTAAAGTGATGTTTTGCATGTGTGGCAGACAGCCAGGACCCATGCCCGGCCAGGACGCCCCTTTGACACTGGGACTGGAGGAGCAGCCATGGGATTCACAGTACGTCCCCCAGAACGCGTGGTGGCAGCCCTCCTGGGTTACATCAGGGCCACAGGCGTGAGACTTCAGGACTCAGACCTGTTGGGCTCTGTGGCCACCACCCGGAGGAGCTGCATGGCTTAACGAGCCTCTGTGGGCTAGAATGCAGCCACACCCGGAAGTGCAGCCTAATTAGGCCAATTACCACCACCACCAATTACCACTTCCAGGTAGGCTATAAGAAGAGCCTGCAGCCACTACTCGAGGTGCCAGAGTCGGGAGAAGGACGAAGCTGCTGAGGAGGAGGAGGAGGAGGAGGAGGAGGAGGAGGAGGAGGAGGAGGAGGAGGAGGAGAAGGAGAAGGAGAAGGAGAGGTGCGTGTGTGCGTGCGTGTGTGTTGTGGAGACTTTCTTTTGGGACTGTGTTGTGCATGTGGGACACAGGGAAGACATGTCCCACAGGTGAAAAAAAATAAAAGTTCTTTTTGTTTATTTAAACATGCCTCCGGTGTGGGTCTGTGTCAGATCAAGCACCTATATAGCGCCTTTGCCACACATGTTAATACATTCTTGTTTATCATGGTACTGAGGAGTTGTGACATGTTACAGGTAGGCTGAATATTCAAGTAAGAATTTCACTGTACTCTATACAAATGAGAATAGTATTACTAATACTACTATATAACATAGTCTGAGTGTCTGTATTCTGAGTATCTGTAGTAGGGCACTAAATTGCTTTAGCTTAGCTGCAAACCTGTAAATATAAATAAGCTTGTAAAATAAAGCCAGATTTTTTTTACTTCTGGCTGACTTATAATATTGTCAAGGGGAATCTCAAGAAATTACTTCTTGTCTAAACATTCCCAGTTTTATTTAAATGTTTAATATAAAAAATTGTAAGGCATTAAAGCTGTAAGCATGATTCTCAAATACCAAATATTGAAAACAGATGATGCAATGAAGCACTTTAACAAGCCATTAAAACCCTAGGCTCCTGTACAGAGCTCTTAATTCTTTATCACATGATTCAGAAATATGATGTCATGCCATAAAGTAAAAATATTCTGTAAATGAAAAAGCACAAGAAAGTGATGCCTCCCAGACTCCTGCTGTCTCAGCCTTCAAGCTGACAGCAGTTTGTAATCAAGCCTTCAGCCTTTAAAACAGTATCTGTAGTGCTCTGGAAGATGAGACTATGTAGAAGATAAAGATTGCCTTTAGAAACATTTTGTCAAACTTAAGCAAAGTCATTGTGGAGCTTTTCTCTGTAAACAAGTTTTTAATTATATAGCTGTTTTCTCGATTAATGGTTACTATTGAATTAGGATTAAGTGATAAATGTGTAGTCATTCACTGCTTACCACAGAAATATGTTTTTGTCTTCTAGTGGTAGTAGTGGTAATAGTAGTATGACGAACTTTTCATGCAACATCCTCACTAGGTCTTAGGTGAATGCACATTATCTTCAATTAAATGCTGGTAGGACAAATCTACGGGATATTCCTGACTACTTTTCACTGATGGCCCTCCTATGCTGACATACATTTAAATTCCTTGTTTATGTCAGTTTTGCTCATTTTTGGTCCTTTAGTTATCATGATTTATGCTATTGTTGTTATGTATGTTTATTATTTGCACAATTATGATTTTGATCCGTTTTGTCTATTGTTTGATTTCAGTAAAGTGTGGATGTTGATTTGGACATGTTCCTTGTGTTTTGTGGGTGGTTCCTCAAGAGGCAGAGTCACCTGTCAATCTCCGTTGAGGTACTGCTCCAAGTCTTATAAAGGTTCATGGGAACTTCAGTTCCTCTGTGGTACATTGTATGCGCTTTGGAGATGGTTGACTTCTAATTGCTATTTCTTTGTCTGACTCTCTAATTTAGGATTTAATTATGCTCTCATTTCTCAAATTACAATTGAATGATTATGAATTGGACTTGTTGGCTGTAGATTGCACTTTAAGCAAACTCATTTACCTCCTTTTTGATATTTTTTTAATAGCATTTTTTTTTTGGCTATTTTGTTAGTAGATTTTCCTTATATAAAGATCTTTTTTGCCTTGTTTGTACTAGCTGGGATTTGATGGTGATTCCTTCCCTATGGGACATTTTCTGTATATTTTGTGGCATTTAAGTGTGTATTTTTGAATTTTCGAGAGTTAAGTGTGGGCCCAAGTCAGTCACTCAAGTGGAAACTAGGCTGTATTTTGGTGAGCATCCTCTGGACTGGTTGGTGGGAGACATGCCTGCTTCCTTGACTATTTTGAAAGGCCTCACACTACTTTGATCATTTTGTGTGAGTAATCACAACAATCATCTGTAGAGTTTTAGAGTTGTACTTGACATTTCGTTTAATTCTGAATCAGGCCTCCTTATTAATATAGAAATCAACATCGTCAGAGTGCATCCTTACCTCTTCATTTTAGTTACCGCAATGTTTTGTCATGCTTTTATCATCTCTTGTCTGTTCTGATGGTCCTGTCTTTTCCATGATCCTCAACAAAGTATCAAAAAAAAAAAACTTCAAGATGTCACAAGAATGGACAGGAGACAAGTTTTGGGGCAGCCACCCATATACTTTGCCCTGGCTGCAAAAGGGTTGGATTTCGTGGAGTTGTCTGGTTCAAAGTCCAAAACAGAACTGATGACATGTGGCAAAGATGGCAGCTTTAAAGGTCTGGGCAGGAAGTGACATCATCATGGGCGGCAGAACTGGAAATGACGTCATCATGGGTGCCGGAACCCTGTGGAATTTCCTGTGAATGATCTGCAGAGGATTGAGAGAAAAAGTCAGTGCACCTCGCCAACCCCTGGGCAGACATGGAATTGTCACTATTCAATCCCTTTAGCTGCCTCCCATGCGCATGTGTGTGACAATGTCCAAAATGCAGCTGCTAGAGCTTAAGACCCCCATATGCATTGTGCACATTTCACCTCAAATGTCTCTGTTACAGGTATGATGATTTGTGTCTTCCGTTAAATAAAATTGTCTTGTAATGCATTCTTATTCATCATGTCGCCATTGGGGGGAATTACATATTGAATTTTGACCAGACATGCCAGTAAGAATATTAATGTACTCTGTCACATGTGTGTACCACCATACACTTGCTGGGCCCCTAAAGGCACGGATTTCTTAAAGCATCAACTAATTTAACACTATCAGTAGTGGTAGATTAGCTCACCCTAGCCAGTAAAGTTTGTGAGTTTTCTATTGTATTTTGTTCAGCCCAAAATACTATTGTCTTCTGTTGCCAACTATACATTGTGTTGTTTCTTTTCCTTTTCTTTAGTCCCTTATTAAGGCTCATTTTTGGAATTTGAAGCTTCACAAGAACAGGTTTGGATGTGCAGCAAGTCAATGATTAAAAAGACCATTAAATCCATTAAATTTTCTTCCTTGTACCACGGCTTTAAATCTAAGACAGCAATTAACCCTGTGCCTCCATCCATAGCCATCAGCTGCCAGCAATTCTCTTCACTCAGTCAACCAGAGCACCAATATTCAAAATCGGATGCTTCATAGATGGCCTTGAGGCTTGTAGCAATAAAGATAAGAATCAATTATACATTTCAGCTTATGACAAGCTGTGCCTGTCAACAGGATATTAATCCCTGAAAATGAAAACAAGCCCTTTAAAGTAAAAAAAAAAAAAAACTTCCCTGAGAGAGCTAAGATGGCACAACACACCATGCCCATAAATTCATAAGAGTACATCAACCTTGACCTCAAATGAAAATGAATTGGGCAGTAAAACGCTGGAATCTTTGTGGCTTGTTTTTTCATTCTTCATTGTGCTGATCATTTAAAAGCACACAACTTTGTCCTGTTGGTTATTTAGCACATCGATGCTGTGTTGTGTCATTTAGCACAGGGCAACAGTGCAGTAATTGCCTCAAAAAGATTACTTTCAGGCCTGCCTGTTTTGTTTATTTAAATTATTAAGGAAAATAAAGCCAAGGCATATCGCAGATCTCCCAAGCTGGTAAAATAAATTACATCTAACACATACTGTCATAAAATGCTCACGAAATTCATTGGCAAAATTTCCGCAGGCATCATATATTTATTTATCTTTGATAAGGCTTGGCATTTTATAAAGTACATTTAAAGTACAAGTCCTAAGACTTAGTCAGTAATTTCTCAGGTTAAATAAAAAAAAACTGTCAATGCACATTAATCTTAATACTAAGCCACTGCTGTAAAATAACGCCAAATGATGATGAATATTCAGTCAAATTTATGGTGTACATTTCACCCCCATGACCCTATAATTGGATTAAGCATATTTGAAAACAGATGGATGAATGGTGTTCAGAAATGTTAAAACTGTTTGTAAATAACTTTCCAGTGAAGGAGCAGCATGGTTGTTCTGGCACTTTCACAGCAAATGCACTTTGTTAGAATTCCAGTTTGGGGAGCAGTCTGTCAGGGGATCTGACTGAAATACCAAAGGTTGAAAAACTAACAGTTAAGCTGATGGCCAACTCACTTTTGTGAGCGCTGACTGAAAGTGTAAATGTACGCTGCAGTTGAGTTTCCTTTTGAGGACTGACATCCACAAGTAGCCAAAATATACAATATTTGGACCCCCAGAAGGGGAATAAACAAAAAACAACAAACAAGAAGGTGCAAAACATAGGGGCTACAGGATGCATCTGAAAACCCCTGATTACATAGTTGGACCCCTAAAAGTCTGAAAATCAAAGTAGGAAGGGTCAATGAAAATAATTTTTAAAAAGATGTTAAAGTGTTTTAAATCACACAGTGCCCAGAAAGCAAACAGGGTGGGCATGGATGGATGCCTGAGTTTGGAAGGGAAGCACATCTTTTTGTAAGTTTCGACAGGATTTGTTAAAAAGAGCATAGACGTTTACAGAAAAATTATAAATAAGAGACCTGCCCAGCTGTTAATGATTTCCTTGGTCTTATTGACGCTGAAGAGTGTGACCGTGGATAGCATGAATGAATGGAAATTACCGATACCATGATACTAACGTAATGTGCATTTTACCCTGTCAATGAAATGCTTGTTTGCTCCGTGCTTTTAAATAATTAGAGCTTCCTTTTGAGCATTTCACAAACTGCATTTAAGAATATTTGTCTCATGAAAAGTGGCTATTTTATGTGATGCTGGTCAAACGTGCAAGGTCTCATGGTGTTTCTTTCCTGACAGTATACTAATCTACTTACGATGTTCATATCCTGATAGCTTTTCCCATCAAATTGCCAGAGTAAGATTTCAGTATTCAGCCAACACCAGAGCTCTAACAGGACTCCCTGGTTGTGATGGTGGTATGGAGTTTCACACTGACACAGAATATTGATAGACAGACTTTTAGTGGCTTAATAAAATCGCTCATGCACTTTATGTATTTGATGAATGCTTAATTGAAATTGGAGTCCTATTGGACATTAAGGCAGAGTGCATTTAAAACTGAAGTCTGGAAGCACTTCTCTATGCAAAGAATTGTGGGACTCTGGAACAATCCACCGAGACATTGAGTTAAAGCAGAAACATTGACAATGTTTAAGAAGAATCTGGATGAGATATCAGGACAGCTTAGCCACTAGCTATACAATCGGGCTTGATGGACAGAATGGGCTCCTCTCGTTTGTCAAATTTCTTATGTTCTTATGATTAAAGAGTATTTCCTGTGATTATTATTTTTTGTATATAGGTCCTTCACCATATGGCAGCAACAACAGAGCTACCACTTTGGCCTGTCAACCTGGAAATCGTGTACAGAATTTAATTGGAGTCAATTACATCTGCTGACTATAGAGTTAATTTAGAGAGCTACTGGAAAATAAGGTGTTAAACCAAAATGTGTACATTTTGAAACAAATTAGGCTGTCCACAGTTGATAAATAATGTGATTCGTATAATTTCAGGTAACCCATTACAGTGCCTCAAAATACTGAATCATAATTATCAGGTAGAATGTGTTTGTGAGTATGTGAATATTCATCCACAAAGGAGCCCTAATTAGCCCTCTGTGCTAGTCGCCATTGGAGAGCTGATAATGAGGCAGACTAATCATTTTTAAATTGCACTTTTTCCCAAAACATTTAATGAACATTTTAATTCTATTTCCATAGCACACAGAACAAAAAGTAGATATGTCTTTTCTGTATAAGGAATATAAGAGTGTGCACTGTTGTATAAAGTGAATAATCTATCGTCTGCTTGTAGAATTTGCTAGGACCAGATAAGATTTTATTTTGCTTCCAACTAAACAATACACTTCCGTTGTTATATTTTATTTTTTGATGAATGCACCCATTTGTTTTTAATGTCAAACTGATAGTTTTATTCACAAGGAGAAGCACTTGGAGCACTACTGTTTCTATTTAGAAGTTCCACAGTCTGCACTTGACATTATAGGTGGAATGAGTATATGAATTTCATTCCAAAGAGGTCATTTTGCTCAAATGCATGCTGGGCTTCCCTCTGTATTTGTTGAAGTTTATTTGATTCTTACTCTATTTTTTCCATAGTAACTTGAGATACTGCACATAGATCACATAAAATTAATCTTTTTCAATTGATAGTCATGTTTCAGATTATGATTATTTTTTAATTGCTTTTAATCAATCATTATTGGTTTATTTTATATTGCACCTTTGGCAAAAATCAGTATCACAAATGTTTTTCAAACACATAAGACAAGAAGCAAAATTAAGAGAATAGATTTAATTACAAAATGGGTGTGTGAAAGTTAAATCAAATGCACCTTATTAAACCCTGGAGACGGTTTGCACGTGTGTGGGGCTGAACATTAAAAACAATAAGTGAGTACACAAACAAGAGAAACAAGAACAAAAATTGATAAACTGCACCCAAAGTCAGCATCAATACACTACATAGAAAAGGATTTGTTATATAGATAGATAGATTGTGATGTGCTCTTTAAATTGCTTTACAGACAAGTATGGTTTATTTTTTGCTCTACATACATCATACAGTGCTCAGTATTCACCCCCTTAAATGTTTTCACATTTCATTATTATACAGCATTCAAATTACAATGGAGTTAATTTGGCTATTTTGAAATTGACATTAATTAATCTTTTTCTGCTGATCAAAGTCAAAACAGATCTCAGCAAAGTGGACTAAATTAAATTAACTACAAATGTAAAACACAAAATTGTTGATTATGTAAGTATTCGTCCCTTGCATGTCAATATTTATTACACACCTTTGGCTGTTATGATCAGTGCATACAGGTCTTCACATATCTGGACACTGCATTTTTTCCATTAGTCCTTGTAAAGGACCACTCCAGGACATTAACCTGACTGTTTTTAAGCTATTCCTGTGTAGCTTTGGCTTTTTGCTTATGGTTGTTGTCTTTCTGGAAACGTCTCAAATATGACTTCCAGCAGACTCTAGCATATGTTATATCATTTTTGTTTTAACAGTAACTTTTTATTGCCTCTCTCTCATAAAGCTATGATTGGTGAAACACCTGGGCAACTGTTGTCTGCCCATTCTCTCCAGTCTCGGCCACTGTAACCTGTAACTCCTTCATAGTTCTCTTGGTGGCCTCCCTCACTCACCTTCTTCATCGACAATCAATCTGTTTTTGTAGACCACCTGCTCTATGCAGATTTACTCCTGTGCCATTCTCTTTCTGTTTCTTAATGATTGATTTAACTGGACTCAAAATGATATTCAGTGACTTGGATATTTTTTGTCTCCCTCCCTTGACCTGTGCTTTTGAATCACCTTTCCTTTTCAAGGAGTGGCAAGGAATGCCGTTTTATCTTCATTATATACGTGAGGCCATGGTATTGATGCACCATAAAGTGGAACTTGCAGAAAAGGTGCATTTATATTATAGATGTTTGAATCCCCAGACAAGTGATCTCAAATAAACTAATTATATGATTTGTAGAACCAACAGTCTGCACCAGTGATGGTTTAGTTGTACCATATTAAAGGGAGCAATACTTATGTGATCAATTATTTATTTTATATTTGTAGTTAATTTAACCTACTCTTCAGAGATCTGTTTTCACTATGACATTAAAGAACCTAATTTTTCTGTTGCTCAATTTCAAAAAATGCAAATTAAGGGCACTGTAATTCAGTATTGCAGAACAATAAAATGTGTAAACTTTCCAGAAGATTATTACTTTATATAGTGTAGGTACTAAATATATTATCAGACAAGCAACTAAAGGCCTTGCCTTGCAGGTATAAGAACTGGTTAAAAATACGGGGAAGGAGTTTGAATGTAACATCTGCCTTAAATTTATTTATTTATTTATTTATTTTTTTTGCCTGAGAGTGGAGGAGGATTTATCTGAGGGACTCTGATGTCACTTCCACTCGTCATCCTGTCTCTTCTACCACTGACTCCATAAGATCCACCTAACCTGAAAGGAAGTCATTATTTGTGACACGGAGTTTGTGAAGGTCAGAGGTCTGCTAAGAGCTACCATACCCATACTATGTCAGCACTGTTATTTGCCAAAATCTTTTTTTTCTGAACATTAAATGGGGTAATTTCAGTGTCCCTTCTCTTTTATACTGTGTGTGTATGCACATGTACGTGTACGTGTGCTTGTGTGTGTGTGTATAGTGGTCAGATGTTGGAACAATGGTCTTGAATTCAAAAAATTTTTGGGATGCCAATTGGGTCGTCTCCTTTATTATAAAAAAAAATCTTGGAAGGCTTGGAAGGAGACGAGACGTGATTTTCTCGGAGGCATTTTAACGTACCACGAGACAAGGCAATGAGACAAAAGGACAGCTGTTCTATAAGCTTTTAAATGTTTGAAGCGCTGCGCGACATGCAGATTACACAGCACGGCACAAACAGCAGCAAGCCAGCTGATCAAGCATAAAGGAGGTAAAAAAAAAAAAAAAAAAATTTATTTGTTTCCCATTGTATCACTGTTTTAAGAGGGGGTTTCGGAGAAGTGACTACATCTTCTAGGGTGCATTCAGCCCCCATCTTCACAACACGAGCGGTAGTGTCGCAAAGTGGCTGGCATGTAACAAGCCCCGGGGGTTGGGCAAGCGAAGCGAGCAGGGGGCAAAGCCCCCTAGTGTGTATGGTCAAATGGCCAGGAGGACAGAAAAAACAAAAAAAAAATAACTCCTGTTAGGCCGGAGGAAAAAACAAAATCTGCAGGGGTTCCAAGGCCAAAAGACTGCCCAGGCTCACACTGGGCATTCTACCTGACATAGATGTTCTAAATCAGTTCTTATGGTTTTCAGGCTTCACACAGAAGAAATTGATGATGATGGTCATGTGAACATCTGGGACAGCCACTATTCATTCCATAAACACACGGGGGCAGCATGGTACCTTGATCAGCTGGTGATGGTGCAGATTGCCATCACAGAAGAACCGTAGAAGAGTGCAGAGAATAGTACAGATTAAAAGGGAACCCAGAGGAAAATAATAGTTCAATGCCCATATTGTCGAATAGGGATATAACTAAAATGTAGCTAAGAAAGCTTTTTCAGATTTTAGGTGCTTAACAGCAAAAAGATGCCTCACCACTTCTTTTCAGGTTGGCTGTTGGAATTATAAGCAGACCTTCATTTGAAGATCAGAGATTACAACTTGGAGTATAAGGGACAAACATTCCAAAACATGGAACAGACAAGATTATTTAAGACTTTGTAAACCATTAGTAGTATTCTAAAGTCAATTCTAAATGACGCAGGTAACCAATGTAAACTGGTGAAATGTGCTCAGATTTTCTTTCATTAGTTAAGGTTCTTTCAGCCGCATTCTGCACTAGCTGTAACCAATTGATGTCTTTCTTAGGTAGTCCTGTGATGAGTTCATTACAATAATCTAATTGACTGAAAACAAAAGAGTAAACTAATTTTTAGCATTTTGCAAAGAGGTCTAACTTTTGCTATATTCCTTAAGTGAAAAAATGCTGCCTTAGTAATCTGGCTAATATGTGATTTAAACTTTAGATCAGAGTCAATAGTTTACCCCTAAATTCTTTACCTCCAACTTGATTTATAAACCTTTATTTCTTATATCTTCACTATTTCCATTTTTGACAATCACTAAGATTTCTGTTTTCTCCTTACTTAGTTTGAGAATTCACAACTAAATGTGTTTTTTGTTTTTTGACATTAGCACTCATTACCAATTGTATATTATAAAACACAGTATCTATATTGACTGATTTGGTGTCAGGTGCCCAATACCTAGGACTCTGTATATGTTATATGTTCTCTTCTATGTCTTTTCAGTGTGAAGATGTCGTGTTTTCACGGAGCACACTGGTAGAAAATTCTGCTGTGTTTTAATATACTGCCTGAAATTCACATGGATAGCCCTTGCTATAATTAAATTCTCACACTGGCCCAGCATTCTGCCACTAGAATTAATTTTCAATTTGAACCTCTAGGTCTTGACTTGCAATCCATTTGGTACAGCCAGTTGTGTCCCTGAGGTTTCGATCTGACGGATGCGCGCACCTACTCATCTGAACCTCGAGATAACCTACCACAGGAAGTAATTAGCTTATAAACCTGACCTACAAGACCGTAAAAAGCGAGGAATATGAGCACTGCTGCCTTACTTGCAGAAGCTCCCATTGGACTGAAACACAAATGCAGCATTAATAAGTTGGATAGTTACCAGAATTAAGTATGGCTATTTTTTTTTATAATTTTTAAACTAGCATCATTGGAGAGCTATGAACACAAGTGAAATTTCTTCACTAAGAGTTATTAACTACTATAATAACATCATGAAATTGGAAATGGCTGTCTTTTTAAAGAAAGGGTTGGACTTGTGGTTTCAAAGGCATTAGAACTAGCAAATCAAGACTTAACCCAAACAATATGTATAGTCTTACCTTGAAGTAACATTTTAAAATGAAATCTAGTTCTTAATAAACTGTTTTGGTTTTATGCTCCACTTACTACAATATTTAAAGGTATAGCGAGTGGTATCGGAAATTTAATAATAAGTTAATTATGGATTTTAAATGGAAAGAATCAAGCAGTGTCCAGATTCTCCAGATTGCTATTTGTTCTAATAGCCTGGAATGACGCTAGATGCATTTGTATGTTTACAAAGGGGAAAAAACTCCATAATGTGTATAATAAAGGTATTTCTTACACAATGCCCCTCAATTTCTAAGAAAGCTCCATTTTGTTATGTGACAAATTCCTTATTCATTGTTACAACATCATTTAGCCTATTCGGGTTTCATGCCACAACCTAGAAAAGGCTCTCACAAGATCAAAAGAAAGAGGTCTTGGGCTAAAGAAAAAGGAGCTTCCAGTAGATGTCTGAGCAGGCTGCCACATGGCTAAATCTGACATAGTCAGTATGGCACACATTAGTTAAAGTGTGGGCATTACACAGTTGGGGAACAAGGTTAGGTCCGCTGCCGCTAGACTGCAGAAGGCAGCATGGAGCTCAACATTGGAAGGTGAGAGATGGGAAGATGTCCCACTGCTAGTCTTCTTTTGGTTGGGAACGGGCCAAGGCACTGAAATTTAAACCCCTGGGTTGCCAGGTTTTGTTGCTCACATGCCAGTTCTCCTCAATCCATTCCCAGCCAGGGATTTGAGCCAAGGGACCTGGAGCTGTGATGCAGTATGACAAGCATTTTTCATTTTATACTGCTCGTAACTTATAATCCTTTATTTTGTATTTTTTGCAAGGTGCTTTACAAAATAAGGATTGATGAATTGATGGACAATATTTATGATGGAAGCCTATCTGCCTAGGAGACGTAGTCTGTTAACTGAGAGGTTTCACAGCTGTGTGCTGTATTTACAGTATTTCGTTTATTTTTATTACCAGTGATATGCTGCTGATGCTTGACTGCTGCCTTTCTTATTTGTTGTAGCATCACCACAGTGAATGTTAAGATTGAACCTGCTCTTAGGTGTGTGCCTGTGAGTCTACACATGCAATGGCTCTGCATGCTTGCACTAAATGTGATGCTGCAGCAATCACTGGTTAAATGGGGCACATCCACGGCAGGTGAGTTGTCAGCTTTATCCTGATCTCTCTTGTAACTGCTAGTCGCTGTATTTGTGAAATACCTGAAGGTTACAGTTTTATTTTTCCCTGCTTATCTTTTAGTTATCATTTACCTCATATTTAATTTCTCTTTCATCTGTCTTGCCCTGATGCTTATCTTCTAGTCAGTTGGAAGGCTGGCTCCAGCTTTGTAATTCTGGCTGCCCTCTAGGGTCACACTGTTTGGCTTTCTCTTTCACTGCAGTTGTTTTTTATTTTTATTATTTTTGGGTGAGGGGTGGCATCTGAATCCCGATACTAAGATTATATGCAAAGCTTGTCCAGCTGATTGGAGCTTAGTTCTATACTAAATGTCAATACAAAGAAGGAAGCCAGAAACTTTGAAGGGCACTCCAATTTCACAGATTCACATCCATACAATTCAGAGTGACCTGTCATTATGACAGTGAAAGGGGTCCCCAATCTACTAAGGCTAATACCTTTGATATTTTCTGCTACAGCAATTGGCTTGGTGATAAATGAAGGAGGGAAGTCTGCACTTATGATAACTGATATGCACAAGTATTAAACAAAGCTAAAATACACCGTCTACCACAAGATAAGCCAGTAGCCTTTTGTCAGTAAGTAAGTAAATAAGTATCTGTGGATTTATGAAGATGATAAACAAAATAAAAGGTGGAAAAAAATGAAAACTATACTGGAAGAGGAAAAGAATATAAGACCATGAACATAATACTAGATAACCAAAAAAAAAAGGGTGCATGGCAGTGCATCAGGTGGTACAGACACATTTAATGATGTCAGATGGAGATGTCTGGGGAGAAAACAAGAGGACAAATCAGCAGTTTATATTCATTATTATGGGGAATATCTATATGATGTTTGGACCAGGACAGCTACATAATGGAAAGGCACTATGAGAACTTAAAATATATTAAAACTTGTGGTAACTTATGGAATGAGGGAAAAAAAAAGAAAATTTCTAAGTTAGAAAAGAAACAGTCAATGATTATATGTGCTTAGAAGAGAGCTTTATGGTTGGCAAAAATTATTTTTTACATTACCAGGCTGAATTTTCAATAGATGTAATTATGCACTAATGGAATCAGAAATTAGGCAGTTAAACATTATAGAAACCTTTAGCCTTTGTATTATCTTTGGATGAAGGCAAGCAAATCTCTGTGCTGCCTTGAGTTGCGCTACCACCTCATGAATCCAGGGTGCTGGGTTTAAATCCTCTGCCTGGTTGTTGTCTGTGTAAAGCTTTGAATGCTCTCAAATAGTATTGATAAATAAAATTTACCAAAGTGTTTTCTTGCAGTGAATTTGTCAGAGATCTTTCTTCACTAAATTTTTCCTTGAAAATTCAGTTTTAGCCGGCTTAGACAAACTTCTTTTCCCAGTGCCCCATGATGCTTTGCAAGGCCAGTTTGACATCACAGAGCTAGAGCAGCTACGTTGGATGGGCACGTCACTACCTGATCAGTGCCATAGATATACTGTACATAGATTAGTGCCACCGTATATATCTCTATGGTTTACAGTGCTGCCTAATCTGCTTTGCAAACGCATGAATAATTTATGGTATATGCACACATGTAATGATGCCATTACCTGATCGGTACTCTAACTGGATTTGCTCCCCACATATGTTTAAAAAAAAAACTTGCAGCATTTTCATTTGAAGAGTACATTAGCTCAATCCATGGTGCCATAGCCACCAAGGAGGGCTGCCTTCTGCCACCCCGCAGAAGGTAGTGCCTTGTCGATGCCCTCTTCCCAGGTCCTTCCATCCAGCTGGAGTCCTGGCCAGGTAATGCCCGTGGCCACCCAGTACAGCGTTTATATGTGTGAGAGGGCCCTATGATGGACAGGCACCACGTCCAGAGCTATTCCCTGCCTTGTACCCAGTGCACCCAGGATAGGGCTCAGTTTTCCTGAATTGGATTAATTTAAGAGGTCTTGATAATGTTATTTTATAAATTACAGGTTTGAACTAAATTGAAGCAATCGTCATCTTGAGTAGAAATTTTGACTGAGAAGAGAAAGAGAAATGCTGTGGCGATGCTGCTGAAACAAATCAAATTGTAGAATAGACTCTGGAGCATATCTAGTGGGCAAGTTAAGATAGGAATGTAATGGACATTAAGCAACATGGGTTTGATGTAAATAATGGAAACAGGGCAAGCAAGAAAACAGTTAAATGACAGCACCTCTTCAATCATTTTATGGAATCTAGAGTCAATGAATGAAGCTCACTTGGAGAAGAAATCCCTCCATTGGGTATTACATGGCAAACCTGAACCTGTAAAAGCAGTGCCACACTTATAGAAATGTTTTCAGGATATTACTTACATTTACTGTACCTACTTAACAGACAGACAGTTCCAATATTTATTATATTTTATCATTAATTTTAAGCTTTAAAACTGATGTGAGAAATGCAACATTTTACTATTTAATCTGTCAAGCTTTGGGATGATGTCTTTCAGGAAAGATACTTAATAAAACAACAGTTGATTGACTGAGCAATAGAGACTGCAGATGTGCTCTTCTGTTCTTTAGGCCTGAGTTTATTTACACTTGACAAGAACTGTTAATTACTACTTTAGATCATCCATAATTTATTTTTAACTTGAAGCAACACCAACTCATTGCAGGGTTCACACACCTATGCAAGTTACGAGAATGTGGGAGAAAACCAGGAGTATCCAGAGAAAACCCATCTACAGATGGGAAAATGTGCAAGCACCACATCCTAGGATTTGGAAACTCCGAGGAATGTGGGATAAATGCAAGGTCATGATGCCTGTACCTCGTCTACAACCAGCCAATTAATGCTTATGGAAAGGAAGAAAACCTCATAAGAGATTTACAAATTTACATGAATGAACTAATTTGATAAAAAAAATTCTTTGTTCAAGTAGATTTTCTGAGAGCTTTGTGGAAAATTTTAAATGTTGATGCATAATGGCAAGGCTTGATCTGTGGCATGTTGATATGGTGTTTTTATGTGAAAAGTTTAAGGGTAGCTCGAGTTCCTTCGCAACAGAAAAGCAAGATTTATTTTCTTTACACACCTTCTTTTTTCATTTTTTAGGATTATTCATGGAGTTATTCAGTACTCAGCAATAAACTGTTAAATAAGCTGGCCTTTTATCTCATTTTAACATTGATATAAGAGTAAATGGTACAGCTTTTAAAAGCAGTTGGCTCTCTGTTTTTTAATGTATCTCTGAATTGCAGACTGAATGCTTTTCCAAATGTAACTGAAATTACTCTTTAGTGTGAGAAGCAGCGTTAACTTTCTTACTCCTTCGTATTTTCAGACTAAGACAGGTTCCACGAAACAGTCCATTACTGGGAAATGTGTTCCGAATAACCTGAAGAAATAGAGAAATCTGATCCTGTAGTTACTGTAAAATACATTAGAGGTACAGCACCAGGCCAAAATGAGTCAGAGTGTTAGTCCTCAGTAATTTCATTTATTCCAGCTCCACTCTGAAAGGTGCTGCCTGTAATATTCATTTAGAAAAGGTTAAGTTAAGGTTTGCAGTCAGAAAACTTGTTACGCTGTCTGCGATTTCATTTGATTGTTAAAGGGTAATATTGTGTGCATGGCTGATCCCACAAATTGCTCTTTCTTTTTTGGTCAGATTTAGCCTCATACTTACTGATAGCCCAAAATTGGTTTCAATACATATTTGGTTCCGTTTCAATTGTAACAATGCAAATTTAAAAAGGAAGTTCATGAAAATTAGGATTAATAGCATTAATTATAATAATAATAATAACAAGGTGCACAGACAGAATGAAGTCTTTAACTTGCAGCCAGCAAGCTTTCTGAACCAAGAAAAACAGTATCTTAGCTTTTGTTTTGGTCCAGTAATGCACATCAAAGTATATATTCCCAATTTACAGATCTCTTTGTACGGAGTTGTATTCCTAATGTGTTGCTTTGGGCAGCTCTGGGCAAACCAATGGTGTAGGGTCCAGAGCTCTTCTGAATTTACAAGATAGAAAGGTATTTGTTGCAACTGGCCCACTAGTTTGATGGTCATGAGGCTGCATGCCATTACTAACAAGTGTAAGGGTTTAAATAAAACTAAATATATTGTATATAGTCTTTCACAGTTTGTACTTTATCATCACAAAGTGCTTGAAAGGACAAATAAAACATTGCAATGAAACAATTTAAATATGTGAAACAATAAATAACTTTGGTTAAAGAATAGAAATGTTGGAAGAAGTCACCTCAGTAACTCTTCATTCAGTTTCTGAACCTGTTTTTTACCATTAGTGCGTCCCTGTATTATGGACAGAGATGGCATGTGGTGGCAAATACTGACAAAATAAAGGAAAAAAGTAAATGAGTGATACAAATTATATTGAAAGATGGCACTTCTACAAAGATGCAGTCGTAGAGACAATTCATACCTTCATAGTACAGTGTCCATTTTAGGACATCCTCCTCCCTCCGAAAAAACTCCATCCTTCCTACTACCTTCGACAAAATATTCCTCCTCCCTGCGAGGAATCCCCAGTCACCCCTCCTCCCTCCTCTCTTCTCCCTCCTCCCTCCTCCATCCGCTCTCACTTCTCCGATGTCCGTTTTCCGCCATCCACCCTCCTATATCCGTCATCCGCCTTCAGCTCTCCATCAAACCCCACACTCCCCCCGCCCCCTCATCGACATTTTCGTTAATGAAGTGACGTAATACTTCAGCTCCACCTTCTTCACAAGTTCATTAACCAAATTATTTGTCAATTATATTTCACAGTAAGAATTTACAGCACGACTCAAACGTGGGAACGAAAGTAAATGACGTTAATTGTTGAGTGTCTTTTAATATTGTTTAAGCATACATATTAACACATGTGCAATTAAACGTGTGCATTTACGGTGTGATTTTTCAGGCTTAAAAGCTCGCCTTTTATTAAAAAGGTAAATGCAAACTTTTTTCATTCTGAAGGGCACAAACCACGCAAAAATGTCGGTACACCAGATAAATAAGCGCAACATATTATCAGTTGTATTGTATGCTTACAATACATATAGAAATGTGTTAATCGTTAACTAATAGTATGGGATGGTGTTTTTCAACTCAGCTACAGATGCAGATGGAAACCAGAAACTGCTTTGAAAAATACGAACGCCTTAGGACCGATCTGGAATAAGGTAGCACAGCGCCTTGATTTAAAACGATTCCATGGGTTTGCGTTGCTTGTTGTCAATATCTTTACACCTGTTTTTAAGGCTTATTGACTGAAAGGGGCTTTCGTGAAAAAAGTTAGGGCTTTGCTACAGGATACACCCTCCACAAGTTAAGGAAGTTAAAAATAAAGGTATATATTTCTGTTTTATTTAAACCTTTTAAGTTTGTATGCGGGCGGCATGGTTAATGAACTTGTGAAGAAGGTGGAGCTGAAGTATTACGTCACTTCATTAACGAAAATGTCGATGAGGGGGCGGGGTGAGTGTGGGGTTTGATGGAGAGCTGAAGGCGGATGACGGAGATAGGAGGGTGGATGGCGGAAAACGGACAGCGGAGAACTGAGAGCGGATGGAGGAGGGAGGAGGGAGGAGAGGAGGAGGGAGGAGGGGTGACTGGGGATTCCTCGCAGGGAGGAGGGAATATTTTGTCGAAGGTAGTAGGAAGGATGGAGTTTTTTCGGAGGGAGGAGGATGTCCTAAAATGGACACTGTATATCATTGGCCTGTAGAGCAGCCTCCCACCTGATGTGTCCACATACCACCATCTGCATTTAAGGAATCCTAAGCTGTACACCACAAATGAGTGTGCAAGAACATACACGGCATTATAGTGCCTCTCCTCTGAATTCTGGAGGTTGAAGAAAAGCATAAGGTGCCAGAATCTGGGTGGGTAGCCACTATCACCTGGCACATAATATAAGATGATTGATGTTAAAATAAATAGTACTGGTCAAATGAAAAACTTCCAGATACCTTACCAACAAGGCAGCCACCATGAACAGCACCATCAGCAAGTCATCTGTCAAAACTACTTTGCCTTAAAACAAAAGAATCAACCCAGGCCATCAAGCTATGATGTTTGATAGTCTCATCTTGGCATCCAAGATGACTTGTATGTTCATCAAATCAACTTCATTCTTTCTAGTGCAATATTAGTGAAGTGCACTACATCAATTTTGTTAGGCAAACCAAACACTGCAGCAAACTGCTTTTTTATGTTGTAATGTTTTTATGTTGGCAAAAAGCATATTGTTTTATGTATTTATACCCACACTATATGGAAACTGAATGTAGCACCTTGTTAGTTGGTTAATGGTTTCCTGCACATCAGACATGATGGAGTGAAGCTTGGCTAAAATATTCTTGGCCTGTCAGCCATTTCCCAGAGAAGTGACAACAAGTAGCCCATATAAACTGATGAAGACCCAAAAAGTTGTTTAGTACAAATATGCTGCACTGATTCTCTTAAAACAGAACTATAACAGAGAATGTACATCATATTCACCACTTTTGAGTTTTAAAAATTTGTCACGTGTAATAGAATTAACCCTTAAACTGCCAGAACCGGCTATACTGTAATTGGTTCCCAATGCAATTTGCCTGCACGCTGGAGCCGAATATATTCGGCAAAGTACATTCGATGAACGCCGCAACCGGCTAAAGTCCGTTTCCAGTGCAATTTGGAAGCACAGCGGAGCTGAGTATATTTGGAAACATACATTTGGCGACGTACATTCATTGAACTCCGCAATCGGCTAAAGTTGTTTCCCACTGCAATTTGCCACCACGCCGGAGCTGATCAGTCAGTGCCGTATATTCGTTGAGCAGCCAGCTTATGACCACTGCCTGCCCCGGCAGAACTGCAGCATCACTGTCTGTGGGATTGAGCCGCTGCACTAGACTAGCCTGCAAGCATCAGCGCTTACCTCTATGTGTTTGCGTGCGACCAGTTCAAGTGCAGTTGGCTCAGTGATTTACTGAATTTCATCAATGGCATCAGTTGCACCTTGTACATACTATAATAATAGATTGTTGCAGTATTTTTTTTTATAATTTTTACAGTTAATTGGCAGTGTGTAAAATGATCAGTGTTGCAGTAATTGTGATGTCCTTTGCATGAAAAAAAAAATGTGTTCCATTAAAATTTCACATTTTCTTTGTGAATTGTGACATTTACTTAAAAAGTGCAGCAAAAAAGTATTTGGCGTCCAGAGGTGCATCAACCCCCAAGTATGTGGCAGTTTAAGGGTTAAATGGCTCACAAAGTCTCAAAAAGAGTTCAGAAATGACCCCGTATAAATTGCATGGCAAGATGTAAAAAAATAGCAAGATATCGATAAAAAGTATCAAAGCATTTGATACAGAGCTGTGAAAACAAGGTGTTTTTATAATAAAATGGTGGCAGGAAATGAGATTACAGGAAATTACATCAAAAGCAGGTTGATGGAAATGATGTCATCATTGAGGGACCTTGAAGTGATGTTATCATGGCGGGCTGGAAGTGACATCATCATCATCATCATTTAGATGGCTGGCCAGCTCTAGGAAGAGTCCTGGTGGTTTCAAACTTCTTCCACTTATGGATGATGGAGGCCACTGTGCTCATTGGGACCTTCAAAGCAGCAGAAAGTTTTCTGTAACCTTCCCCAGATTTGTGCCTCGAGACAATCCTATCTCGGTGGTCTACAGACAATTCCTTTGACTTCATGCTTGGTTTGTGTTCTGACATGAACTGTCAACTGTGGGACCTTATATAGACAGGTGTGTGCCTTTCCAAATCCTGACCATTCAACTGAATTTACCACAGGTGGACTCCAATTAAGCTGCAGAAACATCTCAAGGATGATCAGGCGAAACAGGATGCACCTGAGCTCAATTTTGAGCTTCATGGCAAAGGCTGTGAATACTTATGTACATGTGCTTTCTCAATTTTTTTATTTTTAATAAATTGGCAAAAACCTCAAGTAAACTTTTTTCACATTGTCATTATGGGGTGTTGTGTGTAGAATTCTGAGGAAAAATTAATTTAATCCATTTTGGAATAAGGCTGTAACATAACAAAATGTGGAAAAAGTGATGCGCTGTGAATACTTTCCGGATGCACTGTATCTGACCCAAGCACCTCTCAAAGTGCATATAATCAAAAGAGTGCACAGTATTAGCAATAACATTTGTTTCCCTTTTGAAATAAAATAAATATTTTGGTTATATATTATTAATAACAATTCTTTATATTGTCACACATGTGCGATTGGGAGACAGCTAAAGGGCCTGAATAATAGTAATTCCACGCCAGACCAGGGGGCGGCGAGGTGCACTGACTTTCTTTCTCAATCCCTTGCAGACCATCCACGGGAAATCCCACACGGTTCTGATGACATCACTTCCATTTACGCCCCCTTGATGATGTCAGTTCCCAGTTCCGGCCCCTTTGACATCACTTCCGGTCTTGGTAAATAAAGCCACCATCTTTGGCAACCAGCATCAGTTCTGTTTTGGACTCTGACTTGTGAACATCTCACAACTATTTACCCATTTGCACCCAGGGCATATTATATGGATGGCTGCCCCAAACCTTTCTTTTGATGTCTTCTTGTCATTTTTGTGACAATATTTACAAGGTGTTTTTCTCACTACTTTAAACACTTTGCACCCCATGCGAACCCAGTATCTTTTAATTGCAAGGTAGCAGCCCTACAATTGCACCATGGCATAAATATGACCTAGCTCCATCACAAAGTGCAGAACAGAATAATCAAAGCTGTCAGTGCACAAACCCGTAACAAGTGATAACAGCAACTGGCACACATGAATACAAAGTCTACGGCACACCGAGGTAACACAGGTTCGTTTTTAATTACCATATGTGTGTTGATATTGTGACATGTCTTGCTACTGCATGGACTGTGGGGGTTAGAGTCTTGGGGGGGAGCACTTTGTGAGGTCTCAGGGCACCACCCTAAAGAGAGCTGAGTGACAGGTTTAGGGTGGAAGGGGAGCGAATGGGAAAAGAGCAGGAAGAGATTCCTCCAGCGAAGCGGCTCCTTCTACTGGTTGTCACTGTATCATAGACAACTACAACCTCTTGTAGAAACACAACAATGCCTTGCACTGTGGGCTGAATATTGCTAGGCTATACAGAGTATTGCAGTCATGGGCTTTATTACTGTAGGAATTTCGGAAGGCAGGATCACAGGCTGGGCCACTCGGTGGTTGCTTCTGGGCCATATGTGGCCCACAGGCCACCATTTTGAATAGGCTGGCCCTACAACTTAAACAATAAAATTAGACCACACTTAGAAGATTCGAGCCATCTGGCAAGATTAAAAAAAACTAAGCAACACTGAGAGATATTTTAGACAAAAGGAGTAAGCAGAGTAATAACTGGGCAAAGTCGAAGATGGTGAGGCCATTTCAGAAAATCTCAGAAAGGCCTAAAATTTGCAGCATGCTGCAAAATGGCAAGTGTGTGTTTTTTTTGTTGTTTTTTTCTCCAGGCACAAGCACATTAACTTTTGCAGTGAATTATTATTACTGTTCCCAGGTTGCAAATGCTTGCCAGTTTGTAACACCCACAAGATTATCATAGGCAGTGCCAGGTCTGACTCCATGAAAATACTTACAGGCATGATGTTTTGTTTTTTTTACATTATTTTACTGTGGGAGGATTTTTCTTTTTTTTTTTTTTTTTTGATCAAATTTATTATTTATCATCAGGGAAGGATTGATCTCTGAGCAACATGCACTTCAAATGATACCACTGAAGAACATCAGGTAATAGTCATGGCAGCATCTTGGCATAGTGAATCTTTGGAGATTTGTTTCCATCGGGGATTCTCACATCCTACAATGTGCATTCAGAGCTGAGGCCGAATGAGAGTGGATGTGTCACCAGTGTGCTGTTGCCAAATGAGTAAATGTTGGATTGTGTCTTAATGTGCTCTTTGACGGATTGGAGCCTTGATATATTTATTTTTAGGAATGCTTTCATAATAATAATACTAATAATATGTTTTGCAGGATGTATGTAACATTTTTCTTCATCATAAACATGTGTTTTCCTTTTTAAAGTTGGAAAGTTTAGAGCTGCTGGTCCACTGCCTGTGCTTTTTTCTCTCATGGGTGTTTTTGCGGCAGCACTGTATCTGTGTACATATGTGCAAGGCTACAGGCCAATACAGGATTTATTTTACATGCATTTGTAATAGGCAGATTTAAAAAAAAAAAATCTCCTTAGGCTACTATTTTCCCATGATTCATCAAAAAGCCTTGTGGCTCTCTTTACATGTACAACATGTGAATGCGTCTTTTTCTTTTGCCTGCAGCGTCTTTTCGCACTTCATTTGCAGCCGGCTACTCCATGTGGGTTTTTCTTGTGTCTGTGTTACACTGACAGTCAGATTTCATGTATACTCAGGCCTCATTAAGTCAGATCCAAGTATATCAAAAAAAAGTATTATTAAATTCACACTGTCATAGGTCAGTGACCTCATGCATTCTAAGGAGCTGCTTGCTCATCCTCAAAGAGGCGCAGGTTGCTGACAGCTACATTATGTAAAGTAATACACAATGTGCCCATCAGGGAACTTACGTGCTTTTGAATGTTAATCTTCTCTGATTCTGATGTGCTTCAATAATTTTAACTGAGGTTTCCAGTTGAGGCTCTAATCTAGTAACAAAGAGAAGTTTTATGATACGTCTTTAATGAAAATATACAGTGTGTTTGTCATGATCAATGCACTTTTATATGTACTGATACATATGCTTACTTGCATATTTACAGCTGCAGTACAAGCTGATAAACAGGCTTGACTCTGAGTGACACAATGAGACAGAGGCAAAACTGTTTGCCTTAAGTTGGACTTTTTCTTCATAGTTCATTATTAGTTGAATAATATTCTAAATGCAATCATTTTAAAAATGTTTTTTTAGTAGTAGTACAGTGCTTAAGTGTTATTGTTGTGCAGCTCCAGGGTCCAAGATCAGTCACATTGTTTGTGATGTTTGCATTTTCTTTTTGGATTCTTCAAATGCCCCAAACATTTGTCCTTCAGATTGAACGAGATTTTTAAGGCGAACTGGTATGATTGAGTAAACCTCTGTGAGTGAATGTGCCCTATAGATGTTCCATAACATCTCATCCAGGTTTCTTGTCCCTGTTATCCTGTATTGGGAAGAGAAAAGTTTAGAAATTGGATGAATCTGCCTTCTGGACCTGAAGTTATTCCTGTAAAGTGATTTGTGATGGTATATACAGTTAAAGGTAGCATATGAAAAATAGATTTGAATAACTAACACATTTGTTGATTAAAGCAAACTGTTTTCCCTAAACATTCTTCTGCCACATTAAACAAACAACCACTATGATTGAATGATAGATAGATAGATTATTGATCCCAAAAGGGAAAAGTACAGCACTATATCAGCCCACACATATTATTAATTTGAATTTCTACTCAGGATGTTTTACAGGTTACAGATCTATAACCCAATTATATTGCATTTTCTATAGGAGTACAGGGTATAAGGTAAGTGAGTTGCTCAGGGTTACACAAGCAACTTGGCTACCAGGCCATATGGCCTTCTTAAAGAAGGCAGAAAAATAAAAAGAAGTTGGTTCTGACAGACATTTCAGTCATAAAAACCAAGACAGGAAAGGGAAATAAGAAATGAAAGATAAAAATCAGCCTCTGTACTTTATTTGTCATCTCTGCAGTATTTGGTCTATTTGAGGTTCATGAAGCAGAAAGCGTGGCATTCCTTTACAAAGATGAGAATGAATAGCTTAGTGACAAAAAGGTAAGAAATGAATGCCTTGCATTTTAGGTCAGAAATTAACTCTAACTTAGCAACTCCCTTTTTCCATTCAGACAAATGGTTAATAATCCTGTGTCTTGAAGGTAATAAATGGTTTGTCTTTTGTAAAATTAATTTTAATTGATTCATTTAATTTCATTGTTTTCTCTTGTTTAAAATATTTTGTACTTTCCGCATTGCTCATGTGTATGCAGAAGTTTGTTGACATTTTTTTGTAGGTCCTTTTTTTCTATTTTTTTTCAATATTAATGACCAAATTAATTTCCCTTTTTGGATATAAAGGTTTACACGACTGTACAACAACCTGCACAACAGAGGCTCAAAATTATATTTCATTTATAACTTGATTCCATCCATCCATTATCCAACCTGCTGTATCCTAACTACAGGGTCACGGGGGGTCTGCCAGAGCCAATCCCAGCTAACACAGGGCGCAAGGCAGGAAACAAACCCTGGGCAGGGTGCCAGCCCACCGCAGGGCGCGCACACACACCCACACACACACACACACCCACCAAGCACACATTAGGGACAATTTAGGATCGCCAATGCACCTAACCTGCATATCTTTGGACTGTGGGAGGAAACTGTAGCACCCGGAGGAAACCCACGCAGACATGGGGAGAACATGCAAACTCTACGCAGGGGGGACCCGGGAAGCAAACCCAGGTCTCCTAACTGCAAGGCAGCAGTGCTACCCACTGCGCCATCATGCTGCATAACTTGCTTTAAAAATCATAATGTAACATGTAACAAATGTATGGTACGTAGTGCCATCATTTACATCTCCTTCATGTATAAAGACAATAATGTTCTGTAAAAGTTAGTGAGGCACTAATTTGTTTCATGTTTAACTTTGTTCAAACAGCTGCATCAAATGCTGCCACGGTGTGGTTACGGCACCCTCATGATGGAGTGCTAGAATGCAGTTGTGCATGTAGCCTAACTGTTACAGCCTTTCAGTGCTGCAATCTTCATTCTGAGATTATCTTAAAATTTCTTCTGTCTCTCCTGTTATTAAGTTGAGTCTACGTAACCTTGGGGTTATTTTAGACCAGTCCCTGACGCTTGATGAATATGTAAGATCAGTCAGCCGCTCGTGTTTCTTTCATTTAAGAAATCTTTCAAAACTAAGAAATGCTGTTTCAAAATCAGAATTGGAGATGCTTGTTCATTCTGTTATTTCCTCACGGCTTGATTACTGTAATCCTCTCTTTACGGGTTTGAGCAAAACCTCTCTCTCACGTCTTCAGTTAGTTCAAAATGCAGCTGCCAGGCTCCTAACTCGCACTAGCCGGAGTAATCATATCACCCCCATTTTGCACTCACTGCACTGGCTCCCAGTGTTTTATAGAATTAATTTTAAAGTTTTGGTACTTACTTTCAGAGCTTTGCATGGGCAAGCTCCTGAGTACCTAACCAGCCTGTTCCAACACCATACAGCTTGTCGGACTCATAGATCTGGGCAGCAGGGCCTTCTAGTTGTCCCCCGCACTCGTCTAAAAACCCGTGAGGATTGTGCCTTTTAGTCCGTGGCACCAAGATTATGGAATAGCCTGTCTTGTGGTCTGCGCACTGCCGAGTCTGCTGATTCTTTTAGAAAACAACTGAAAACATTTCTTTTTAAACAGGCTTTTAATCAGAGCTGAATAGTTAGTTTGCTTATTCATTATTTTTATTGGTTTTGTTTTAACTGTTGTATCTGTGCTGTATTTGCTGTTCAGCGCTCTGTGACCTTTTGTCTGTGAAGGGCGCTATATAAATAAACAACTACTACTAATACACTGCAGATAATCATATGTGAGACTGCTCCATTTCACATTGCACACTTGTTTTTGTTTTCTTTTCCCCACACTCACATTTTTCTTATACATAGTGGATTCAGAACATATTCAGACCCCTTCACTTTCAGCACAATTTGTAGTACTGTACACTATAAAAAATGTCAGTAAATGTAACGGTAAAAATACTGTAAATGGTGAAAGTAAAAGACCTTTTCTGAAAAAAAGGAAAGTTACCTTATGTTCTACTGAAAATTACCTATATATCTTTTTCATTATTTTTTACAGCCAAGTTCTGTAAAATCTATATTTTTCTACCTTCAAAATATGCTAAATACCATTTATTGATGCATTACAGTTACACTAAAAAAATCTGTTAATTGTACAGTGTAAAACTGTTAAATAGCGAAGGTAAAGAACTGTAAAATGTAAAACGTTAAATCTCTGTTTCAGTAAAACCGGTTACGATATTTGCATAAGGACACGCCCCCTTTTACCATATTGTTCTTGGTGAACTGCATACCTTTGAATAGTAGAGAAAAAAACTTAGTTTAAGTTAGCAGACTTATTTTTCCCTGTGTGTTGTAGGTTTTTTGAGGTTATGGAAGCTGATTTATGTTGGGTTGTATTCGATAAGTAGGACACAATACACCACAAAGCAAACTTTACTTCCCCACCAGACAACTTGCCATAACTTCCTTAAACATTGAATTGTTTTCAATGTGTATAATTAAATGGTACATGTTCGCTATCGATTGTTGTTACTTTACTGATGCAAACTGTGTGCTGGGGTTTGACCCTGACAATACATATTGTTTATTGATTGGCATATTTATTACACAACATGAATTTCTGGTTATGGTTAAACATTCCCTTCTGTTGGAATTTGTTGCAAAGAACAAATAAGTTTTTACTACAAAATTATACTGTAGATCTAAAAATATTGTCACCCTCTTTTTTACGGTAAAATTCTGGGGACCCCAGCTGCCAGTATTTTACCATAAATTTAACATTATTATTTTTACAGTGTAGGTTTAATTTTAAAAGGATAAGTTGGCCATATTCTCAATTACCCATAAGAACAAAGAGAAAACATGTTTTCAAAAAGTTTTGCAAATTTATAAAAGAAATAAAAACTGAAATTTCATTTTCACATAAGTGTTCTGACCCTTAATTCAGTATGTTGTAGAAGCCCCTTAGGCAGCAATTACAGCTTCATATTTTTATGGGTAAGTCCCTACAAGCTTTGCACACCTGAATTTGGGCATTTTATCCCATTCTTCCTGGCAGATCCTCTCAAGCTCTGTTAGACTGGGTGGGAAGCATCTGTAAACTGCTATCTTTAGATATTCCTATGGATGTTTTATTTACTTTTGGTTTATGGTTGAGCCACTCAAGACTTGTCTTGAAATTACTCCAGCATTGTCTTCATTGTAAGCTTCAGGCAGGTCTGGCGCCACCATTAAGGCGAATTTGGCATTTGCCTAGGACACAGATTATAAGGGGATGGAAAAAAACCCAGCTGCATGGGTTAGCTACTGAACAGTCGATTGGAGCATTAATAATCTTGGCCTAGGGCACAAAATAACCTAGCACCGGCAGTGGCTTTGGGTCATTATGCTGAAAGGTGAACCTTCACCCCGATCTGGGGTTGCAAGCACTCTGTAGCAGGTTTTCTTCAAATCCATAGCATTGTGCTGCCACCAGAATGCTTCACTGTATGGATTGATTTAGGCAGATGATTAGTAGTGCTTAGTCTTCATCATAAATAGTCCTTGGAGTTCTGCACAAAAAATTCATTTTTTATCTCATCAGACCAGAGAATCTTTTTCCTTATGCTCTCAGAGTCCTTTAAATGTCATTTGGCAAACTTCAAGCAGGCTTTCATGTGCCGATTACTCGAAAGTGCTGCTAAGGTGATTGCTCTTCCAATGGGTTCTCCCATCTCAGAAGAGAATGTCTGAAGCTCTGTTAGACCAGACGGCCAGCTCTAAGAAGAGTCCTGGTGGTTCCAAACTTCTTCCATTTCACAATCATTGAGGTCCGTGTGCTCCTAGGCACACTCAAATCTTTAGAAAAGGTTGTATACCCTTGCTTTGATTTATGCCTCACAACAATTTTATTGCGGTGGCCTACATATACTTCCTTGTACGTCATGGCTTGGTTTTTTGCCTGTCATGCAGTGTGAAATGAAGAGCCTTCCATACACAGTGGTGTGTCTTTTTCAATGATGTCCAATCAATTCATTTTACCACCGGTGGACTCCAGTCAAGTTCTAGACACATGTCAAGGATATTAATAACAAACAGGACGTGCCTGCCCACAATCTGAAGTGCCATAGCAAAGGGTCTAAATACTTATATAAATGAGATTTCCGGTTTTGCTTTTTAATTCATTCACAACCTTTCTGAAAACATGTTCTCACTTTGTTTTTAGGGGTTATTGAGTACAGATTGTTACGCAAAAATGGCAAATGTATAAACCTGAGTTATACAGTGATTTTGTTTAACTTTTTCAGGTTTAGTCACTTTTGATCAATGGGGTTATTGAGCATAAATTTTTGTGCTGAATTAAAAAATTGAAATCAGACATTTTTCATCAGGCTTAGTTTTCCTGTGACCCCCATCTTCATTATTTTGTGACATTACAGTTCTATATTTTAATAATCACAACAATCATTGAGCAAAATCTAGTTGTTATAATTTGTGGTAAATCAAGCCTTGACACAACAAAAAGGTTTGGGGCAGCAGGCTGCAGATGCAAAATTTTTGAGGAAATGGTCTTTATAGACAAGAGTCCAAAACAGAACTGACACAATAGTACAGGCAAGGAGGTTTTAAAGTCGGGTGGGTAATCAAGAGGACCGTAAGTGACGTCTTCTGGGGCGGAAGCAGAAGTGACATCATCAGAGCCAGATGGAATTTCCCACATTTGGTCTGCAGGGAAGATAAGAAAGGGGATTAGTGCACTATGCCACCCCCTAGTCTACCCAGAATTACCTTCTTTGGATCTGTTTAGCTGCCTCCCATGTGCACGTGTGTGACAAATTTTTCTCTAGTATAAATAATAATACGTTGTCACAACAATGAGTCACAGACATCATAAAGAGTTGGGGCAGCCACCCGTAAATTATTGTCTCGACTGCAAAAAGTTGTTTTTATCATAGCACAATGTGCATAGATCAGAGTCCAAAACAGAACTGCCTGTATTGAGGCAAGATGGCAGTTTTAACAGCCCGGCAGGGAAATTACGTCATCAGTGCAGGAACTGGTAATGGCGTCCTCATGCCTGGAAGTGACGTCATCATCGGGGCCGGAAACAGGCGGGATTTCCCAGGAAAGGTCTGCAAGGGACTGAGAGAGATAGTCAGTACACTCCGCCGCCCCCTGGCCTGCCATAGAATTACTATTGTTTGGGCCCTTCGGCTGTTTCCCATGCGCACGTGTGTGACAACGTTAAACATTAGTTTGACTGTAATAGTGTTGTGCTCACATTGTTAACACGGTGCAAGTCTGTATAATACTCATACTGTAATTCTCATACAGTACTTGTGTGTTGAGTCAGCATTTGAATCTCAGAAACAAAACTTCACCACACTTGTCAAAAATACTATGAACTTTTTTTGGTTGTAAAGTGGGTGACCAGGGTAAGAACTGACCGTCCTCACACTTGTGGTGTAGCATGTGTTAGACATCTAACAGGATGATTAAACCATTCCAATGGTTTGAATGGAGCCATTGTAAAAAAACCCTGATTTACTCTCAGCAACACATAGTGAGGAATTGCCTGTACCAAATCCTCCAGAAAATGTGAGGTTTATTGACAATGAATCTAGTGCTGTTGATGACGGTGCACATGCAGAGTAGAAAAGGGGAAACACTACAATATCTGACCCAACATTGCAAGTTTTCAGCACAAGGGGATCTGAGAAATTATGTTTATGACTTGAAGTTGTCTGTGAAGCAGGCTAAACTTCTGAGTTCAAAATTAAAGGTCTGGAATCTTTTGCACCATGACACTAAAGTTATTTTTTTTCCATACCTGTCATAATGAATTTAACAAATTCTTTTCCCAAGAAGATAGATTAGTGTTTTGAAAAGATGTTTTTCAGTTATGGGGGCTCTTGGTCGTGGACTAAATATAAATCAGTGGTGCCTATTCACTAACTCCACAAAAGTAAGCTGGAAAGCCATCTTTCTTCATGATGGAAATAAACTATTGCCTGTAACGTGCGCCCATGCTGCTAACATGAAAGAGTTGTAGAAGAACAAGATACTACTTTAATGAAAAGTATTAGTGGAATATCAGTGGAGATCTGAATGACATTGCACTCCTGCTTGGCTTGCAGCTTGGATACATGAAGTATTGTTTAAATTGTAAGTCGGAGAGTAGGAGCAAAGAAAAAATATTACATTTAGTCTGCTTGTTGACCCTGAAAGGTATGAACTTATTAAAAACCTCTTTAAAGCAATAAATTAAACAGGAACTGGAATCATATAACTAACATTTCCCAGGATTAGTGAAGCTATATTAAAGAAAATATTTTTCGAAGGTCTTCAGATAAGAGGATTTATAAAAGGTAACACATTTGATAAGTGTTAAGTAAAGCTGAAAAGCTGCATAACAATCATTCAAAAATGTCTGCAAAACATTTTTGGAAATCACAAAGCAGGAAGCTATTGTGAAATGTAATAAATTGTATTTCAGATGTTATAAGTTGCCTTGGATAAAGCTGTCAGCCAAGTAATGCTTGAGTAGTCTCCCGAAGTCATACCAAGGTACTGGATATAATATATCATTGGACGTTCATTTCTTGGTGGAGTCAGTGAAGAGCATGACGAACAATTTCCTTAGGACATTTCAAACATGGAACAGCAGTACCAAAGTAAGTGGAGCCCTGGTATGATGGCTGACTACTGACTAATGGATCCTCAGGAGCATTGTTTCTGAAGTAAAGTTCAGTTTTGATATACAATTATATTTAGAGATCCTGTATGGCAAGAGTATTTATTAATATGCTCTTCAATCTCAAAAATGGAGGAAATACCACATGAACTCTGAACTGTACTATCTATTTCAGTTTGAAGTTAGTAGATCATGAGTTGTAATAGAATTATTTATTTCATCATTAGAGAGGTACTGAGCACAATTAAACAGATATGAAAATGGTGCTTTGGATAAACACAGACCAGTCACTTCTGTGTCCAAACCTGCACTACAATCAGTGAAATGTGTTATTTGTGTTGTCATTACTATCGATGAAATTTATATAGCTTAACAGCATATCCAGTAGTCCTCAGTATATCAACATCAATTCATTTTCAGAATCTGCTTTATCAATTGCAAAGTCACATAAAGTCATAAGCCCTGTTCGGATGGGATTAGATTTACACCAGGAGGTGAGGTAAAGTAATTATTAATCCCATTCAAATCTCTCATGTCAGTTACTTTTTATGGACATTCTCAGTAAGGATTATAGAGCCTTGTACCTTCTATAAAAATATCCTTAGGTTAAAACTAATACTGTGCACATCAGCATGTCAGTAAAACTATTATTTGAGTGATTTGGTCGGGACTAAAATTACAGAGGTCCTCTGATAATAGTTACTTTACCCAGTACCTGAAGTGGAAAAAAATAACCGCTAGTACTCGTCGTGCATGCTGAATAACAGAGGATGGGGTATGCCCTAAGAGTTCCAAAGGCACGTTGATATATTTATACCAAGATGCAGGGGGTTTGGGGTTAGGAGTCCCCCTTGGAAGTGCAAACAGACGTATTGTTGTCATAAATAAGGGTTTCTAATGTGCTCCGAGCTGACGGCACATGCTGGTACACATATATTAACTACTGTTGCTCAAGAATGAAGTACCAGTGTGTATCAGCCCACTTCAAGCATCGACTTTACTCACTTCCTGGTTTGAAACTAATCCTGCCCATATACAGCTTAAAAATGATACCCTTTGGTAATAATTACTTTATCTAATCTACTAGTGTGAAACTAAACACATCCAAATGGGGCTTAAAGTGTATCATGGGAAAACAAGCACAGGATGAAAATCTTTTCTAGATAGAATGCCAGTCCATCAGAGGGATAACTTATTCACCCATACATATTGGGTCCAATTAGTAGACTTCAGCTAACCTAACCAACATGTGAAGGGTGTCTGGTCACAATAATAGATAATATAACCTAGACACAGTTAAAATATCTGACTATGCCACCCAGTTTTATTAAAAGACTGGGAACTCTGGAGATTTAAAGATAGTAGGATACAGGTTCCTTTAAATTGGGCAGTGATTAAGCACACAATGAAAGACGTGGCAGCAATTTCAGGAAAAGCAACAGTAACCTGTATAACAGCGAACAATATAAATTAAACCAGGAAAAAAGTAAACACACTCTAAAAGGTTGTTAAAAACATAAGAGTGGAGGATACAACCTTCAGTGGTGTGAAGTCCAGTTTCTGCACTGTGTACCAACTGTCCATGGAAACACTCTGTTCTCTGGACGTTTGTTTCCCAACAGAGGTTTAGCTAAATTGTCAAATCCCTGTCAGCGTCTCTTCCTTGTGGATTGAGCATTCTTTTTTTCTCTTTTGGGTTCCTTGTTTTGCTGCAACGACTCAGGCATGCCGTGCTTCTCATTGCTTGGTCCTTTTGTGAGTCTTTCCTCTCTTTCTGGACCCACAACCAGCATCTCTCTGGTTGGACTGTCTCATCCTCCCTGGAGTTAGATGTCTCTATCCGTGTGCTCTGTGCGAGTGGTCTTAACAATGTTCTCAGTGGACCGTCCCTCACTACACCACCCACTGCCCAGAAGTATATATCTGCTTCAGTCCCAGCCTAGATTAACATGACAATTTATTAAACAATGGTTCAAACCAATTTGCTTTGATCAGCAATAGTGTAAACATATTTTCCTTGTTTAAACAACAGAATCAAAGCAGGTAACTGTCTACATCCTGTAGACATCCCGCAACAATAACCTTATTTTTACTGTTTAAACAAAAGGTTCAAAGCAGGTAAATATCTATGTCCTGTAGACAGCCTGCAACAATAACCTGTAACACAATTATTCAGAAAATGTGCCTTTTCACTTATTACCCTAGTCACAAACAAAGGGTGCCTATTTAATATTTACATGTTTCTTTGCCTAAAAAAAAAGAAAACCACCCAGTGTATAAAAATGTTCCCCACCCATACCAAAATGTTCACCTCTGACAAACAAGTCTTTGGGAGTGTAGGAGGAAACTAGTGAACCCTGAGGAAAACCCACATGGACATAGAAAGAATGTGCAAGGCTACAGAGGCTGAAGGTTTTTGTTCCAGTTCAGTTGCTTAATTAGAAACCAATCCTTGACAATAACGGAATGAATTTAGTTTTATGGCTTGTTAGTGTTTTCATTGTGTCTCGTCAGGTCATTGTTAGATTTTTTTTTTCTTTACAGGGATATCATATAAATGAATTATTTTCCAGGTCTGGTTAGTAATTCTTAGTTCTTCACTTAGTTCTCTCCCATTTCTTTTGAAATATTTTATTAAATTGAATATGCTATGATAAATACACACACACTGTACACACCCACACATAAGCAGGGATGACTGAGACCACGTTAGATGGCGAGCTGCTGGCTCCGTTGTCATTTGTGTCACATTGCTAATAAGTAGCAGGTTTCTAAAACATAAGCAGTTTAAAGTTGAATGCAGCTGTGTAAGACTAAAAGAAGCAAGTTAAACTAGTTAATTTAGTTAAACTAAAATGAAGTACAGAAATGTTACTGGAGCAATAATTACTTCAGTAGCAATAACTGACTTCTAATTAACTAATTATATTGGGGGAAAAAATCTGCTGCCACTGAAGCCCTCAGGCACCAAACCTGAGTGCTTTTGCTTAACATCAACAATGGCTGGGCAGGGGATTCGCCCCTCAATGCTGGGTCTGTGAGGCAGCCGGTCTAACTATTGCAATACCATGTAATATTTAGCACGTTTAAAATGCACAAAAGTGAAAGATTCATTATTGGACTATGCCAATTCATCTTATAGCAATTGCCAGATTTGTACTAAGGTGTTTACTACCTGTTCAATTTAATTTATGTCGACATAAATATTTGCTTCAGTTCTACTTATGGTAATATATTCTGGTCCTATTTCATTCCTCAATTTTCAATATGGTTTTTAAAATGAATAAATGGTGGCACTGTTGTTATCGCTGCAGCATCAGTACAGTACTCCAGATACCTGGGTTTTGATCTCAGCCAGTCAATGTCTGTGTGGGGATTGCATGTACTCCCTGTACCTGTGTGAGCTTTTCCAGATGCCCTTAATTTACTATTATCTCCAAGAACATAAAAGTGAATAAATAATTTGAATCAGTGAGGGTTTGTCAATGACCGGAACCTATGATGGAATGGCATCAGAGCCAAGATTGGCTCTAGCCTCGAACCTAGTGCTGCTGGTATTGGCTCCAGCTAACCACAACCTTATCTTGGAATAACTGTGTTCAGAAGTCAACTGGATGATGAGTATGACCCAGTGGTTCAGGTCTGCATTATTTCATCCCAATAGTTTGGAATCTCTGCTGCTGTTTCACTGTGTTATTCTGAAGAAATCACTTAATATGCCTATGAACCAAAAGTAAAAACAAAAATGTTAAAAATGAAAAAAGGTTGTTAAGCGTTAAAAAACTTAAGGTGTTCTCCCAAGAATATCTGTATATATATCTATAAACCGTTTAATTTTGGATTAACCCCTGAATGGAACTGAATGCATTTCTTGAATTATTTGTTCAACTGGAAAAAAATAATTTCAATCACATATTTAAAAACTGAAGATTGGATGAAATATAAATAAGAAAAAAGAATTCTTAATGCATAATTTCACCACCTGTAAGTAAATGGTGTTTAACTGCAGCTGGTCTACAATTAATGGTGATCTGGAATTCTTTTTTTATTCTTCTTATTTTCCAGTCTTTTATGCTATCTTCTCTTTGAAATGTTCAGCTTAGTTGACATTAAAAATGACATTTTTAAATGAAAACATAGTAGTGTGGCTGTTACCAGCTTCAGCATTTGCCTGTGCTGTTGATGATTATAGCACCAAACTGAGACAGCTCTGTTCAGCGAGGGCCAGTTTTGCCAGGTCCATGGATTTTCCGTCCAATTGGAAATCAGCAAAACATGGGATTTCGTTGGCTACTTTGAACTACTTTTTAAAATTCAACATGGCGTTTTCAGCAATTTTTCCAACCCCCCCACAGCATTTTTACAATGTTTTTCATCCATTCGTCACCCACTTCCCTGCAATTCGCACTTGTATACATATTTTATTGATGTAAAATCTCTGACGGGGACAACTCCAACCCCAGTGTGTAATGGTATATGACCTTTCTATCAGTCTCAAATATCTCTGAGGGGAATCTCTTCCAATTTGGGCTTCCATGTTAATTGCCTATCAACATTAACATGCTCTCGGACAGACAGTAAATCCAAGTTGTTGAGTCAGAAATACCTGTGAATGCTTGACAAACTCAACATTACAACTTGGACAATTCAAGCAAAACAAAGCTAACTGAACTGTCTGAGTTATGATGTAACACTGACCTTAGTACGAAGAAGATCTTTTAATCATTTTTCCTTCTTCAAAGTGCCTTTTAAGCACTACAGCTACCATAAACAAATAAATATGCAATAAATCACTACAGTACTCTTTCCTCCACACCTCCTAGCAAGCTCTGTCCTACTCGTCCCGGCTCCCTTGCTGGGTCTCCAACAGTCCTTTATATAGCCCCTGACCCAGAAGTGCTTTGGCCCATCCATCCAAGTGACTTGCTAGCACTTCCTGGTCAGGTGGAGAACTGGCTTTTCTTCAGCCTGGAAGTACATTGGAGCTCCCTTCTTCGTGACTTGTGAGTACTTCCGAGCAATGAATGAGGCATGGCTCCTTTGGTCCTGTTGCAGCTCTTCCTGGTGGCACCTACTGTACCCAACAGGGCTGAGATAACACACTCCAATTCCCAGGATGCCCTGCGGGAATCTGGGGCACCGTTACATTCCAGGGGAACTGCCATCTAGAGTTTTGGGGGAGGCTGTGTCCAAAAGCCGCTGCCTCTCCCCATCCTTCCATCCTCATGACATCCCGGCCGGGTTCAGCAGCCGGCCATCTATCACAACATATAACTTGGTCAGCCCTGAAATACCTTAGCATTTACAGCAAGGTGATACCCATTTAATATGGAATATTTATTTTGTTCTTTATTTCCACAACAAGTTTATTCTGACTTTTTGGTTTTTATTTGTTTTTTTGTAGACCAAGTAATAAACCAACAGTGACCTCACATATTTCTGAATCGTCTGAAAAGAAAACCATGTGAATACACTGAAGTGGGAAGATGAAACATCACAACTCAGTATTCTGAATAATTCAAGAGCATGTGAATGCCACATAATTCTCTCCTATTGATTCTGTGTCATTCACCCCACTTTCCAGTGTGTTGCTTTAGCTAAGTTAGGTATTGGGCTATTTTTTGGGGCAGCCATACTATTTTAACACTGTCCTTGGGCTATACATTTTTTAAGGACCTGACAACCCTGGTGAATACCAGTGTCTATTAGACAGTCTAGCTAAATAAACATATAAGCCTTCCTTTAGTTCAAGTGACTTCAGTGGTTATTGGCTGAGAACATTTACACTATGTAACAGGATAACTAGCTGTGTCCTGTTACATCCACAGAGCATACCACATTAGAATAGCATGCAGAAGAAAAGGTGGTACAAATCAGAGCCTTAACTTCAGGATAAAGACTGACAGTAATGGTGGATAAGGCTGAGGTATGAAATGGAACTTGGCCTGGCCAGTACTTGGATGGGAGACCTTCTAGGAAAAGCTTGGGTTGCTGCTGGAAGATGTTTTCAAGAGGCCAGCATGGGGTGATGACCCTGTGGTCTGTGTGTGGATCACCATGTCCCAGTGTTGTTCTTGTCACACTGTGCTGTAAAAATGGTACCATCCCTTGGATGAAAAACCAACTGTCAATAAAAACGGACTCTCTGTGGTCATAAAAGATCCCTGGGCATCCTTTTTAAAGATTAGGGGGTATCTAGATGTCCAGACTATATTGTCCACCACTGCCTTGTCATTTTGGCCCCCTAATCATCCCCTGTCTCTAATTGGCTAACTATGTTTCTCACCCCTTCTACACCTACTAGCTAATGTGTGGTGAGCGTACTGGTGCAAAATGGCTGTCGTCGCATCATCCAGGTGGGTGCTACACATTGGTAGTGGCTGAAGTGGCTTCCTATTCTCAATGTAATTTGAGTAGTGAGAAAAGCACTACATGAAAAGAATTATTATTATGATTATTATAATTATTATGATTGCACAACCATTAAATCAGGCTGTTCTGGATTTGTATTGTCTCACAAGCAGAAACTTCAGTCTGGATGTGGTGAACATCTACATTTAGGTTTTATTTGGATCAGAATTTCTAGTGTGAATACTACTGTCAATCATGCGTGGGCTCTCTGGGTTTGTGGAGTGAGGCATAGGACACTTAATAAAAACACTACTGTTTTCAGAATAAAAATAGCATAGGACAATTGGTGTTAATCACGCAGAGCATAATGTTATTTCTACAGCACGTCTTTGTAACTAAAGTTACCTCAGGATACAAAATGCCATCTGTCCATAACAGTTAATTAATGAATGTTACTGTGTAAAATATGTTTGAAGTGTTCTAGAAAATAAATGTCTACTACTAATTGCTTTGTGCACTTGGTCTGAATGCCTTATTAAACTGATTTTTTGTTGTATAAAGGTTTTGTTTTTCAAACGCAGTAAGTGACTTGTCTAAATGTTCTATAATTAAGTACACATAAAATATATTTTTCTATAGCAATAAAAATAAAGTGAAGTGTACTAAGTAATTAACTACCATTTGCAGGACAAACGTGGGCTTGCCCCTACACTGAAAAGTACAAAAAGTTAATAGATAATGTATTCAAATAAATTTAAAAAAATCTTAATACTTGAGTGCCTATTTAATAAACAAATTAAATATAAGAGATGAAATGTCAAAATTTCTGGAAGTTCATACATGTAGCTAACTGCCCTATATAGAATAATAGTGTGAAAGGGGACCGTGCTGATCGATGGATATAGTGGGACTAGCAGGTTTGAAACTAAACATCTTGGAAAGTAGGCAACTTAAGGGCATAAAGGTGCAGTGAAAATACAGGAAAATGCCATCTTCATCACTGCTTCTCAGTATTTCATGGATTCTTGATGAAAATGTATGTTTCCTTTTCATTGTATCTTGTAATAGTATGCTGTATGTATGTTTTGTGTGTCCTCCAATACGTTCAGCATAGCTTTACCCGCTGGCATTTCAGGTTACCAATTACAATCCAGAACAAATACTCAGCACATCTATTAATTCTGAAAATAAAGCACTAATCATTTTACATTAAAGAAGGTTAGAATGCCCAGATGTGTAAATCAAGCGGGAAAGTAGATTGAATCCCTGGAGCCACGGAATCTGACTTCATACTAGATGGAACTCTTACCAACAGTGATGTCTCATATCTTCAATAATGGCTTTTAAATTAAGCTATAAGAGGTATTTGATAGGAACTTCATTTTAATATACACTACACAAAAGCAATAAAGAAATCTTAGGTTTAGTTGTGTCTAATGTCTTAGAATTTTAAATGGAAAAGAAAAAAGCCTACAGTAAGCTGATCTTCCAAAACTTAGTATAAACTTAATATAATATAATGAACACATAAGGGTAGGGGACACCTTCAGGTCAGGTCAGGTTGAGGAGCATGCACTTGTACAGCGTGTTACCACACCCACTATACAATGAAACACCTCGGGATTCCAGTTGGCAACCCTCTAGGCAGACACGCAGTCCAGTCCCACCCCACCGGAAATGACCATCTATCTGCCACAGCAAGGTGTTACCTGGGCATCCCCTTGTCCTGGTCCAGACGGTCGGGTCCTCAGCAATGAAGATCCTGTGCACCAGATCACCTTCGCGGGATCGTGCCATATGGCCGTAGTGCCGTAACTGATGATCCCTCACAACGCAGGTAATGTGCCTCATTTGCGACTCCGTGAGCAACCACTCATTCCACACAAAGTTAAACCAGCGGTACCCAAGAATTTTCTGAAGAGACACAGTACCGAAGGAGTCCAGTCATCATCTCAGGTCATGTCTCGCAACCATACAGCAAAACAGGAAGCACCCAGACTCTTTAAGACTTGAACCTTTGTCCTTTTGCAAAGATATCAGGAGTGCCACACTCCCCTATCCAGCGACCTCATGACTCCCCATGCTCTCTGAATCCGTCTACTGACCTCTTAGAAAGAGTCACCAGAGACATAAAAGACATGAAAGACACCTTCAGGCCTTCTGTAACACCTGTAATTCTACCTCAAACCACGAATTGTCACTGTTGCTTATACCTTTTCGTCTGGAGCTCTGATGTCACTTCTGCATCTTGTCCATAAGTCCCACCTCTACGGCCCTGGGTCTCATATAAGAGTTGCCACTACCAGAAGAATGTAGTCAGCCTTAGACTCACATTTTCATATGATGCACCTCTAGTATTGGAAAACACCTTGATTCTGTGCCATTCAATCTGCCAATTAAACTGGGTTCACCTCTAGTGCCCCAGTCCTTTATATTTGTCCTTTGTTTTCATACAAATGTTATTCAACTTTATTGTCATGATCTGTTTAACCAAATTAAAATTGTTTTTACAGTAATTTGTGTGTTTATTAATGCAAGTTATGCATAATTTAATTGTTTCAGTCATTGTTTTATAGTTGGAGACTTGTACAAGTGCTCTGGATTCTGCTTTTCACCTGGCCTCAACTGTGATCTAGCTGGAACATTTAACAGGCATAAAATGATATTCACAGGAGAGTGCCTAAACCTACAGTAACTCTGTGCCACAATGTCTTCAGTAATAAATTGCAGGTAATTGTAAAAATAATGTATTTCTATAAAATATAACTTTGAAAACCTGTCCCAAAGCCCTGTGTATGTTATCAATGGAAACAAATAAGGAAGAGACACAAACACACACACACACGCACACACATAAAAAGGTGAAGCAAATTATTTTAGATGCCTGTTCACTTACACCAGCCATTCAATGCTGATCTCTTTTAAGATCTCAAGCTGCAGCATGCAAAACTAATAGGAATCTGCAGAATAGTATGGGACCTTTACATACGGATTGGCACTCCAACCACTGTGAAAAACCTCACACTATTCCAGTGTGGTGCTGAGGTGTCACCTGCTGCACTCTGGTTCCAGTCCAGGTGGTTTGTCATTGTGCTGGGTGCAGTAACGGGCTGTCAGTGTATGCTTCTAACCTCCTCCTCCTCCTTTACATATTGTAGCTACTAGTTTATAAATTTATAGCTACTTAGAAGTAATATTTGTCTTTTCTTAAAGTCTGCTAGAAATACTGTATACATATTCAATTTCTTGGGTGGCCTGGTAGATCAGCATGCAGCATTACCAACTCTGGCCACTTATGCTCCAGATTCAGTTGCACGATGGAGTGCCTTTTGTTTGCATTTACCATGATTATCTATACCGTGTTTCTGTCAGTCTATAGTCCTGGTACTTGCTGTTAGTTCAGCTGGCGGCTCTAAAGTGCCCCTGTTTTACTAATGGCTGTAGTTTGATAGATTATTGCTGTTAATTGTGGGTGTCTTCTTCAGATTCATTGCTTTTTGAACAATAACTGACTCCCTGTTACCCTGAAAAAAGTATGGAGGTAAAAAAAAGATGGATGAATATTTGTACGAACTGCAGAATCAATAAAAGATTTCATTTACTGTATACACCACCTGCATAATGTCTTAAGGTAATATAAAGGCACTCAAGTGTTTAGCAAACAGTTTTGTCCAATATAGTATTTATTTTAAATTTTGAATGTAATGGCTCAAATATAAATATTGATTAATAAATTATTTTATAGACAGTGAAAGTAAAATTAGGCAAGTAGGTTATACTAACATAACATGCCTTCTGTTGCAAGAATGAAAGCATTTAGTATTTTTTCGGTTTTTCCTTTTAAGTTAACTGGATACCACCTAAAAAGTTTCTGTAAAAATATTAGGCTCTACTGTACATATTTTTGATCCATGCTGTTCTTCAAAATAATTTTAGCAGCTGGCAGCTCTGCCTGCGGGTGTTCTGTAAGAAACTGATAAGTTTCAAGTGGGCATTCAAATTACTTTTTTTATAACTGCAGAGCAGCAAAATCTCAGGTTTTGAACCAATTTATGAAAAGGTTTGCTCCAAATGAACAGTACATGGGATCTTTAACGTATGCATGATAAATTACATATAACGGTAATGTCTGATGTTAGCACATTATTAAATTGTCACTTTAATTTTTATTATGTACGGTACTCTTGCATGTTAGTATGGTGGATTCATTTTAGGTGCAAATTTTGTAACTGTAACTCCTTTTATATATAACGTATATATTTTATAAGTCAAGATCTGAGATTAATTCTTATTATGAGTATGTTTAAATCTGACTACAATTCTACAGTAACTGCACAATGTAGGTATGTCTACAAACCCAAATACCACTGCTCCTTTGTTCTACTATATGAAGTATTTGCACATTTTTAACTTTTATCACAACACTAGGACAAGCAGACACTCAAACAATATACTGTGTTTTAAACAATCAATGAAATTAAGTGAGACAATTGAGAATTATAATGTATAAATGTTATCCAAATTCCAAAGGCAATGTAACAACAATAAAGAAAGATATATATAATGATAATCACATGAACAAAAACAGGAAAAATACAAAGTAAATTCAAAATGAAAATATTTAGTCCAGAGTCATAATATTACACATGATCAATGTGACCGGAGAGATCACTGTAAAACACGTAAACGTACAAAATGTGAGCCACAAATTAAGCTAATTATTCCACAATAATATAAATTTTATCATTAACTTTACAATCATGTAACATCAAAAATATAATTGAATTCCTGAGATTCAAAGATATGTGTAGATTTGGCCGACACGTTTCAAGGATTCAACTCTTCTTCAGATCCATCATAATTTAGTTCCCCAGAAATGAAAAACTCTAAGAATAAAAATAAAAAGGTCGCATTTAAGCTGCATTTCCCATTATGTAGTCACTCTAGTATTTATATTATCATTCTAATTTAACCTGAACTTTTTATTTGTATTCTTATATTTATCTTTATACAGTTTTTCATTTCTGGGGAACTAAATTATGGTGGATCTATTTTTGAGAGCACCTGATTGTGTATAATAGGTAGTGCATTATCTTTGAGTTGTATGTTGTCAGGCTTGGCTCACAAAGTTGCATAGGAGAGTTCAAGGAGTAGAAACTTTATTGCTGTTCTGCCAGTTACAAACACATGTCTCTTAATGAGATGCACCAGCCCTGACTCCTTGCTCAAAAGAACACAAAGTCTTCTTCATCAAGGGGATCCAGCGGGCCAGCAGCAATGGCTGGAGCGGAAGGAGTCTGAGGGAAAAAAGACAGGACAATGAGAGACCTCAGGATGGCAGAGGCTTGATCTTTTAAATGTTCATAGCCCCGCGCAAGAAGCAAGTCGCACAGCAAGCCAGCAGCTGATCCCGCAAAGGGGTATTTTCCATTGAAAAACTGTTTAAGAGGGGGTTTCTGAAACAGCAGCAGTTACAATGTACATTTTATTTGTTTAATGTTTGATTATATTAATTTTTTTTCAAGTTTCTCTCTTGGTTGCTGTGCCCTGAAGAAGAGGTGGATCCTCGAAATGCGTTGGCCAAATCTACACAATCTATATTAATAAAAGGCAAGGCCCTCACTGACTCACTCATCACTAATTCTCCAACTTACCATGTAGGTAGAAGGCTGAAATTTGGCAGGCTCATTCCTTACAGCGAAATTCTACGTGTAACGGTCATAACGGTAGACAAAGTCTGCCATGTTAAACTTTCTTATTTATGGCCCCATCTTCACGAAATTTGATAGACGGCTTCCCTGCGCTAACTGAAACCAATGTACATACTTATTTCGGTGGTATGACGCCAATGTCGGCCGCCATATTGAACTTTCCAATGGTCTTTGTTACTTATGGGCCCATCTTCAAGAAATTTGGTACACGGGTTCCCAACGCTAACTGAATCCTACTTACGTACATCTATAGTTGGCTGCCTGCCTATATAAGGCCGTCCGTCGCTCCAGTCTCTTCATTCTCTTCCTTGCTTTGCCATGGTATTCACGTCTCCCTGCTGATAACGGCAGCCTTTTTATTTAATCCATGGCTTCTCCGCTGTTTTATTGTTCGTTTATTACGATTATAGTTATTGTGTAGGTATTTTAGACTTAGTTTACATTGTTCAGGTACCCATTTCCTTTATTGTTCCAACCGTACCCCCATTAACATGTCTATCGAGGTGATCACCATCGATGAAAGAACTGTCACTTACCGAGTGGTTTCCATGCCCGGAGATGGCGACTGCCTTTTCCATTCTCTGTGTTACATATTGCACGGCCATATCAGGCTCACTCTTGATATCTGGAGGAACATTGTGTCTTATGTATTGAATGACTGGGACAGGTTCAAGGTGTGGACTGATGACGGTACAGGAGATAATTATACTACACAGGAGCACTATAAGAGTGAAATGCTAAAGCCCTTCACCTATGGTTCTGCATATGAGTTGATGGCTGCCGCTGAATTGTTTGGTTGTCGCTTTCAAGTGTACCGAAATGGCCAAATATTTTACACCTTTGGACAACCGCCAATGCCTCTTAAACATCTTAGATTCACAGGTGACGATTTGAGTAGTGGATACTTTGATGTTTATGAATGTTTAAACTCTCAAAAGCTGGATGCGAAGTTATTCAAATGAAAATGATTAGTCAAGAGTCAAAATATTACACATGATCAACCCAGTTGCTTAATTAGAAAGTAATCCTTGCCAATAATTTAATTTCATGGCTTATTCCTGCTTTAATTCTGCCATGTCAGGTCATTCTCATATCCTAGATTTTTTTTCCTTTCTAAGGATATCATCCAAATAATATGAAGGCTAAAATGGAGAAGTCATTCTTAGTCCTTCACTTTTTTCTCTTCGCTTTCCTTCCAAGTATTTAATTAAACCAAATAGTGCATGATGAATACACACAGGTGTAAATGGTAACAAGCTAAATGGAGAAATGCTGGTTTCTTTTGTCATTTATATGTCATTGCTAATTAGGAGCAATTAAAAACCAAGAATACAGCTGTTTAAGACTAAAATAAGCAATAAAGGTTCAAAACCTTAATGAGCAAGACAGCTGAAATTAAGCAGAAGTGTTACTTGTAGCAGTAAGTACTTCTTATTAGGCTATTGGGTTGGAACAAAAACCTGCAGCCCTCTTGGAATGACTTTGCCCACCACTGCCATAAAGGAATCCTTTAGGGCCAGCGACACAATGTTAAAAGAAAGTCAATAGATAGATAGATAGATAGATACTTTATTAATCCCAAGGGGAAATTCACAATGTCACCACAACCAGAGAGCTTCCTGAATAGTTCTCTCAGGTGACTGCAGTTAAATTATAGAAGTACCTGAAAAGAATTTACAACAATTAATAGGTGCAGTATCAGTGACAAAGACAAACAAAACATTAACCAAGCACAAGCACGTTATTGTAATCAGTGTTTTAGCACCTCCTGGATGTCGTGTCCATCTTTACAAATGGTCGTGACCATTTTGTGACTAATTCTGCATGGGCAAAGCCATACTGTTTATAATTGCTATGCCATTTGCCTGTAAAAGATGTCAGTGCACAGGTCCTGGTATCTATGTAATTATGTTAAAGAAGCACCATTTTTGTCAAATATTTTTTGCACTAGGAGTAAGGGAAATGATATTACAGCAGGTACTTACTATTTATGGATTTTGGCTCTTCTTTTTCATACAGTCTTAACATGAGAAAGCTGGAATGAATAACAAAACAACACAAAATGAAAATAAGGATTATGTGAAATTGAAGTCCTAATAGTCATTAGTTAGGATGATTTCACAAGAGATTGCTGATTGTATACTAAAATCGTTTATGCAGAAAACCAAAATTGAAGTCTTAAAAAAATAAAAACCAAAACTAAAATTTGTTGTGGTTCTTAATATGTTGCGGCTTTGATCAGTATCATACATAAATATTTTGTTTTTCTGTTATATATTTATTCTTATTGTTATTCTGGAGGCTCCAGGTCATGATGTTTTATTGGTGCTGCACTGGTTGCTGGTCACGTTATGTCATTGTTCCCTGCCTATTTAAGATATTTATGCACAACTTCAAACTGTCAAGGTTTATTACATTTCAGCTAGCTTTTTTCACCTTCATGTGCCTTAAGAAATTAATGAGCTAGTTTTTTAAAAATTTTGCAGGTATTCCTTGGTCTCTAAAAATACTTTTAGTATTGTTTTCTCAGTTTTAGAAGCCAAGGAATGTAGTGGTTAAGTTTTTTTTTTTGTTTCAACATGTTTCTCATGAAATTTAAAGTGAAATTCATTCTGTCAAAGCATCATGTTTATCTTATGGGTGTTGCCATTTTGGGCCTTTCTGTTGAAGGATACTATGTTGTTGCTAGGTAACATCAATCAGAAATGTGACACCAATGACATCACAGGATCCAAGGTATAAAGGTCAGTGTTACGCACTTCTGGTTATCCAAGTTTTGGTCACAACAAAGAAAAGACAGCATTCTCAATAAGATTTTGATTTGATTTTGACAACATATTCTTTTGTTAATTGACTAAGACTTTCACATTGTGTTTTCCTTCTATTTACACAAAGTTTATTTTTGGTCTTTAACTCACCTACTGCATTCTTTGATTTAAATTTTGTTTTGTAATTAGATTATTATTAGACTCTTCCTGGAATCGACCTTTGCCTGTTAATAAAATCATAACCTATTTCCTGATTTCTGTTACACATAAAAACATTTTTTTATTTAAACTTTTTTGGCATATTTTTCCAGAGTTAAACAAAATACCAAGGCGGTTAATAGTGGGTTAAAAATGCGCAACAGAGACCCCACACTGTGACATCATTGTATAACGGCTGTCCTAGACCCCTGGATCAATATAAAGTTGCCAGGCAAACAATAATAAATTAAGGCAGGAGGAGCTTGATGCCAAAAGTCCTACTAATGCATTCTAAACATGGATAGGGCCTCTCATATGCTGTACCATAATCATAAATAGTTCTCAAAATGGCTTCATATATCTAAGAACAAAACAATAAAAAACCTGATTATGTGACAGACTCCAGGCTGCCTGCTGGATGGCAAATACCTGTACTACTTATCTTAATCAGGAAGTAGAGAATATCACAGGATATTATGAACAACATTTAAAAAGATACATTTAGATTATAGAAGTGTCATTTTCTAGATATTATTAATCCTTTTCAATAATATCCATCCATCCATTATCCAACCTGAATTATCCTAACTACAGGGTCACAGGGGTCTGCTGGAGCCAATCCCAGCCAACACAGGGCACAAGGCAGGAAACAAACCCCGGGCAGGGTGCCAGCCCACCGCAGTCTTCAATAATATGCTGTATTAAAAAGTCACATTAAAGCTTTGAAAGGTTTGTCACTCAACCAGCTCATCTCTGGTGCTCATTAAGTCTCCAGGTTTAAGTTGAAAACGAAGATTGATATATTGAGCTACCTGTAAAATTTAAATTTAGTTCAATTAAATATAATTGTAACTAACAATACAATAAAGTTATTTGCTGCCATTCCTAGTAATGCATAAACATGCAGGAATAATGTAGTCAATAGTACAGCAACACAGCAGAGACAAAATACAAAATCAATAAATAACACAATATTTTAAAATAACAATAAATATCAATACATATGCAGCTGTTCAAGATAAAATGAGAATAAAAACTGATCATATATAGACACGAGGGCAAGTAGCACTAAGACAGTCAAACTGAGTTGATAGTGCAGCTATTTATAGGATGGAGGCTCTTCCACAGGTCATCAGGGAGCTAACGGATAGAAGCTGCTTGAGAGTCTGGGAGAATGTCATCAAATACAACAGTATTGATTGCTAAATAGCAGGGAGGTAAACAGATTGCTGCTTTGGGTGCTTAGGTTCTGAGATGATACTAAGTGCTTTCGCCAGGTATCTCCATCTCTTGTCACAAAGGTCCTGTGTACATGGGAGCATAGTTCCTGTGATATCTTAGGTCATTTTAACCACCACTCTTGGGTTGTATGGTCTTGCATACCAGACTGTCATGTAGTTAGTCTGGATGTTCTCCACTCTGCACCTGTATTAGTTGGGCAGGTTCCAGGATGACAGGTTGACTTTCCTAAGCATTCACATAAAGTGAAGGCTCTTTTGAATAACCATGAGAGATCATCAGTAATGTGGAACCCTAAGAAATTAAAGCTACTCACTTTGTCCACTGCAATCCAGTTAATGTTAATATGCTGTGGTCGGGCAGTGGAACAGCAGTCTCAAACACAAAGAATTTTTGGGATACCAACAGGGTCATCCTCTTTATTCACCGCCAGACGAATGAAAAGGTCTTTATAACAGAAAGAAAAACTTGCACCCAGCTTTGATGGCGGCCGGGGTTAGGTGCCCTTACTTGGCGGCTTTTCCATACACTGAGGGAAGAAGATAGAGAAGATAAAGTTAGCGGCAGCTCCCCTCTCGTCTCAGCGGGTTATTGCATACTTGTACTGAGCCTCCAACACACAAATGTGACAAGGCACATGACCTTCTCTAAGTCTCCTAAAATCTGTTACACAGTACAGTATGGGCTGATCTCATATCTGGTGTTCAAAATGAGACTTGCACATACTGCAAGCCTGATAGTCTGAAGTCCACCAGTCTAGAAGTGTTCAGTCCAAGAACCCTGAACTTTGCTATTGGCTTAAGGAGACTGATGATATTAAGTGCTGAGCTAAAGTCAATAATCAACATTTTCAAATATGTTTACCTTTTGTAAAGGTAGGTTAATGCCATATGGATCGCTTTGGATGCTGCATCCTCTGTCATCCTCTTTGTGTTGTAGGAAAACGTGAGTTTAGTGATATACTGAACTTGATATTAGCCATGATGAACTGCTTGAAGTACTTCATGATGTTGAGGCCAGTAGCCATTTACCTGATAAAGCTGTGTTTAGCTCAGCTAGCAAGGAAGCATCCGTGGTTATTTTACATTTATTTATTTGGCTGACATTTATTCAAGGCAGCTTACAATATTTGAGATGCAATTAATTTACATTTCTTTTGTTTTCCCTTTGACTTGCTCATGGTTGCACAGTGTCAGTAGTGGGATCTGAACCCACAACCTCAAGGTTTAAAATCCCAACCCTTAAACACTATGCCATGCTGCATGTGACTTTGCTTTTATAGTCTGTGATAGCCTGTATTTGTGTTCCTTGCCATATTCATCATGGTTTTGAGTTTTTACTCAAGTAGTTTTCTACTTGTATTTTGAGGTTGGTTTTTAATGGTTCTACACCATCTTTGAAGCTGCTTCTGGCTCATCTTCAGTTCTTCTTTTACCAGAACTAAGTGCTGCATTGAGAGCTTTGAACATGCAAGATCCTTCTTTGTGATGGTTGCAACATCAAACTTTTTTTCTGATATAACCAATTATAGATGATGTGTATTCTACTATATATTCCCTCACATGTCATGGGTCTAAACATATTTCAGGCAGTATGTTACAGCCAGTTCTGGAGCATTGATTACTCCCCATCTTACCAAGTTTTCATTGTTTTTCTGTTGATTTACAGTAGGTCTGACTAATTTCAATTATTGTTGGTATGTGAAAAGTAGGAACTAAAAGATACAGTCAGAAACACCAAAAGTGGGGAAGGGCTTTACAAGATATCATGGATATTTATGTCAAGGTCAGCTTTAGTTGGACAAAAACTTTTTGAAGAAATGTACGAACAACTTATGTAAGATGATTTTGATTAAAATCACCCACAATGATGGTGGTGTTCTTACCTCCTCAGATATCACCTTATCAGTGCCACCTTAACTTTAGCATGTGAAAAATATAATTAGTGTCATGGTGGCACAGAAGTTAGTGTTGCTTTCCCACAGGAAGAGTCATTTACTTATAGCCTAAACTAGCTAATTAGTCAGTTAGGGCCTCCTGATTCATGACATTCTCTCTCAATGTTATTCTGAGTATTTGCCTAAGAGAGCGCTGAAAATATTAAGTTTGTGGGTGTTCATGGCTGAACTTTTCTGTGTTTTGCTGCCGTGAAAACAGTCCGTATAACAATGGACATACTGTATACAGTTGGATTTTCTTGGATAGTGCCCAGTGAGCCGTATTGCCAAGTCGCTGGAAGACAGATGCTGCCTTCCTGGAGCCCACTTGGAGATCAGTCTCTGCATCTTCATTTTTGGTTATTGTACTGCCCAGATTGGAAAATCTATCAACATGTTCCACTGTTCTACCTCCCACAGTGATATATTGAGGTTACTGGCCAGTCGTCATTGTCTTGGTTTTTCCAAAGTTGATTCAAAGGCCCACCTTCATGGCGTTCCTGTCTAGTTCATGTTCCATGGTGAGAGGCAGGTTTGCTAGTAGGGCCAAGTCTGTTAATCGATGATCCAAACATTGTATTCCATAATAGGGTTATTTTGAGTATTTACATTAAGGATTAATGTATTTTGTTAGTAGTTTTTGAGCTATTACTTATTAAAGCTTATGCTTGTAGGTCACCATACATTAGCATAAGGTGCTGTTTACGGCCTGCCTGTTCTTTCAAATGTTATGTTTTACACTTCAATGAGTCAAGGACAGTGTGTTCTCTGAGGGAACTAACCAGACGTTTGTTTTTGGAACACAGCTGCTGAGGCTTTTAACAGAAAGAAGACTAAACAAGCTTTCACAGGCGTTTAATTTTAAGAAAACTAAGCAAGCTTTCATGTTAGCACATCTAAATATAAATGTTAGATGGCATTTAAATGTATATATCAAGGCTTATCAATACCTTAGGCAATGAAGTAAAAGCAGCATTGTACTAGGTAGCTTCAGCTATATAAGGGTTTTAAGAGATGATTACTAAAGGCTTGTGTTTTCCCTTTTTTGAGCAGATACCTTTTAGCTTAAGGCTGCCTGCTTCCATTCCTAGCAGTTCAGCCTCTCTGCTGACAAGTCAGACAAAGTGTGAGGCTGCACGCTGGTGTAGCTGCCTATGATTTTAACATTGAACAATACTGGTGCTCAACAGGTAATTATTAATTGAGCAGTCCAGTTTTCACACATGGGTCCTCCTGGATCCAACTTAACGGTGGGAATAGATTAACTAAAAGGCCACCAAGGTGATGTGAAAATGTGTGCAGCTGGGATGTTTCGAGACAAGAATTATAATAAAAGCAAGGGGCTCACTTCACTGAACTGGTATGGCTTTATACGCTCTGCAGTAGTTTTATATGCTTTGCAATGACGTCTATTCTGACTGCCTACCCAACAACTCTGCGTGTTTTTTTCTGAAGAGGTTTTCAAAGTGATTTGCTAGTAAAAACAGGAATACAACCTAATCTAATGCCAGTAAGGATGACATGGTAGTATGCTTCCTGTGCTAATGAAGTGTCTAGTATCCCATGAGCAATGCTCCAGACAGGTTATATAGCTTAAATTAGGCCATCAATATATGGGGTATGAATGTTATGTGTATGTATGAATGTGTTGGTATGGGTTTTCTCTCAGTACTTCAGTTTCCTCCCATAGGCTAAGGTTGGGAAGGTTAGGCTGATTGCCAGTTCTAAACCGGGCCAATATGAGTGTGGATGAGTGACTATGCCCACCTATGATCTGTTGTTTCAGCTATGGACCTATTGCTTCTAGGATGGTCTCCAGCCCTTTGTGAACCTGTGTTGAAAAATGTATGAATGTATGATCTGTTCTTAAGCATATACAGTATACAGTACATATACAGTATACATATACAGTATACAGTATGTTCTTAAGCATATACAGTAAGGACCTACAGCAACTGGAGTAATTGCTGATTGCAGATAGCAATAAACTGTATTGCTTCTTAGAAGTGATTAATAAATTAAGTGGGCTTGGTTGATATAGGAACAGACGCAAGGAGATGAGATGGTCCTCTGAATGTGGATCAAGGACAACAAAACACAAGAATGAGTGCATAGAGCAGACATTGTGGAAATGAGTGTTCATTTTCCTCTGGCCATGTAAAACATCGGCAAGCTCCAGGGTAATTTCAAGGAAAGAAAAAAACCCATTTCATTCTGAAGGAAACAAATTTAGCTGTCATGAACATGCATATTAATGGCTCTATTTGCAATTCTGCCTAAAACGAAGATCATAATTAAGTGGGTCTTTTATTATTATTATTATATATATGTGAAGACATGGTAAGGAAGGCATTTACTACCAGGAGGATTGCTAACATATGTTAGCAGCTTATCGAAAACCTAGACTGTGGAATTTCAATGTAACACATAAAAGTTTGATGACAGAATTAAGACCAGATTTTTAAGCTTTTACTCTTTTTGTCTATATACATTTTAGCATATATAATTTAAGCTCTGTGTACTTATGTGGAATTACAGAAGCTGAAAGAGTAACAAAAATACCAAACAAAATATCAATATCAAGGATCTAACATCTTCATTTCTTCTTAGAATGCTGTTGTCCAAGTCCAGCTACAGGTGTGTTGTGATACATTTTATCATTCTTCAAGAAGACAAACCTTCAGATCTTAGAGGACTGAAGGAAATGGAAATGTAATTTTCAATGTGCTTGCCAGAATTATTTGTAAAAGTGCAATGATGTTTAGATCTGGCTATTGGGGAGGCCATGCTGGTGTTCATAAAACCACACTAGCTTGGTATATTGTCAGTCAGTCAGTCATTTTCCAACCCGCTACATCCTAACACAGGGTCACAGGGGTCTGCTGGAGCCAATCCCAGCCAGCACAGGGCGCAAGGCAGGAACAAACCCGGGCAGGGCGCCAGCAATTTAGGATCGCCAATGCACCTAACCTGCATGTTTTTGGACTGTGGGAGGAAACCGGAGCACCCGGCGGAAATCCACATAGACACGGTTAGAACATGCAAACTCCATGCAGGGAGGACCCGGGAAGCGAACCCAGGTCTCCTTACTGCGAGGTAGCAGCGCTACCACTGCGCCACCGTGCTGCCCCTGGTATATTGTATGGAACCATTATCATCTTGGAAATGGGGAATATCATGAGGGGGTAGTGTTTGCACCACAGGGTGCAACTGGTCCTGAATAATGGCCTCATATACCTTGAACCTTTTATGACAATGCAGAGCAGTCATTTCACATTAATAACTACCATGGGATTGTTGCCATCATTACAGATCACACACCTGATGAACTGTTGGCAACAGACATTGTGGATTGAAGGCATCGTATGGATATTCTGCAAACATAAAGTCAGTCAGATAGAGGAAATGAGGTGAAAGATATCACAGCTATGCACCTCATAATGTCTGTTCATGCAATGTCCAACTGCATATATGTTCATTGTCCCATAAGGTTATATGTTTAGAAATCAGTTCAGAAAATAAAATGTAGTGGACATAACCAGTGACGTAGCGAGGGGCGGGCGGAGGGGGTGGTCCACCCTGGGCGGCACATTTTTGGGGGCGGCATTATTGGCCAAAAGGCTCAGAACACTTCACATGTAAGCAGCAGGGTTCGGAAAAATATCACTCATGAATGAAAAAAGTCAAATTCTCTGATTTTCATCCACAAATGCTTCAAAAATCATTTTCAGACGGTCCTTCTGTGACGGCATCAGACACGGCAGTTGATATTTATGAGGCAATAACAAAAATAAACAGAAACATCACACCGATAATAATTTCTAGGAAGATAAACAACTAATTCACAATGTATAATTTCGTTTTGTTAACAATCCGAATGCATTCTTGCTCATCCCCACCTATCACTTGTACACCACACCGGTTCTGGTTTTCGCAGCGTAATTATATTAAACTAATAATTAGAACACAGCTTATCAGTGCGTCTGTACTATATTCTTGTCTAGTTGATGCTTATAAATAATTATATGTGAAAAAATACTGCGGTTTCTCTATATATAAATAAATATATGCAAAATGTATCTTAATTTTTCTCCATACGTCATTTTAATTTTCTATTTAAATAGGTTAACATATTCAGATACATTGGAGGGCGGCAAATTGAAGCCCCGCCCCGCCCCGAATGGCGTGAACTCCAGCTACGCCACTGGACATAACTGAACGTAGTGAACACAACAGATTTTCACACGCAATACATGCATCTTTTTGCTTCTTGTATACTGCTAGCAGCCAGTGCTGTACCTTACTTTCACTTTTTTGTGAACTTTCCCTACTTACAAATAAAAAGTTGACTCATAGACAACAGCACCCAATCTTGCATATTGCATTGCATTATCTCTCAGTATTTAGTAAAAACAGGTACACTACAGTAGCCTATATACTGTAGTAGTGTTAAGCTCTATATATAAAAAGTTCTTTGCACAACATCCAAATCGCATAACATTATATTTCACAGAACACATCATGGATGTTAAGTGGAATATGCCTGTACTTATTCCCATTGCTTGGGGATCCAGGTCTTGTACTTCTTAAACCAGGCAACATGTCTTTTGTGTGGTGGCCTTCAATGTATGTGGTTTTTGAATGGTGGTGCTTTCAGCTTTGTGAAGCCCATAATATACAGTTTTATAGAGACTCATTCACTCAATCATTTTCCACCGCTTATCAAAAACCAGGTTGTAGGGGCAACAGTCTTAGCAGCGAGTCCAATACATCTCTTTCCCTAGCCACACTTGCCAGCTGATATTGTGGGATACCAAGATTTTTCCAGGCCATCTTGGGATATAATCTTCCCAGAGAGCCCTAGGTCTTCCACGGGGTCTCCTTCCAGATGGTCTACTACTGGGAGGCATCCAGGATGAATCCGAATCAGAGGCCCATACCACCTCAATTTGTATCCACAAACTCATTCTTACGGTCATTACCCAAAGCTTATGACCATAGGTGAAGGTAGGGAGGTAGATTAACTTATAGATCAAGAACTTTGTCTTCTAACTCAACTCCTTCTTCACCAGTACAGATTGGTATAGCAACTGCATAACTGTACTCGCCGCCCCTTTCTGTCTGTTAATCTCACCATCCCTTTTTCCCTCACTCGTGAACAAGACCTTGAGGTACTTAAATACCTCCACTTCAGACACTAACTCATGTCCCACTCAGAGAACACAGTCCACCTTTTTCCTACTGACAACCATTGCCTCAGATTTGGAGGTGGTGATCATCATCCATGACACTTCACACTCGGTTGCAAACAGTCACAATGCATGCTAAACTTTGCAGCTCAATGAAGCCAACAAGACCACATTGTCTGCAAGGCTACACCTTGATATCCTGTCCATGAAAATCACAGGACAGGAAACAAGATAGGAAAAAAAAAACACAGCCCTGATGGAGTCTCACTCCCACTGGGAATGGCGCTGATGTTTTTCTGAGTATTTTAGAGTCAGAGGTGTTGATTCATTTCTGTGGTAATATTATAATCTGTCTCTTCATGGCATTTAATAAAGTGTCCTTTTTTTCCTTTTGGTAAGCTTTGACTTGTGACTATGCTTCTTTTTGTTAGTGAAGTTTGTATGTTTTTCATATGTTGATATTTTATGAGACTGTTTCTCCTGACACATGAAATAATTTACCTTTTGTGATGAATGAGCCGACAATTCAGGCACCAAAATATATTGTCTTTTGATCTCTGTTAGTTATCTCATGTTGCTTTGAAACCTCAACATATTAAACTGCAAATTGTCAAGCCTCTTCTATAGCTGACATTTGGTGATAATTGGAAATCAACCTAATATGACTCACTGCTACAGCGACATTTATAATTGCATTTTTCTGTGGTGTTTCCATTATTTTGTCCATCCCTGTGTATGAGTTTTCTCTTTAATTTTTTTACTTCTTTACTAGTTGTTTGGAGATGCATTAAAAGCACCATCTGCCTAGTTTCTATGTAGACTTACTGTCAGTGACGGCTGGAGAAAAAATTTGGGTAGGGGCACAGATTTTGGGGGGACAAACTGAAGTAGAACTTATCAATTATATAGTGCCTTTCACATCTATCTATCTATCTATCTATCTATCTATCTATCTATCTATCTATCTATCTATCTATCTATCTATCTATCTATCTATCTATCTATCTATCTATCTAATATGCTCTCATGGTCCTCATCATAGTGTTAATGCACTTCTTTGCCTGTCCAGTACCAGACCAATAAGGCTAAAATGTGTTATACTCGCCCAACGGTGGTCTGGCGCCCTGCCCAGGGTTTGTTTCCTGCCTTGCGCCCTGTGTTGGCTGGGATTGGCTCCAGCAGACCCCCATGACCCTGTAGTTAGGATATAGCGGCTTGGGTAATGGATGGATGGATGCATTATACTCCAGGCTAAAATATATTATACTCATTCCACCAAGCTGCCCAATCTGATGCCAGCTTTCCTATTTCTACTGTGCTCCAAAACTTCAGTTCATGATATCCACATTCCCCTTATTCTTCCCATAACTGGCCCTATAGATCTGGAAAGGAACAGGTGCACCTGCCACACAAATTTTATACTACACCTGTCTCTGAATTGACCAATCCTCTGCCAATTTGGCCAGTTCCCCATTCTGCCAATACCCACACCATAATGTATGCACCCCCACATCCATAACATAAGTTCTATCCAAATCTTATTCTACCTCTGGTAATAGAGTGCCCAGTCCTTGGCCAGTGTATTCCATAAATTCATATCTTACAATCCCTTGTCCTCTGATTTTTCTTAAATCTTGCATCCCAGTATTCACACAGAAATTAAACAAGTACAAGTCGGAGCCAATTTTTAATAGATGTTGACATGCACTGAAACCTGGAAAACACATTTATTTCATGATTATTTCACATTACCTATTTAATTTAAGCAGAGTTTTTAAAACATCTGGGGGGAGTGGCACCCCCAGTACCCCTTTTTACAAACCACCATTGCAAACTGGAATTAGAAAATTGCCTGCAATGTATTATTCCCTGGATGTGGAAAAGCATTGCTTAGTGCAGAAAATAAATCATACATTCACTTTCTATTTTGTTTAGCTCCAAACCTTTCTCAAGTAATTTTGTAAATTCAAGGACATGTTTTTACAGCTGATATTATTAGCAGCAAACAGTTTGAAGATAGTCGCAGTCACACAGAGAGGCATATGCAAAAGCACCACCTAAAGCTCAAAAGACTCACACTCTAGCCTTGAGGAAGAAGTAGGCAGTGTGATATTTGATCATAATGCCTTGTTTGCCGACAGCAACAAGAATCCACTATTACCTCAAAGTTCTTTGCTTGGAGTCCAGCAAGAGGCATTGTTGAAATTTAAAGTTTTTTATTTTTTAATTTTTTTGTTATTTTTGTTACTGCAGAAGACAGCACAAACAAGCAACTCCAGAGCCCCAAAATAACAGCAACTGCTGTCTATCAAACACACATGACAAAAGAAATTAACTCCTTAAACACTTGGGTCACAATACATCACCAATGAAACAACCTACAGTCACCTAGAAAATTGGATCTGTAGTTGGTTAACCAACAGGAGACAAAGAATGCAGATAAGATGTGAATGCCCCACAATAATAGAGGTCATCAGTGGAGTCCCTTGGGGGTCTGTCCATGGACCACTACTGTTTCTGATTTAAATTAATGACATTGATTCTAGTACAATTAGTAAACGTGAAATTCACATATGATACTAAAATTAGAGGAATAGCAGGCACTGAGAAGGTAGCAAAAATAATTCTAAAGTACCTGGACTAGTTTTAGAACTGGGTATACACTTGGAAAATGCTGTTTAATGTAGAAAAGTGCAAAGTGCCGCAAATGGGCAACATAAATGTTCATTATAAATACAAAATAGGAGAAACTGTGCTATGGGAAGAAACCTCTGAAAAGGATTTATGGGTTTATGTCGCATCAAAGCAATATGTGAAAGCAATTAAAAAGCCAAATAAAATGTTCAGTTATATTGTAAAATTTGTTGAATATACAGTTAGGTCCATAAATATTTGCACAGAGACAACTTTTTTCTAATTTTGGTTCTGTACATTACCACAATGAATTTTAAATGAAACAACTCAGATGCAGTTGAAGTGCAGACTTTCAGCTTTAATTCACTGCGGTGAACAAAACGATTGCATAAAAATGTGAGGCAACTAAAGCATTTTTTTAACACAATCCCTTCATTTCAAGAGCTCAAATGTAATTGGACAATTGACTCAAAGGCTCTTTCATGGGCAGGTGTGGCATGTCATTATCAATTAAGCAGATAAAAGGCCTGGAGTTGATTTGAGGTGTGATGCTTGCATGTGGAAGATTTTGCTGTGAACAGACAACATGCGGTGAAAGAAGCCATCCTTAAGCTGCAAAAACAGAAAAAACCCATCCGAGAAATTGCTACAATATTACAAGTGGCACAATCTACAGTTTGGTACATCCTGAGAAAAAAAGCAAGCACTGGTGAACTCAGCAACGCAAAAAGACCTGGACGTCCACGGAAGACAACAGTGGTGGATGATCGCAGAATCATTTCCATGGTGAAGAGAAACCCCTTCACAACAGCCAACCAAGTGAACAACACTCTCCAGGGGGTAGGCGTATCGATATCCAAGTCTACCATAAAGAGAAGACTGCATGAAAGTAAATACAGAGGGTGCACTGCAAGGTGCAAGCCACTCATAAGCCTCAAGAATAGAAAGGCTAGATTGGACTTTGCTAAAGAACATCTAAAAAAGCCAGCACAGTTCTGGAAAAACATTCTTTGGACAGATGGATCCAAGACCAACCTCTACCAGAATGATGGCAAGAAAAAAGTATGGAGAAGGCGTGGAATAGCTCATTATCCAAGGCATACCACAATCTGTAAAACACGGTGGAGGCAGTGTGATGGCTTGGGCGTGCATGGCTGCCAGTGGCACTGGGACACTAGTGTTTATTGATGATGTGACACAGGACAGAAGCAGCCGAATGAATTCTGAGGTGTTCAGAGACATACTGTCTGCTCAAATCCAGCTAAATGCAGTCAAATTGACTGGGGTGGCATTTCATGATACAGATGGACACTGACCCAAAACATACAGCCAAAGCAACCCAGGAGTTTATTAAAGTGAAGAAGTGGAAAATTCTTGAATGGCCAAGTCAGTCACCTGATCTTAACACAATTGAGCATGCATTTCACTTGTTGAAGACTTAACTTTGGACAGAAAGGCCCACAAACAAACAGCAACTGAAGGCCGCTGCAGTAAAGGCCTGGCAGAGCATTAAAAAGAAGGAAATCCAGCATCTGGTGATGTCCATGAGTTCAAGACTTCAGGCTGTCATTGCCAGCAAAGGGTTTTCAACCAAGTATTAGAAATGAACATTTTATTTCCAGTTATTTAATTTGTCCAATTACTTTTGAGCCCCTGAAATGAAGGGATTGTGTTAAAACATGTTTTAGTTGCCTCACATTTTTATGCAATCGTTTTGTTCACCCCACTGAATTAAAGCTGAAAGTCTGCACTTCAACTGCATCTGAGTTGTTTCATTTAAAATTCATTGTGGTAATGTACAGAACCAAAATTAGAAAAAAGTTGTCTCTGTCCAAATATTTATGGACCTAACTGTAAATGTGACGGGTGTCTAGGTCACGCTTAAAAGTAATTTAACCTAAATATAGTTAAAATATCCGACTATGCCACCCAGTTTTATTAAGAGTCTGGGAACTCTTGAAATTTAAAGATAATAATGTACAGGTTTCTTTAAATTTGGCAGTGAGTAAACACACAATGAAAGACATGGCAGCAATTTCAACAAAAACAACAGTAACTTCTACTACACCAGACAATATAAAATGCGACAAGAAGATAAAAGTACATAAGAATTTAAAAGTATCAGGAGCAAAAACCATTTAAAAAGAAAAGCACACAGTCCACACTGTAAAATCTGTTAAAACATAGCAGTAGAGGATACAACCTTTGGTGGTGTGAAGTCCAAGTTGCGCTCTGTGTTACAACAATTAACCTTCCAACTGTCCCACTGAAACACTCTGTTCACTGAATGCTTGTTTCCCAACAGAAGTCTTGCTTACTTATCAAATTTCTGTCAGCATCTGTCCCTCATGGAGGGAGCTTTCTTTTTCACTTTTGGGTTCTTTGTGCTGCTATGATGTCCTAGGCACTTCTTGCTTCTTGTCCGCCAGCTTTGCTCCATCCTCTCATGAGTCTTCCATCTCTCACAAGTCTCTTCCAACCCTGGAGGTAGGTGTCACTGTGCGACTTGAGACTTGTCAGCCATGTCCACCTACGATTCCCTATACTCCATGCAAGTGATCTTGACAGCGTTCTCGGTGGACCATCGCTCTACACCACCCACTGCCCAGAAGTATATAACTGCTTCAGTCTCTGCCTAGATCAACATAACGATCAATTAAAAAATGGTACATACCAATTTCCTTTGCTTATCAATATTGTAAACACATTTGCATTGTTTAAGAAAAGAATATTATTGTCAGCTATCAAGAAGTACATATAGTATACCACTGTAAGCTGATTAGCAACCAATGTCCCCAGAATATGTTAATTTCCAAACCAGGTAAATATAAACATTTTCCAAGGAAGCAGGCAGTTCTGTTATCACAATGTTGTATGTTGATTAGATGTAAAGCAGTTTTCAAAGCAAGTGACTCTTTTGCAAGACAGGTAAATACATCCTGTAGACAGCCATCCACAATAACTTGTAACAGAATTATTCAGAAAATTTGGCTTTTCATTTATCATCCCGGCAGGCTGATATTCAAAGTAGGCGACTCTTTTTCAAGACAGGTAAATATCTATGTCCTGTAGACAGCCATCCACAATAACATGTAACAGAATTATTCAGGAAATTTACCTTTTCACTTATCACCCTAGTCTCAACACAGGGCTCCTATTGCCCATTCATCTATTGGCTTTTTATATTTATTATTTGCATCCTTTTTTGTCTAAAAAAAAAACACTCATGGTACAAAAAAAATCTTCTCCTCTGATATAAATCAAGGGGCATTATGCTTAGACTATATAATTCACTAATGAGACAGCATCTGGAGTGCACAACTAGGTGCATCCTAGGACTTAAGGACATGTCCTACTCTTACAGGCTTAGAGAATTAAATCTATTTAGTCTTGAGCAGAGGTCACTCCTTGGAGATCTAATGCAGGTGTTTAAAATTCACAGAGGCAATGATAAAGTAGATCCAGCAGAATTAGTTCAGCGTAAGGGTGAATCATGTACTCTGAGACAACAGCGGAAATGGAGTGGAAGTGCACTTAAGACTGAATCTAGGAATCACTTATTCATGCAAAGACGTAAAGAGGTGTGGGAATCAGGAACAAACTACCAAGACATGTAAATTAAACAGAAACCTAAACAATCTTTTAAATGTATCTGGGTGAGATAGTGGGACAGCTTAGCTAATAACTAAACAACCGAACTTGATAGATTGAATGGTTTTCTCTTGTTTGTCACATTTCTTATGTTCTTATGTTTAATGTCTCAAACTACAAAGTCTCCAGCCCTCTTCAAAAACTGAAACTGTAGTGTATAGAAATCATTAGGCTACCTGACTCATGCTACAAAGGTGAAAGGATTATAATACGTTACAGTAAATGAGTGTATGTACCTCTTAAATATACAGTATGATCAGTTCAGAATTCTTTAGAGATGATTTCTACAATTTTTCCCAAACAACACAATTTGAATTAGGAATCATTTGTGCATGTGCAGGAAGTGAATAGAATTGAGGCCATTAACTCTATACATACTCAAAAAGTAACATCCCAATTAATTATTTTATAAAACAAGCCTGAAAAAAACTGTTACCACTAATAATGTTTCAAAACCTAATTCCATTCACTTTGTCTGTCCTTTACACTAAGTGTGATAATTTGAATTTAACTTTATCATAATCCCAGTGTAATGGACAACATATGTGGACTGGCATCCCGACTGGGTTTGAAAAAGGATCCTTCCTTGGCAAGTACAATGAAAAGAATGGGAGCACTGCTAAATATTTCTCACCTTTTACACTAGATAGCTGCCCGCAGAGCATGCTGGGACATGTTGTCCCATGAGACAGCCCTGTTGGATTCCATGAGTGCCACCACGAGGAGCTGATCCCTACTTTTTGGGACTCCTGGTTGACCCAGAAGTACTTCCTTCAGGCTATGTCCTAGCACTGGAAGTAGTCCAAAGTCCAAGATAAAAGAGATCACTCAACCTCATCTAGTCAAAGTCAGATGTGGAGGATAGACAAGCACACGGAAGTGTGGAAGTGAAGAAAGAGAGAAAAGAATCATATTGTGCTGTGCGTGTAATACTTTTGGAGCCTTTGTGTAAGTTATTTTGTGAAAATAAATCTTTTTATTATTCCGGGACTTGTGTCTGTGAGGTTGTGTTTGGGATTTGGGGTGCTGCAATGCCTGCTGATGGTCACACCACCTAATTTGGATCTTACCATTCATTTAATGATGCCAAGGCAGAAAGTGAGAAAAAGAAAATGAACAAAAGACTTGTGTTGGGAATAAATAGAAAAATAAAATTGCTGTTATCAGTTTAAGAGCTCAGTACTACAAGTTAACTGAAGCTAAATGATTAATTTATATATTGTAGTAAGCACAATAAAGGAAGAGGCAGGTAGCCTACATGCACACACAGACAACGGAGGATGTGCAAATTTGAGCCTTCAGACAGTCGTGATTTTTTGACATCAGAACACACAACAGGCACTCTGCCATCATGAGACATTGGATTGGTTTAGAAACGTCACAGTCAATGAACCTTCTAATTGTTCCCGCCCACATTTCAACCAAATTCATTCATGGTTGTCTCCAAACATATAAGTTATAAACCTGACTCTGCCAGACTTGGACCTTAACTCCAGGACACCATGCCAGTAACATAATAATAATAATTCTTTGCATTTATATAGCGCTTTTCTCACTACTCAAAGCGCTCAGCAATTGCAGGTTAAGGGCCTTGCTCAAGGGCCCAATAGAGCAGAGTCCCTTTTTGGCATTTATGGGATTCGAACTGGCAACCTTCCGATTGCCAGTGCAGACCCCTAGCCTCAGAGCCACCACTCCGCCTGGATCCACCAAAATTAAAATTTAAAATTTATGGCATCTTTTTTAAAGATATAAAAAAAATACAGTTTTTTAAATTATATCTTCAGCAACTACAACTTAGAAGTTTATTGAAACTATTGGAGGAAGAAAGATTCATGATGAAATCTTTGAAATATTTTACAACACTGGTTAACAATAAGTAACAGTCTTAACAGCCTCAAAAGAAGAATATATTTTCTTTATGCAGCTATACATTTTATACACTCCATTTTATTATCCGATAATTTCAGATAAGGGAGACCACACAATATTTCTTTGGACAAGTTCAATAGTGTTATTAATACCTGAATGACTAGCTGCCAAAAATGTATGTCCCATTGTGATACTGAAGAACAAATAAAGCATGCAGTTCTGTCATTTTATGGTAAAGGTACCTGCCTTAATATTCTTGAAAACAAGTCTATAAAATGTGACAGGACTGAACCAGCAGAAAAACAAAGTCCAATTAAAACTAAAGTCTAAGGTTTTCTTGTTTTGATGTCCTTAAATGAGCAAGTCAGTAAAAAACATAAAAGGATAAAAAGACTTCTTAACCATTTGCCTCAGTTCCTCTAAAAACCATGTAATAGCCAGCAATTATTGAATTCCTACATCATAATTATGCTCTGATGGAGAGAATTTTAATTGATAAAAATATATACTCTATGTATTAAGGTTACGAGCCTGTGAAATAACACACTTCTGATTCCAGTTCCTGCTTCTACTTTAAAAGGAAATAAATAAGAATATACAAACAGTTTTAACAAGAACAAGCCATTAGTTATTTCCTTCTCATCTAATGTTTCCAAAATATTATTGATCTGAGAATTGATGGTCTTTCAATTGTGCTACTTTGTAACTTCTTCCATTGTATCTGTAGTTACCTGGGTGAAGAAATATTTTGTAACATCTGTGCAAAAGTACTATTTAGCTGACTTCCATTTATGTCCTTGTGCTCTTAACTAGCATTTGTTCTCTTTACATTGGACACTTCTACATTATATCTCTGTTTGCTTAAGCTCTAAAGTTTCAGCTCCAACAAACTTTTCTCATACCGTATACCCCAATTTCTGAAGTTTTTTTTTCATTAGTGTGTCCCTGCATTATGGACAGACATGGCATGTGGTGCAAATAAAAGTAACTGATAAAATGAAGGAAAAAAGAGTGATACAGATTGTATCGAAAGATGGCACTTCATTGGCTAGTAGAGCAGCCTCCCACCTGACGTGTCCACACACTACCAACTGCATTTGAGGAGTAACATGGTGTGCTCCACAAATGAGTGTGCAAGAACGTGTATGGCATTATAGCACCTCTCCTCAAGAAAAGATTTAAGGCACTGGCATTTGAGCAGGTAGCTGCTATTACCTGGCATATGTAATGACATTATTTCTGTTGCAATGAATAGTACAGGTCATATGAAAAACTGTGGGTTCAGTCAGTTATCTTACCAACAAGCCAGCCATCACATAAAGTTTTATCATATCTGAAAAGCTACTTTGCCTCAAAATAAATTATTTATGGGTCGACCCAGGCCACCAAGACATTGTCAGTCTCATGTTGGCATCACATATGACTTACGCGTTAATGGAGTGCAACTGTTTACAGTTAGCAAAAACAGCTTCATTTTCTCTTTTTGCCCTTGTTGTTGTAAATTGCTTCAATTACATAGGAGTTCTGGATACTAATGCAAAATGCCTTTTTATCTTGGCAAAAATATATGTTTTATGTATGTTCACTCACAGCATAGAAAATGTCTGGATGTCGTGCTGTTCAGTCAGTTAATGGCTTCCAGCACAGCAGGCATTATGGAGTGAAGCATGGCTGAGATATTCCTGACTTGTTCGCCAGTTTACTGAGAAATGACAGGCAGGCAATATAAACTGACCAATATAATATGTAATATGTTTATCATGTAAACACAAATTATAATAATGGCTCAGTGATATAAAGTATTATATGCTGGTTTGGCTGCATTTCTCTACTTGATCAAGGGTGTCATCAGTCCCCAGTTTCACTGAAATGTTGCACACAGATGGGCCAGAGTAAATATAAGCAAGTTCTCCCATCAAGTTTTTTTTCCATGTTTGCATGGAACTTCGTACGCACATATTGGGCCTCTTGGGCCTGCCCAATGCTATATCAGCTAATGCTATATTAAGTATCTCAGGAGTCTAAAGAAACAGATGCACCCACAATTTTCTGATGGTGTGCTTCTCTATCTCTTTCTCTCTGTGTCTCTCCTCACCATATCAACAACAAGCTTTCAATTCAAGGACTCCAATCTGGATAAAAGAGGTTCTTAAAATGCTAAAAAACCAACAAAAAAAAAACCTTGGTTGGCATCCTTGAGCTTGATGCCCCAGTGTGGAGAGACCGTTTGCACCACCATAAGACCAGCCACGGGTTTAAATGTTATTCTGTAACTAAAATCTATACTAATAAAAGGCAAAGCCCTCACTGACTGACTCACTCACTCACTGACTGACTGACTGACTCATCACTAATTCTCCAACTTCCCGTGTAGGTGGAAGGCTGAAATTTGGCAGGCTCATTCCTTACAGCTTACTTACAAAAGTTAGGCAGGTTTCATTTCGAAATTCAAAGCGTAATGGTCATAACTGGAACATATTTTTTGTCTATACACTGTAATGGAGGAGGCGGAGTCACGTATCGCGTCATCACGCCTCCTACGTAATCACGTGAACTAAAAACAAGGAAGAGATTTACAGCACGAGTCACACGCGGGAACGAAGGTAAATGACGTTAATTTTTGACTGTCTTTTAATACTGTGTAAGCATACATATTAACACATGTGCAATTAAACGTGTGCATTTACGGGGTGATTTCTCAGGCTTAAAAGCTCACCTTTTATCAAACGCGGGAACAAAGGTAACTGACGTTGTTCACTGTCTTTTAATACTGTGTAACCATACATATTAACACATGTGCAATTAAACGTGTGCATTTACGGGGTGATTTCTCAGGCTTAAAAGCTCGCCTTTTACTAAAAAGGTAAATGCAAAACTATTTTCAATCAGTTTATTGAAACGCTCCCGTTAAGGATTGCAATAACATATTCGCGAGAGAAAAGAACGAAGTAGGGGGAAATGGAGGAAGAGCCGCAAACAGCGAACAGCAAAAAATTAATTAAACAATTGAGAACGGAGCGACTTAAGCATACAAGCATGTTCATAAGGGAAACAAAGCACGGTGTAAAACGTAAGTTTAAATTAAGTTTATAGAAACGCTCCCGCTGCGGATTGCAATAACATATTCGCGAGATAAAACTTTAATGAGAAGACACGAGGTATAAACGAACCACACGCCGTGGCGCAACGTTAGGGGCAACAGTTTCAACCATTCTATGATCTGCTTCTCGCAACTGAAAGACGGCACATGGCGGATGTTTGCCGACTTGCTGACCGCAACGTTAGGGGCTTCAGCTATGGCGCTGACGCCACATCTCAGTGCCAACACTTTGCACACTGTACTTAAAAGACACGCCCTCCTCACTGGACAGTTAAAAACACCAATCAAACTAACGATGACATCAAGTATTACCCAATCAAAAGTAGGAAAGGAGGCATCTTCATAAAATGCGTCTGGGATGATTTGCATGAGACGCTGCTTTAAAAAAAAAAATTATAAAAAAAATACGGGATAAATCTCGTCCAGTATTGATTCAAAACGGGACGCGCAATTTCATTCTCAAACGCGGCACCATTCCGTATTTTAAAGGACGGGTGGCAACCCTACAGTGCCAGGTAACCACCCATACAATCACATTGTGATTCAGACTAGGAATGCAATGAATGTAATTACCCCGATCTACATACAAGGCGAAAGTCTTGCAACATTCAAAGATGATGGTTTGGGATAAGTACACCATACAACATAAAAGAGCTTATGAAGCCTTGAACCGAAAAAAAGCAAGATCTCAGAGATCGTAAAAAAAAAAAAATAGAAGGTAATGTCGTTTTACTCGCTGTAGATTTTAGTCAAACATTACCAGTTATTCCACGAGGGAGACCAGCAGATCAACTCAACGCGTGTTTAAAATCCATGCTTCTCCCACGCTCGGTTATATGTCGCGTGTTCTCGGGTAGGTCACCAAAAAATTTATACATTTAAGCATGTAATGGGCAAACAAAAAATGAGGTATACCCGAAGGCACTGCAGTAGTACTTAATGTTACTTTACTTCTTAAATGTTAATGTTTTACTGTTTAATAATTTATACGCTTCTTATATGTTGTTCAAATTCTTTTATCAAAACACCACTGACAGCGCAATGCACGATAACATGGAGTGAATGCACCATACGCATCCGCCCACGGCTGCCCTGCTGTGCGCAGATAGGAGTTGATTCTACAATAAAATAAAATAAACATAAAAAGATAGTAGACGTGACGTACTATATGTGTACCACATTTGAAGTGTATAGGTGAAACGGTTTGCGAGGTACAGGTCATTTAAAATCCTGGACAGACACACAAATTGCCACGGTAGCAAATTACAGAAGAAGATTTTACTGTTTAATAATTTATATTTATATGAAATGTGCTTCTTATATATTACTTCATATTCTCATATGATAATGATGTTAATGTTTATATTGATTTCTGTGTTATTAAAACTGCATGTATGTGTGTATATGTATATATATATATATATATATACTAGCAAAATACCGCGCTTCGCAGCGGAGAAGTAGTGTGTTAAAGAGGTTATGAAAAAAAAAGGAAACATTTCAAAAATAACGTAACATGATTGTCAATGAAAGCCCGTTTCAGTCAGTAAGTCTTATGTGTGTGTTTATGTATGTGTGTATATATATGTAGATGTGTATATGTAGATATGTATATATATGTATACGTATATAAATGTTTATGTGTGTGTGTATATTATATATATAATATATATATATATATATATATATATATATATATATATATATATATATATATATATATAAAAAAGACAGCAACAGTTATAACAATGACAACACAATTACATTGACAATCATGTTACGTTATTTTTAAAATGTTTCCTTTTTTTTTTCATAACCTCTTTAACACACTACTTCTCCGCTGCGAAGCGCGGGTATTTTGCTAGTCATTAATAAATGTTTTGACTAAAATTTTGGATTCAACAATCTTTTTAGCAAGTGTACAAAATTATCCATTTGCTCTACAAAGCTTATTACCATCTGGACAAAGTTGGCAGCACTGGGAAGGTTATGTTTTTGATTTTTCCAATGTACTACCCAGCCCTGCCTGATAAGAGATAAACTCAGGGATATGCAGGTGGATGAGCCTATGGTGTCCTAGATGTTGGACTATCTGCAGTTTGTGAGGACTATGATTCTGAAGTGGATGTGAGCAACACTGGAGCACCACAAGGAACAGCCCTGTCTCCTTCCTCTTCACTTTGTACACCTCAGACTATAAATATACTGCAACACCTGGTCATGTCACTTGCAGAAATTCTCAGATGATTCTGTACTTATGGAGTGTATTGATAAGGGGGATGATCCAGGTGGAGAGCTTTGTTTCTTGGTACAATGAGAAATGTACTTAACATCAGCAAATCCATAGCCTCTACACCCAGTCACTATTCAGTGAGTGAATGTGGAGGTGGTACACTGCTACAAGTACATGGAGGTCCACATCAATGACAAGCTAGGCCAGGGGGGTATTTTTCGTACGTGGATTACTCGCTTAGCCGGATGTAATTGTTGACGATTTGGCCTGATCCTGGATCTGTCGGTTTTTTGAAACTCTTGCTGGAAGTGCTGTCATAGCAACACATCCAAATCCGCAAACCTGCTCGGAGCAGGTTTGTTCTGCGTAAACAAGGATTAGTTTACACACGTGATCAGTGACGGTGCGTGGAAGTCATCCAGTCAGGGCTTCGCCGTTCATGAATGAGCGACCAATTGATATTGGTGCGCAAATTATACGAAGAGAAATTCATATAAAGAGGGTTTTGCGAGATCGGCAAGATCCTTTATTGCCCCCGGAGGAAAATTCTGTACGAAAGATACCGCTTTAGCCGAGGGGGAATATTGTACCTCAAAGATTTATTAGCTCAGTATATTCGAAGTCAAACTCGGCGAAGTCGGGCTCTCACAACCACACAGACATATGCATTGCTTTGAGGTTTCTTGCAAGTGGCACTTTTTTATACAGTGGTGTGAAAAACTATTTGCCCCCTTCCTGATTTCTTATTCTTTTGCATGTTTGTCACACAAAATGTTTCTGATCATCAAACACATTTAACCATTAGTCAAATATAACACAAGTAAACACAAAATGCAGTTTTTAAATGATGGTGTTTATTATTTAGGGAGAAAAAAAATCCAAACCTACATGGCCCTGTGTGAAAAAGTAATTGCCCCCTTGTTAAAAAATAACCTAACTGTGGTGTATCACACCTGAGTTCAATTTCCGTAGCCACCCCCAGGCCTGATTACTGCCACACCTGTTTCAATCAAGAAATCACTTAAATAGGAGCTGCCTGACACAGAGAAGTAGACCAAAAGCACCTCAAAAACTAGACATCATGCCAAGATCCAAAGAAATTCAGGAACAAATGAGAACAGAAGTAATTGAGATCTATCAGTCTGGTAAAGGTTATAAAGCCATTTCTAAAGCTTTGGGACTCCAGCGAACCACAGTGAGAGCCATTATCCACAAATGGCAAAAACATGGAACAGTGGTGAACCTTCCCAGGAGTGGCCAGCCGACCAAAATTACCCCAAGAGCGCAGAGACGACTCATCCGAGAGGTCACAAAAGACCCCAGGACAACGTCTAAAGAACTGCAGGCCTCACTTGCCTCAATTAAGGTCAGTGTTCACGACTCCACCATAAGAAAGAGACTGGGCAAAAACGGCCTGCATGGCAGATTTCCAAGACGCAAACCACTGTTAAGCAAAAAGAACATTAGGGCTCGTCTCAATTTTGCTAAGAAACATCTCAATGATTGCCAAGACTTTTGGGATATACCTTGTGGACTGATGAGTCAAAAGTTGAACTTTTTGGAAGGCAAATGTCCCGTTACATCTGGCGTAAAAGGAACACAGCATTTCAGAAAAAGAACATCATACCAGCAGTAAAATATGGTGGTGGTAGTGTGATGGTCTGGGGTTGTTTTGCTGCTTCAGGACCTGGAAGGCTTGCTGTGATAGATGGAACCATGAATGCTACTGTCTACCAAAAAATCCTGAAGGAGAATGTCCGGCCATCTGTTCGTCAACTCAAGCTGAAGCGATCTTGGGTGCTGCAACAGGACAATGACCCAAAACACACCAGCAAATCCACCTCTGAATGGCTGAAGAAAAACAAAATGAAGACTTTGGAGTGGCCTAGTCAAAGTCCTGACCTGAATCCAATTGAGATGCTATGGCATGACCTTAAAAAGGCGGTTCATGCTAGAAAACCCTCAAATAAAGCTGAATTACAACAATTTTGCAAAGATGAGTGGGCCAAAATTCCTCCAGAGCGCTGTAATAGACTCATTGCAAGTTATCGCAAACGCTTGATTGCAGTTATTGCTGCTAAGGGTGGCCCAACCAGTTATTAGGTTCAGGGGGCAATTACTTTTTCACACAGGGCCATGTAGGTTTGGATTTTTTTTTCTCCCTAAATAATAAAAACCACCATTTACAAACTGCATTTGTGTTTACTTGTGTTATATTTGACTAATGGTTAAATGTGTTTGATGATCAGAAACATTTTGTGTGACAAACATGCAAAAGAATAAGAAATCAGGAAGGGGGCAAATAGTTTTTCACACCACTGTATACTGTAGGCGATGCGGAACATCTATCGAAAAGTGCAGTTTGCCAGGCAATTCGTAAAGTCTGTTTGGCTCTGAAACATTTCCTTCAGGTTTTCATTGTGTTTCCTGGACACCTGCGTGTGCAGACAATAAAATAGGTGTTTCATGCCATTGCAGGTAGGTAATACACAGGCAAAAACACCCACAGTTCCATAAAGAATCCAACAATCAGCCTAACATTCTCATTACCAGGATTTCCAAATGTGATTGGGGCACATGGAACTGATCAGAGTGGAGTTTGATCAAACATTATTTGGAAAATGTACCCCTCCTCCTGATGAATAATCAGACACAGTGTCTTCATCAAATATTTGACCTTCGTTAATATCTCGTTGGTCAGACACAGGTTCAAGGGATATGACATTCCCTGCAACTGACCCAACAAAAAAGAGGGCTATATGGAACATAAATATAGCACACATGGAGGACAAATATGCAATGACCATCCTTTACCTGAAATGAAATGACCACTGCTTCCTGCCACTGGTTCTGAGGAGGGGCTTCCCCCTGGAATGCCCTCAGAAACAGGGTGATGGGCATTTTGCTGGAGAGCCAACTCTTCTGCAGGGGTTAGGTCTGGACCGCGTGGACCTCCACCTGTTTTTTGCTTGTCTGCCTCCTTATTAGCTTTAAAATTAATGTTTTTTATATTATATATGATTCTTTATGTCAACAATTCTTTAAATAGTTATATACCAATATTTACCAGTTTGAAGTATATTCTTGTACTTCACTTTAACCTGTTCCCATGTTCTCCTTGTGCTCACGTTTGATCTGGAATTATGACATATTAAATAATAATTAATCTGACACATAGGAAATGAAACGCTGCATTCAGTAAGTACAATGTACACTACTTAGCGTTTAATTTTTTCGGCCACTTTTTGCCAGCCGTCTTTTCTGGTCTGGGCTGCTTTTGCAGTGTTACCCCTTGTGTATATTACATCTTGAAATTCTTCGTGTCCTTCGAATAAAAGGTCTTGCGCCGCGTGTGTGAAAAAAAAATGCACCCGTTCTTTCGTCATTTTGTTGCAGCCTATCAAAGACTTGCTGATCATGTTTTCTAGACTCAATATATATGGGCTTTTCACTCAGCGCGGGCGTGCGCATTCATCTCGTATGATTAGATCCAGCTAAACTAATCTAATACACGGCAGCGTTTGAAAAACCGACTTATCTGGATGAGTTTCACTGGCATTAACGCATTCAAGATGAGGCACCTGATCTCGGATGGTTTAAGAGACGTACGAAAAATACCCCCCTGGTCTCGTTATCTTTAGCCAAGTCAGAAGTTCTATGGTGTGTATTTAAGGGGAATCTTGTTATTTGTGATCATATTTATCCATTTATCAAGCTTTTGTAAATCTATCTATCTATCTATGTTCTTCCTCATAACTTAACACTTAGCTGCACTCTCACTCAGATCTAGATATTAGAGCCACAGAGAGTTTAATGTGTCTGTGACATGACACAACAGTTTAAAATTCACAATATTCAGCCAGTCTCAGATTTTTTGTTTGCATCAGAAATAAAAATTTTCATCTCTCTCTCTCTCTCTATCCCTCTCTGCCAGTTTAACAGATTTTTTGGGTTCACCCAGGATGGTTCATTGCCTCCCAAGAGGTATTCGAGCAGATGTTTTTACAGTTGGATGCACTTCCTGCAACCTCCTTTTGTCTTCTTTTACAACACAAAAGTAAGATGGAGACCTTAGTTGAACTCCAAAATTTATTTTATTCTGTAATTCTTACATTGTTTTTTTAAAACACCTTTAATTTACATAGCTTCACTTATGTGTCATGATATTAATAATGGTATGAACACAAATAAAGACAAGGACGCTGTTGAATCAATAATGTTGTTTATTAATGATTTTGCCACAATTAACATATTTTATTAATTAAATAATATATCATCCCCATTCACCTTACAAATGTATCTCCCAGACTAATTTTCTTGAAAAATGAGAATCAATACAGTTCTCTACAGCTGCTAATTTGACTGCAGTTTTAATCTCCAACATTTTTAAATCATTTTATTTAAAAATATTACAAATACTATCCTTTGATTCTTCATTTTGTGAAGACCTAGTCCAAAGCTAATGTTGCTTTAATTAAAGAGTTTTGCTCTTTTCCTGAAATACTAGAAAAGTATAGATTTATATTCAGTCATGTTTACACAAGAAAGCATTATCCAAAACTGACGAAAAATAAGACATTTACAGACAAAAGGTTAAAAATTATAAAAATTCAGAAATATTTAAAGTTCATCCTTTGAAAACAAAACTTTGCTAACTTTTTCTAACAGTTTGGTGCTATATTTTTATGTAGACAGTAACACTATACATATGAAAAACGATACACCCTAAAATATTTATTACTTACTAGATGTAAAAAGCCCGTTCTGTAAAAAGCCTGGGGTCCTAGAAACTATTGAAGTCGTCAGAAAAAAAATTGAAATGTAGAGATGTCAGGTAATTGAAAGGAACTACTCTGGGCATCTCTCTCCTAGGTTTCCTTTTGCCGATGCGCTCACCTCGTTTGTGTATTAGCAGTGGGAGGAAAAGTAAAAGGGATACCATTTGCCGATGTGCGTAAGAGTATCTCTCTTTTCTTGGCGGTTTTACTTTGGTAACAGAGTCGCTTTCTTCTCCCAACTTGTTAACTTGGGGCCGCCTTGAAGGCCATCTAATCTTCATGCTGTAGTAGCCTCACACATCTGGGCCGGACAGACACACACACTTCCATGCATAGACTTTCATATATAAGATGACATTTCTTTATTAAAATGTCACGTGGCACTGGGAGAAAAGGAATTTATGGAGCAGTTTGTGTGAGTACTGACTGGGTACAGACTTACTGAAGGTAATTTCCACATATAAGCATCAATTTACCTAATTTCTAGTTTCTTCCACCTCACCTTTAAACACATACTTACCAATTTACCCACATCATCTCCTATAACTATGGTTGCATTTCTGTTAATCTGCTGGAGGTTTTTATTTATTTATTTTTTTTAAATTTGGATTTGTGAAATTTCTAAACCAAGCAATGAGAATCAGAGTGACAGACTGGATCCCACTGAGATAAAATGACAACATGAGATCCCTGCATGCTCTGACCTCACTTCAAAGGTTTATGAATGAGAAATAGGTGCTAATGAAATTCAGAGTTTTTTTATTGATATTTCCAATAATAATAATAGATAATTATCTAGGATCCAGAAGGCAGAACCACTACCCACTGCACCATACTGATCAAGATTCATTAAACCTAAATAATGAATACATAAGCAAATATTTGTTTCCTTCATTCTTGGCAATAAACATCAAATCATTTCTGTGGCCATTCTGTCTACTTCAGGGACTAGGGCTGGATGCAGCACTAATTAATTGCAGAGCCAATGTATACACCTGCTCAAACTAGGCCAATGTCGAGCTTCAGATTAACCAACCTTGAATGTCTTTAGATGGGAAAAAAAGCCAAGCAAACAAAAAAGTGGATTGGGATCAAACTAATTCTCCTTAAAATGTGAAACATGAGTACTAAATATGATGTCCCTATGCCACCCATTACTAGACATATTTACATTATATGTGTTGTTTTCGGGCGGCACGGTGGCGCAGTGGTAGTGCTGCTGCCTCACAGTTAGGTGACCCGGGTTCGCTTCCCGGGTCCACCCTGCGTGGAGTTTGCATGTTCTCCCCGTGTCTGCGTGGGTTTCCTCCGGGCACTCTGGTTTCCTCCCACAGTCCAAAGACATGCAGGTTAGGTAGATTGGTGATTCTAAATTGGCCCTAGTGTGTGCTTGGTGTGTGGGTGTGTTTGTGTGTGTCCTGCGGTGGGTTGGCTTCCTGCCTTGTGCCCTGTGTTGGCTGGGATTGGCTCCAGCAGACCCCCGTGACCCTGTGTTCGGATTCAGCGGGTTGGAAAATGGATGGATGGATGTGTTGTTTTGAAAACATTGTAATAGTATTCAGTGTGCAAGCCTGTTACAGTACATCAATGGTATCTCACCTTAAGGTGTTTCTTGTGACATATAATAAAATTCTCTAAACCACTCATTCAGACTGACTGGAAGCAGAGGGTATTCCCAACAGCACTGAGTGCAAGGTAATAACCAGTCCTAAATAGAGCATAAACCCACTGGAGGAGTCTGTAAATAACAGACCCAGAGAAGGTCCATTTGGGACATATGAGCTGTAGAATACGTCAAAAAATATTGTCAGTAAACACAGTTTGTCTCAATATCTACAAAAGGCAGCTAAAGCTGTACTATGCAAAACAAAAGCCATACACCCTTCGACATCCAGAAACGTCAGCAACTATTTTGGGCAAAAGCTCATCTTAGATGGACTGACACAAAGTAGAAATGTGTGCTGTGGTCTGGCAAGTCCACCTTTCAGTTTGTGTGTGGACAAAATGACATATCAAAGAGCGTAAGGATCATCCTGTGTTAGCAACGCCACATTTAGAAGTCTTAGTGCCTATGGCATGGTAAACTTGCATATCTGTGAAAACTGTTAATGCTGAAGGATACATGCATATCTTGGAGCAACATATGCAACCATCTAGATGATGTATTTTTCAGGACCATCCTTGCTTACTTCAGCAAGACAACTCCAAGCCATATTTAGCACGTATTCCTACAGTATGGCTTTGCAGTATGAGGGTGTGGGTGCTAACTCTCTCCTAATGAAAGCACCCAGCACATTATAAAGTGATAAAATACATCAATGGCAGCAAAGAACAGCTGAACAGATGAAGCCCTTTATTAAGCAAGAATAAGGAAAAAAATCACATTGTCAACATTACATCGATTAGTGTCCGGTTCCCAACACTTATTGAATGGTATTAAAAGGAAAGATGATGTAATACGGTGGTTAAGAAAATCCTGTCCCAAATCTTTTGGGAAAAGAGACGTGTATAACACCAAGGTATCCATAAAAATATCCAGAAAACTAATTTTTTTCAGGAATCTTTTGGGTCTTTGCCAGAAAGTAAAATTTTGGCACTCACACTTTTCTTTCTGTGCACTCAAGGCAGCCATATTGTTCACTGACCAAGAACATTAAATGATAAGGGCTCATATTAGACTATCTAGGGAAAAAAGTATCTTAGGAAACTTTCTGTCCAAATCTAATTGAAATATTTTTGTTCTTAATTCAATTAAATCAAAAGAACATCTGTTTGCAATGGCGTCAACACTGTCAGAGGAAGAGATTGGATGAATCATTTAATTGATTCATTCATCCTTCATTAGATAACCTACTGAATCTATTTCAGGGTTATAGGTGATAGAGCCTAATCCACTTGATGACGGAGATTAATTTGGGTATTTTCATTTACTTGTTGTTCAGCCCAACAATCCTATAATCAAAAGTAGAGATACAGTAAAGCATGATGCACAAGAAGTAATACAACCGTAAAAGTCACACTCATACAAACACCCCCTTACTCATTAGAGTCTTCAAAAAATATCCAACCATCTCTAAAATACCTAAAAAATACACATATAATTAGATTAGATTAATTCAGTATTTGATTCACTTTACATTGGAGTACTATTGTCTGTTGTGTAAGGCACTTAGCAATGGCATTTTCTATTATATTTACAAGAGAAAATAAATGATTGATTGTCGGTGTAATGTGTTCACAACAGCCACCAAGCTTATAACAACTCCTAAAAAAATTTAAAGTAGAATTTAAATAGCAGTGGGCAATTTAAATGGTGGAAATTGTATCCTGTTGAACATTGCCTCTGTGCACCTCAAATGCTAGGTGGTATTTCATTTAAATTCAATTATCACCTAATCCAAAAGTTCCCAAAATTAACCCACAGTCCCATTCGTTAGTTATTGGCTTTCCTTCCAATGGTTTTCTCAATCAGAACTCGATTCCCACCTCCTTTAATTGGCTGGTTTGTTTCTGTTCACACACTTCTGAATGTGTCTGAGAAATTAGCAAAGACAAACAACTTTTGGTTAACAGAAAATTTGTTACATTGTAATATACTTGATTGTTAAAAGTTGTCCCCTAATTGATTCAGAGTATTTTCAAAGCAATCAATTAACACTAAGCTGATGCAGGTGCAAAAAAAAAAACAAAACAAAACAAAACAATGCCTCCTACAGCACAACAGCTAATTTGGTGTCGTTTGCATCTGTGTGTTTTCATCTTTATAATGTACTGTATATGTAATGAAACCCCAGATGGAATATTATCAGGGCACCAGATTGATATTTGCATATTAAATACATTTTTGTTCCATTGTTTTAGGTATGTAATGCACAATACACACTTAGCTTTATAATAAAGTATATATGAAGCTAAAATTAGCTTTTGATTAAGAAACTGTTTTGGAGAAAGTATATTTTTTAAAGTTGTCAAAGTTGGATTGACCTGGGGAACGATTGAAGAAAGCATCAGCCTATGATAAGAGTCCATTGTCATACTCTACTAAAGATAGCTTTGACACCCATTAGTTTCAAAAACTACCGATTTATCTTTATACAGTGCTCTTTATTGTCATTAAAGGTGCTGTTTCAGGCATAATTAAACTAGATAACACAGTGGTTCTCTAGTCCTATTGCTGTTCTCACCTTAAATGGAGCCCCTTTTCATTTAGCCATTATTTGCTCAGTTGAAATAGTTCTAGCTTTGTGAAGACTTACTCTAGCATAAAAATATTGTTTTGAATGTCTGTCTGAAACATTAACAAAAGAGATTGCAGGTTATAAATCAGGAGTGGCCAACTCTGACTCTGAAGAGCCACAGTGGCTGCAGGTTTTTTGTTTCAATCCAGTTTCTTAATTTGAAGCCAATCTTCACCAATAACAGATCTTACAATCAGATCTTAAATCATAGATTTTTTTTTCTTTATATGATACATGTACTGTATCATCACAGTGATTTAAAGCGTAAAGCAGATGAATCATTTTCAGTTCTTCATTTTCTCTTTAGTTTTCTTTTAAATACTTAATTAAACCAAATAGTGAATGACAAATATACATGGGTGGAAATGGAGACAAGCTAGATGTAGAACCACTGGTCCTTTTGTCATTTGCATCTAATTGCTAATAAGAAGCATTTAAAACCATGAATACAGCTGTTTAAGACTAAAATAAGCAATTAAGAGTTCAAAATCTTAATAAACCAGACAACTAAAATGAACCAGAAAAATGACACTTTGAGCAATAAGTGCTTCATTAGCAATGAATGATTTCTCGTGAAGCAATTGGGATGGAATATAAACTTGAAACCACAGACTGTGTTCACTGACCAATGTTGCTCAGCCCTGATTTAAACAGCCTGAGTCTTAAAAAGCAAATAAATTAAATTAAGTTAATTAGTAGTAAAAACTAGTCACTAATTAAGAAAATAGAATGAAAAACTGCAGCCACTGTGGCTCTCCGGGATTGGAGGTGGTCACCCCTGCTATATATCATAGGCAGGAGATGATGGCATTGCAAATAGTGGTATACTGTAACATAAAGGGGAACAACCTAACTACATGGTGGTTTACCTCCGTTGAACTGAGCAGCAATTACTGTGGCATTTGTCCAGAACAGGATGAGAAGCAAGATCGCATATCTCCTCATGAAATGCCAAACAGAGTATTGAAGGAACAAGAAAGCCAGTCAAAAAAGTAGATACACTACAGAAAGAATAAAATAGGAACACAATTATTATGAATGAAATAATAGAGTGAGACATAATTTTATCTATAAGCACATTTCTCCCTTTATGTATTGGATATTCTGCTGTTATTCTGACACTTGTGCAGTGTAAGCCCTACACTACAGTGAATAGTGAAAGTGGAGTACTGCATGAAACATTAAACTGCTAGAGCCTTTCTATTAAAGTGCATAAAAGTTTTTTTTTTTTTTTTTTGTAAATTCATCAAAGATATGGTTTAAGACAAAAAGTGACTTGTTGAGAGAAAGGCTGATGTACCTTTTGACAACCTCATTCTGCATTGCTTTCCATTTAATGATAGGTCAAAAGGCGAAAAAGCTTTCCTTCAATTTTTTCCTCAGTTATTTTTATGAATGTCTGTTTACCAGGTGTCTACCCTCACAAAAGAAATACTTCATAGTTACTGACAGAAACAGTGAGAGCCAGGTTAGACTCATTGGCTCTTTTGTTTTGTTAAATAATATCAGCCTAGATTGATTTTGATGACCCTGGAATGTGCTGGACACCCTAAGGATTCTGAAAGGACTGCTGCTTAATTTCAAACTGGAAAGTGTTTTCTGGTCGAGAGTTGCAATTCCAGACTACTAAACATCATAAAGCCATTATGCACAACAAATTTATTGGAAATCAGACAATGCCTTACACGGTGTTGCAGTTTCCATTTTCACTAGTGTATAATAGTAAGCCTTTTCATTTCAACTATGTTTACTCAGCCTAAAACACAAACACAATTCATGCATTTCACTTCCATTCAAAGAATTAACAGGTATTTATATTTATAAATATTTCAGTTAAACCTTTCATTAGCAGATTTCTGTACCGCTGTTCCTTTTTGGAGTTAGCAGGATTATGCTCTTGAAGAGATTGATTTTTCAATTGTAGTTCAGTGTATTTGACAAGTATATGTTAAATGGCATGAGATATAGTGTGGGGTTTCAGCGCTGGAAACAATTGCCATTTATTTTCTTTATTTAATTATTGCTTAAGGTTAGTTGCCTGCACTTATTTGCTACCTTTTGTTTCTTCTGTAGTGTTGCTAACTGCAGTGATTTACTGGATTGCATCTACTGAGGGGCTTGTGTGTGACCTCTGTGACCATGCACATGCAGATGCTTCATTATGTTAGTATGTGACTCTTCAGAAATTAATGTTTAAAAGAAGTAGACGTGAAAAAGGTGAGTTGTCGGCTCCTCCTCATCTCTCTTGAAATTGCCAGATGCCATCATGGTGACACTCCTGAAGGTAGCTGCTTTCTTGTTTATTCCTACTTCTTGTATTTTGCTTACCAGTTACCTCAGATTTCATTCTGGTTTAGGTTTTGTACTACATTTTTATGTATGCCATTTGTCTGTTTCTTGAAGCAGTTAGTATGGAGGCTGGCTCCAGCATCATAGTGCTGGAGGGGTGTAGAAGAGTCTTTTTCGTTAATTTGTATAATCTTGCAATGGATAATATTGTCTAGCGTAAAGATTAATATAGTTTCGTGTTTTTCTTAATGTCTAACAATGTCATTTTTTAAATTTTTAATGTTTTAAACGGGCAAAGAAGTTAATGTGTAAGAGTATCTCATTTTAAAGGGAAAGAAGCAGTATAACCAGTTGTTGCTTTGATACATTTATGCCCCTACTAGATCAGATAAGAACTTTTGTTAAGTGCTTTTGAGCCATCTGTGATGGTGAGGGAGAGAATTGGGAAGAGTGGGCCAGTGTTTTATGGCCTAATTTCTTTGCTCTTTGTGTAAAACTACATCATTTGAAACTGGAGTAAATGCTAAAAGGAACAAAGGTAATCTAGTTTTGGTGGAGGGTGGGGGTGAATCTGGACTGGAGAACTGAGTTATGGCTAAATAGGATTGTTCACTGGATAAGAGGAATCACCCGGCTTGTTCTCCCTTTCTCCTTCTCTAAGCATTTTCCATCATGAGGAAATTAGGCCATGCTGCTTGCCATTCCATTCAAGGGTTATGCCAGACCATATTGGAATAGACAACAATCAATATAATAAGACAGAGAGCCACCTGTTGGCCTATTATCAGGGTGTATTATTTTAACACTTATTGTACTTTGCTATTTTGGTCATATTGTCTATAAAGCATGAAAAAATTTGTAACCTTTTCTCCTGCCTTTTCTATATCTAATTACCTGGATTTAGATGTAAAAGAAAGGGGTAAGTGTTAAACTACAGTAAAATTCAACCCTGAAAGTGTGGTAAGAGTATGGGATTTGCAGCATTCTGTTAAAGTCTATGAAGAGTTTAATGAAGAGTAATGAAGAGTTTAAATGGGAATAGGATCATACAAGGACCTTACTATGACAAAACAGGCCCCTATAAACTTCTCACTGGTGAGGTTTAGAGTTTGTGCTTACCATGTACTGTTTGGTTTTCTTGTCACTGCAAACATAAATGGTGTTTACTATGGAATTTTAGATGTCATTAATACTAGTATCTCCACTGAACAACTCAAGTCTACACTGAAGTCAAACTTCAAAAAAATATAATTGCTGCTTCTGATGTTTAGTTTTTTGCTGGAAATGTTTCTCTGTGGCTTTCCCTGTACTGAAACTGAAACAAACTAGTCCAGACCCTAAAGTGTCCTACAAAATGAAGGCTAAATATTGCTTTAAAAGAAAGGGTACAAGGGACTGTTTGCTTTTGAGTTTGTTGTGATGAATGTTTAGGATCTGATGACACATTGCACACAGTTCTTTGTGGCACTGTACCCTGGACTCTTTACCCATGACTTTGACATAACTGAGGAAGTATAATGACTTAGTAGTTTTATTTTACATGAGATAACATATAGCATTTTTGGCAGCAAAGTGAGAAATAATCTAATTATCCTGACATAGTGAATTGTATTCAGACTCATAGTACATGCTTAACCAGGTAAACTATCTTCTTAATATATAAACTATAAAGCCCCAAGTGTGTAGAACTACCATAGCATATTCTGTTTTATGATGTAGTAATTTTGAATTTAAGCAATCCACTGGGTGTCACTTCTCTATGGTATGCTTGGGACAATACTATATCAAGCTTGGTGTCTGATGCTTCTCTCTGCCTTACTGCCTCTCTCAAGAAATCAGTTGATTTTCCATTGAATCTGAACTTCACTTTACCATAAGATGGTTCAAACTAAACATGAGTTCATTGAAGTGAGCAGCAATAGAGGTAAACTTCTCATAAACCTATGATACATTACTTTGATTTTCAGGAAAGCTCTAATGTGTTTTAAATTAACTGAAACTATTGATTCCTAATACAGTAATCCCTCGCTATATCGCGCTTCGCCTTTTGCGGCTTCACTCCATCGCGGATTTTATATGTAAGCATATTTAAATATATATCGCGGATTTTTCACTGCTTCGCGGGTTTCTGCGGACAATGGGTCTTTTAATTTCTGGTACATGCTTCCTCAGTTGGTTTGCCCAGTTGATTTCATACAAGGGACACTATTGGCAGATGGCTGAGAAGCTACCCAGCTTACTTTTCTCTTTCTCTTGCGCTGACTTTCTCTGATCCTGACGTAGGGGGATTGAGCAGGGGGGCTGTTCGCACACCTAGACGATACGGACGCTCGTCTAAAAATGCTGAAAGATTATCTTCACGTTGCTATCTTTTGTGCAGCTGCTTCCTGAAACGACATGCTGCACGGTGCTTCGCATACTTAAAAGCTCGAAGGGCACGTATTGATTTGTGCTTGAAAAACAAACTCTGTCTCTCTCTATCTCTCTCTCTCTCTCTCTTTGTCTGCTCCTGACGGAGGGGGTGTGAGCTGCCGCCTTCAACAGCTTTGTGCCGCGGTGCTTCGCATACTTAAGCCAAACAGCCCTATTGATTTGTTTGCTTTTCTCTCTATCTCTGTGACAGTCACTGCTCCTGACACGCACTCCTTTGAAGAGGAAGATATGTTTGCATTCTTTTAATTGTGAGACGGAACTGTCATCTCTGTCTTGTCATGGAGCACAGTTTAAACTTTTGAAAAAGAGACAAATGTTTGTTTGCAGTGTTTGAATAACGTTCCTGTCTCTCTACAACCTCCTGTGTTTCTGCGTAAATCTGTGACCCAAGCATGACAATATAAAAATAACCATATAAACATATGGTTTCTACTTCGCGGATTTTCTTATTTCGCGGGTGGCTCTGGAACGCAACCCCCGCGATGGAGGAGGGATTACTGTATTCCTTTGGGGTTTTGTTACCCAATGACAAAAAATGAACCCTAGATACAAATAATAACAATTGTTGATATCAAAGAAATGAAGTAGAGTGAAAACTCATACCTATTGGTGTCCTCTTGGAACAGGTCTGGTCACCCCAACATGCATGATTACATTGTCCATAGTAGGCGGCAAGGTTAGTGAATCTTCTTTGGTATAAGTAATTTCCCTCTCCGTGCTAACCTGAAGAATACCTGCACTTACCTGCATTTGATATCTTTACTATAGTTTTGTATAATGAGATCATTCTTGTATATCACATGCTCTAGGATTAATAAAATAAACACCTGGCAACTAAGACCAAAATTAGGATTCATAGTTTTTTTCAGTGACTATGTGCTCAGAGTACCTACACATATTTACATTTTTAATACACTAGCACCAACATTCACAACTTTACATACATAAACAACACCTATAATATAAACAGTCCATGAAAAAATTAAGTTTAATTAATATCATAATGTATATATAAGCCAGTAACAACAGAACCAAGGAAAACAAAACCCTGGATAGCAGCATGCCTGGAGAAACTTAACCTCTGGGTTTCCCTGGATGGCTGTAATTGTCAAAATTACAGATTCAGTGACATAGGCCAAAAGGGCACCCTCTCCCTTACACGCATTCTATAAATAAATTCCCCAAGTAAGACCCCAAGTGGAAGGGTCAATGTGTTGTGTTTTTCAACTCAGGTTTAAGTTTTGTGTTCAATTTTAATCTTCCCTCTGTTCTTTTCAGCTTCCATACTATTTAGAAAATTGCACATAAGAACATAAGAAATTTGAGAAACTAGAGGAGACCATTTAGTTCATCATGCTATGTTTGTTAAGTTAATAGCTACTGTAAGCTGAAAGAATATCTCATCCACATACTTCTTTAAGGTTGCCAAGGTTTCTACTTCAACTACTGTCTTGGCAGTTTGTTCCAGATTCCCTTAACTCTTTGAATAAAGAAGTACTTCCTGGCTTCCGTCCTAAATCCACTTCACTTTCATTTCCATTGGTGAGCTCAAGCATGTGATTCAGCATTAAGTTGAAGGAATTCTTCTGGATCTATTTTATCAATGCCTTTAAAGATTTTGAGCACCTGGATTAGGTTGCCACACAGTCTACTCTTCTCAAGATTAAAAAGGTTTAACATTCCAAGTCTGTTAATGTACAACTAGTCCTTAAGTCCTGGGATGCACTTGCTTGCTCTCTTCTGCACAGCTTCAAGTACTGCTATGTCTTTTTTGTAGCATGGTGATGAGAATTCCACACAATACTCCAGATATTGTTTGTCTAGTACTAGTTTCACTAGAGCATTAAATACTGTAGTCTGATCATAACATCAGGTCAGGTTAGGTTGGGCAGCATGCACTGGTACAGCTCATTGCTGCACTCACCACATGACAAAACAGTTTGGGATCCCAGTTAGCAACCCCCCAAGTGCCCACGCAGTTCAGTCCCTACAGAAATAACCATTTATCTACCGTGGCCAGGTATTATGTGGGCGTTCCCTTGGCATGGTCCAGCCGCTCAGATCCTCAACAATGGGGATCCTGCGAATCAGGTCACCCATGGGGAATCGCACGTCATGGCCATAGTGCCATAACTGACCCTCCCTCACAATGCAGGTAATTTGCCTCATACGGGACTTCATGAGCAACCGCTTGTTGCACCAGGACTCTAAAGGCTTGAAACTTCATCCTTTTGCAAAGATATCAGGAGTGCCACACACTCCTTTCCAGCGATCTCATGGCACCCCATTCTTTCCCAACCTGTTTATTGACTTCATAGGAAGAGTCACCAGAGACATGAATGTCTCTGCTGAGCTAAGTAAACCTTTCAATGCAGTTGACACGCTCTCCACACACAGTCACAGTGCTAATGGATGTGCCCAAAAGGTCATTAAAGGCCTGGATTTTGTTTTGAATTGTTATTGCTGTCTCCTCAGTGTCTGCCATTCCTCCAATTTTAGTATTAAATTTGTGATGACAATCCATACTGTGTCTCTGACTTTTCTGACTTTTCTGATTTTCTAAAAGACAGTGTATCACCTGCACTAAGTATTTTGAATTAACTCAAAATGTCCACTTCTTGCTTGGCTTCAAACACTTTACTTCTGTTGTTCTTTTTGATCTTGATTTTGTGTTGTTGTTTGCTTCTATTTGGCATCATATTTCTGATCCCGGTGTGACTATTATTTTTGGAAAGAAATTTTCAATCCATTACACCTTTCACCATTACAAGTGGGAGGGTCGCTTGTATATGGCCATGTTTGCAAGTTTATGGTTACATTTAGCATATTCAACCTGATACTAAGAATTCACCTGTGACACAGACAGACACAGGACACAAGTTCAGTACACACGTTATATTTTTTTTCTCTTCTTCCTCGTGGGAAACACCTTCTCCCATTTCTCACCTGTACAGCTCAGTGCCAAGCACTAATAAACACTTTATCACAGGACACAACACTTTCTTTTCTTCTTTCTCTTCTATCTCTTTCTCTTCCTTTCCCTCAGTCCACCTCCACTCCTCCTGGCAAGCTTTGTCCTCCACCTCCCAACTCTGGCTCCTGGAGTAATGTTGACTGGCTCCTTTTATAGGGCACCCGGTAGTGCTCCAGGTGCTTGACGACCTTCTTCTGGCAGCACTTCCAGTTGTTCCAGAAGTGCTGCCACACAGGGTTCAACAGTGCCTGCACCACCCAATAGGAGCACTCACGGAACCCAACAGGGCTGCACCAAACTCCAACTCCCATGGAGCCCTGTGGAACTCCGAAGTACCGCTGTAACCCAGGGGGGCAGCCATCTATCGCTCCAGGGGAGGCAATGCTCTGAATATGTTTTCTCCCCTGGTCCTTCAAGTATAGGGGCGTCCCAGCTGGGTAAGGGCCCTGGCTGTCCTCCACACATCCTATTGATGAAGAGTACAGCTTTCTCCAGCTATTTGACAGTTACAAATATGGGCTAACAAAAACATGATTTATTGAAATGACTGTGACACTAGTAAAACCTTTGAAACGGCAGATACTATTTATTCTGAAAAGGTTTTCCCTTAATTGCCTGAATGTTCATGGGTGATTCCAAATTTTGACACTGGAGACACCTCTGCCCTTTTAATTAACTCATCATACATTTCTAAATCAATGTCTTACTTTTGGCTGTGGAACCCAATTCTTGTCATTCTCAATCCTTATGTGCATATCATTTGTCATCCTTACATTATTCTTGAACGTTGTACATGATTTCCAACATTGCAGAATCAGAAAAGAGTTGTGTTAACTTGTTATGGGTTACGCAAACCTGACTCATGATCATGCTAAATTATAGATTAGTGAATATGGCAGAATACTGAAGCAGAACTGTGTATTCATTTCACTTTGTATTTTCTGTGTATTTTCTGCATATCGTCAATTAAACATTGACAAAAATCACTTGTGTTTCCACCAGCTCTGCTTTAAGCTACTCATTCAAATGTTTTTGTAATAAATCTTCGTTATCAGATGGAATATTACATGAAGTGACTATGCAGCTGCAAGATGGTATAAGCCTAAACCACCCTGTTTTACCTTTAATTAAACTGCCCAGTTTTCTAAACACTGTATTAAATAGGGATTGTGTTCAAATGCAAAGATTGTGTTTGTTTTTGTAGACTTTTTAGTTCATCTCTCTATTTGTTTTAGCCAAATCAAAGATTTTTTAGTATAATCTTCAAGATATTATATTACATTACATTAATTTAGAGTGCTATGTAGATTACTAAGATACAATAAAAATATTATGGCCAGTAGATTATTAAAATCAAAAACATTATATGGTCAATTTTTAAGTATTTAACCACTAATCATTGGAAGAAAGATTACTTTTACACACACACACGCACACGCACACACACCTACCATCCAAATACTCACTGTATCAAATACTTTGTATTTGGCTTCATCTAATATTGACTTCGTGTCCACTTCAATTTTCATCTCCGTGATACTGCTTTATTTTGAGCAAAAGTCTTAGCAGAGCCATTTTGCCATTTTTGGTAAAGATGAAGGCTAATTGCTCACATCAAATTGAGATATGTTTTTACTTGCCAGTTGTCTTTATTTCTCTTTCCAATTATTAATGTGTTATCTAAAAGTATTTACTCAATAGTTTTGGGAATATTTTAGCATTATTAATTAAACAATGACTAATTTATAAAGAACTTTGTAATAGTCTTGTCTTTGTGGTGGAAATAATGACTCAAAAAGTCTTGCAAAGAGATGGGGAATAACCCTGTATAATGTGCTTGGACAAAATTAAATGAAAAATGGTAAAAGGATCAAAAATAAGAACATTTGACACTTAAGAATTGAATGCATCTGTTTTTTATAACAAAATGGTGGCAGGAAATGAGGTTAACAGGAAATTATGTCACAAGTAGATGGACGGAAGTGACGTCATCATTGAGGACTGGAAGTGACATTATTGTGACAGGCCAGAAGTGAAGTTATCTCTGTGAGCCGGAGGTGACGTCATCATGGAGGGACTCATTGCTAGAATATGGAGCCAGGATTATTGAGTGGAAGCCATTTTGAGTGACCGGAAGTATGGACAGTGAGTTACTGTTTGTCTTCTTTAGTTCTGTTGATGGAGAGAGAGAGGCATTAGTACGTTTAATCAACCCTTTATCCCTTGTAGTATCACTCACCTTAGTGCTTGTTGGCTGCCTCCTAAGTGCACGTGTGTGACAACTTATAATGATGCCATATATGATAAAATACTGTAATTTAGCAGTAATTGTACTGTTTATTCCTGGACAATTATTTCATTTCTGTTCTATACAAACAATTTTTTGATTGCCATTGCAATATTTTGTCTTACGTTACCATATGAAATAATAAATTTTAAGTAATTTTATTTATTTTGTGTAGAAATGTTAAATGTCATTCAACATTTGGTTAGTCACTATAAAAAGCTTGCTTATAGTATTTTTCTGAATTAATTTTACAGCTTTTTATTATAATGAGAAATATATGAAAAGCGCTATGTAAAATAATGATTGACTTTAATATCATTTGTGATTCTTAGTTTTGAATATTGTTCACTATGAACATTTTTTGATTTGATACACTTTAATTCCTGAGGGCAAATTGTCTTTTCATGTGACCTTTGGAAGTCAGAGCACAGGGCAGCCATTGTACAGCACCCCTGGAGAAATTTTCAGGTTAAGGGGCCAGCAGATTAGGATCCCTTTTGGCAGTAGTGGGATTTGAATTGGCAACGTTCCAGATAGCCGCAGAGCCACCAAAACGCACAAAATGAAATCAAGAATGATAATAATGATCCTGTATTGGACTGGCTAAAATCCTGCCCAAAACACAATCACAGAATAAAATCAGCTCAGGAATACTGTAGATCTAATATTTAACATCTGGGCCTGGTAGTGGATTGGTGCCCTGTCCATGGAAGGTTCCTGCTTCTGACCCAAGATACTGTTGGAATAGATCCCAAATGACCCTGAATTTGATTAAGCAGGTTAGATAATGGATTCTTAGTTAAATACTGTATGCTATTTTTACAAAAAAAAAAAAACTTAAAACAATGAAAAACATAACATATTTTAGTCCCCTCAGGTACTAATAAAACATCTATGCTAATTGAACATCTTTTTTTCCACAAGATTTCATAACAGGAGTGTAGAAACAGGAGTAAGGAGCACATCTGGTAAAGCTGTTGTGTTTTGTATTAATTAAAAAGAAATTATGTTTTTAATATATTCTTGTTTATTATTATATTGTCTGAATACTTTTGATTTTACTTTACAGTAAGAAGCTTCTTTGAAATATTTTTGTTGTTTTTTTATAGTACTACTGTGAAAAGTGCTTTGAGCATGACAAAAGCTCTATATAAATCAAATGTATTATTATTATTAAGACAATTACATAGCTTGAAGAGCATTTTGTTTCCAACATGAAGCCAGTATGAATAACCTAGTGTAGGAATGAGGTAGCCCTTGAGTTCAGTCCAACTTAGAGCTTTTCTGATGCTGTTGTAAACTTCGTGTTCAATCCTTTTGCTCCTAGGCGCACAATCTGCCAAATTGGTGGATTTTCATTAATATTGGAAAACTTTACTGTAGTTGAGGGGAGCAAGATAAATATATTGTAAGCTGCAATAATTAGTATTCATGTCTTTGATTTTTTTTTCTTTTGTATCCTAATACTGTTGTGATGTTAACTTGCAAGACGGCAACCATAAAATGTATTTTTTTCAACTTCACGCTCTTGTTTGAAATTATCGACTTCATTATATTATTTACTTTATTATATTATATTGATGAATATAACATTCTACAAAGGGTGAGTTGATCAAGACTGACAGATTTTCATTTTTAGCAAAGCAATTCAATTAGTTCAATTTTGACTGGACAATGATAGTATAAGGGTGCCCCCTAGTGTCAGTCCATATTTTTATATTAAAGCTCAGAAAGTATTCTTCCACACAAACCAAACAGCTTCATCACATTAACCTGTGCTGAAAAAAGCAAAAATCTATGTATTGTAGGTATCTGCATTATAGACACATCTAAGCAATGTAAATTAGACAACCCAAAAAAGTATTTTTGGCTGCATACTGTACACAACCTGACTCAGTTGAAATAATTTGCTTATAATGAATACTATAGCATGGTCTTGTTTCCATCAATAGCTGATTGATATAAAATAATAATCTAAAGTTAACAAAGGTTGTAAGTTTTCAAGGTGAATAAATAAACAAACAAATAAATAAATGAAATGAAAGGGTCAACAAATTTTTCAACATGCAACATTACTTTCAAGGCTTCTTTATTTAGTCATGTTTACACAAGAAAAACTGTATGAAAAATTTATGAATTGAAAGTCAAACCCATGATGAGTTCACTTGACCATAACTGTATCCAGCTTATTCAAATTTCTAAACCAATCTTTAAAAGAGAAAAGCTTGAAATTAAACACATACAAGGAACATGATGAGTGCCTGCGTGGCTGGTCTGAACATACTCACTTAACCATGTTTCAGACGTTCTGTGCTGACATTGATGAGATGAGAAACAATGCAAGCAATTATTTAAAATTATGTGATGTCACAAGAATGAATCGGAGACATCATAAAGGGTTGGGGCAGCCACCCATATATTATGCTCGGCTGCAAAATTGCTCTTTTTATGTACACAATGTGTATAGTTCAGAGTCCAAAACAGAACTGCCTGTACTGAGGCAAGATGGCAGTTTTAAAGGCCTGGAAAGGAAAGGATGTCAGCGTTGCAGGAACTGGGAGTGGCGTCCTCGTCTCCGGAAGTGATGTCATCCTTGGGGCCGGCAAGAGGCGGGATTTCCCGGGAAAGGTCTGCAAGGAACTGAGAGAGATAGTCAGTACACTCCGCCGCCCCCTGGCCTGGCGTAGAATTACAAGTATTTAGGCCCTTCAGCTGTTTCCCATGCGCACGTGTGTGACAGTGAGGATTCCATAAATCAATCAAAATATATACTAAAAACAAGCCAAGGATTACCGGAAATTTAAAAGGACTGATAATCAGAAAAAATACAGCATTTCAATAATAACTGAACAGAAAGAATTACAGACGGAGGTGAAACATGAAATAAAGTAAAGCTGAAGTATAAGATCAGAATTTAGATTGAACCTCGGACTGATAACCAGGTTTCATTGTGGAATCGCATGAAGATGATGACCTGTGTTCACAATAATGCAATAATTGTGTTGAATTGGCAGGAGTTGAAACTAAACTCGGTTCAAAAATTCAATGAATTTTAAGATTTGAGATAGAAGATTTTGCTTTTCAAATTTGAATGTTAAAGAAAAGACTCAGGATTGGAGATAGAAGTCATCCCTTTTTTGAGCAGAATTATGTCAAAAAGGTCCTTCAACAAACTAAAATGAAAAAAACTCAGGTTCAGACATAATTAGTGGGTTTCTGCTTCACTCCGGTTCGGAAAAACTCTCTGTCTCTGGATTTACAGCAAGTGCCCAGACTATGGAAACAGGCAAATGTTATATTTCATTAGCAAACACTACACATTAACAGTACATATCATGATATCTTTGAAAAGTTAACTAAGTGAAAATTACTAAACAAAACCAAGGTTTATCTAGATCAGGGGTCTCCAACACATAAAAGTACCAGTAGCTCACCAAACAGTTAATGAATCCTACATAAATTTGAAAACTTGATTAGTCAAATTAGAGGTGGGCGATCTTTCCAAAAAATCATATCACGATCCACAATCTGAATTGCAATCTATCTTTTCAATGTGGCATACACTTAAGAGAATATCCGGACTCAAACTCATCAAGACCTAAGTAACACTTTATTTTAAATATCAGACAAAGTTGAATTCAATTGTTCTCTTGTTCACTAGCTAAGCAGAGTTCAGGGACACTCCCCAAAGCTGGAGAGTGAGTGAGGAAGGCCCCTCCCCTCAGCCCGCTGCCTTTTTCTAGTATTCGCTCAAATAAAACAGTACCGCAAGCGAACTATGATGCATAGCGAAATGAGAGAAGTCGCAAAATCAACCCAAATGTTCAAGCAAATTATAGAAAAAAAACGATCTAAATCCGTTAAGTAGTTCTCTCGTGACAAATGGACAGACATACAGACAGACATTGGATTTTATGTATTATATATTAGTAAACCTTCAAAATAATGTACAGTTAAAGTCTCAACAGCATTCTCAACATTTCTGGAGCTTAGTAGAGCCAGATAACTATAAGAATCTTCACCAAGCAGCTCTGAAAATGTCTGCTTTGTTTGGGTCTACATACCTCTGTGAGTCTGCCTTTTCTGACATGAATGTCAAGAAATCAAAGTTCAGAGCAAGACTGACAGATGAACATTTAGATAGATAGATAGATAGATAGATAGATAGATAGATAGATAGATAGATAGATAGATAGATAGATAGATAGATAGATAGATAGATAGATAGATAGATAGATAGATAGATAGATAGATAGATAGATAGATAGATAGATAGATACTTTATTAATCCCAAGGGGAAATTCACATACTCCAGAAGCAGCATACTGATAAGGAAACAATATTAAATTAAAGAGTGATAAAAAATGCAGGTAAAACAGACAATAACTTTGTATAATGTTAACGTTTACCCCAATACAAACCCCCCCCCCCCGGGTAGAATTGAAATTGAAGAGTCGCATGGTGTGGGGGAGGAACGATCTCCTCAGTCTGTCAGTGGAGCAGGACATTGACAGCAGTCTGTCGCTGAAGCTGCTCCTCTGTCTGGAGATGACACTGTTCAGTGGATGCAGTAGATTCTCCATGATTGACAGGAGCCTGCTCAGTGCCCATCGCTCTGCCACAGATGTCAAACTGTCCAGCTCCATGCCTACAATAGAGCCTGCCTTCCTCACCAGTTTGTCCTGGCGTAAGGCGTCCTTCTTCTTTATGCTGTTTCCCCAGCACACCACCGTGTAGAAGAGGGCACTCACCACAACCGTCTGATAGAACATCTGCAGTATCTTATTGCAGATGTTGAAGGATGCCAGCCTTCTAAGGAAGTATAGTCGGCTCTGACCTCTTTTGCACAGAGAATCAGTATTGGCAGTTCAGTCCAATTTATCATCCAGCTGCACTCCCAGGTATTTATAGGTCTGCACCCTCTGCACAAAGTCACCTCTGATGATCACAGGGTCCATGAGGGGCCTGGGTCTCCTAAAATCCACCACCAGCTCCTAGGTTTTGCTGGTGTTCAGGTGTAGGTGGTTTGAGTCACACCATTTAACAAAGTTCTTGATTAGGTCCCTATATTCCTCCTCCTGCCCACTCCTGATGCAGCCCACAATAGCAGTGTCGTCAGCAAACTTTTGTACATGGCAGGACTCCAAGTTATATTGGAAGTCCGATGTATATAGGCTGAACAAGACCAGAGAAAGTACAATCCCCTGTGGCGCTCCTGTGTTGCTGACCACAATGTCAGACCTGCATTTCCCAAGACGCACATACTGAGGTCTGTCTGTATGATAGTCCACTATCCATGCCACCAAGTATGAATCTACTCCCATCTCTGTCAGCTTGTCCCTATGGAGCAGAGGTAGAAAGGTGTTGAAGGCGCTAGAGAAGTCCAGAAACATAATTCTTACTGCACCACTGCCTCTGTCCAAGTGGGAGAGGGATCGATATAGCATGTAGATGATGGCATCCTCCGCTCCCATCTTCTCCTGGTATGCAAACTGCAGAGGGTCGAGGGCATGGTGGACCTGTGGCCTCAGGTGGTAAAGCAGCAGCTGCTCCATGGTCTTCATCACATGTGACGTCAGAGTGACAGGCCAGAAGACATTCAGCTCACTAGGACATGATACCTTTGGGACTGGGGTGATGAGAGATGTTTTCCAAAGCCTTGGGATTCTCCCCTGTTCCAGGCTCAGGTTGAAGATGCGCTGTAGAGTACTCCCCAGCTCCAACACACAGGCATTCAGCAGTCGTGGACCCACTGCTTTGCTGGCACGAAGTCTCCTCAGCTCTCTGCTTACCTGGGCTGCTGCTATTATGGGTGGGGGGAAAGTCTCTCCTATGCTGGTATCAGCAGAAGGATGGGTGGAGGATGCAGTACTCCGAGGTGAGAGTGGGTTGGGTTGGTCAAACCTGTTAAAGAAGTTGTTCATCTGGTTTGCTCTCTCCACGTCTCTCTCGATGGTGGCACCCCACTTCGAGATGCAGCCAGTGATGATCTTCATCCCATCCCACACTTCCTTCATGCTGTTATTCTGCAACTTCTGCTCCAGCTTTCTCCTGTACTGCTCCTTCGCCGCCCTGAGCTGGACTCGGAGTTCCTTCTGCACATGCTTGAGCTCATGCTGATCACTGCCTTTAAGAGCCCTTTTCTTTTGGTTCAAAAGGCCTTTGATGTCACTTGTAATCCATGGCTTGTTGTTAGCATAGCAGCGTACTGTTCTTACTGGAACTACAATGTCCATACAGAAGTTGATGTAGTCAGTAGTGCAGTCAACAACCTCCTCAATGTTCTCACTATATGATCCCTGCAGGATATCCCAGTCTGTAGTTCCAAAGCAGTCTCTTAGAACCTGCTCTGCCTCAGGGGACCACTTCCTGAATGAGCATGTGGTTGTAGGTAGCTCCCTCACTCTTGGTTTGTAGTGAGGCTGAAGCAGAACCAGGTTATGATCTGCTTTCCCAAGCGCAGGCAGCGGGGTGGCGCTGTATACGTCTTTAACGTTTGCATACAGTAGGTCAATAGTCCTATTTCCCCGGGTGTTACAATCCACATACTGGGAGAAGGCAGGTAATGTTTTGTCCAGCGTCACATGGTTTAAGTCTCCAGCGATTAGCACAAGCGCCTCGGGGTGCTGCGTTTGCAGTTTAGCAGCATCAGAATGGATGATGTCACCCACTATCTCCATGTCCGGCCGAGGAGAGATGTATACAATAACAACAATGACTTGTCCAAACTCTCTGGGCAAGTAATAGGGACGCAAACTTACGGCCAACACTTCGATGTCCCTGTAGCAAGTGGAGATTTTTATGTTTACATGTCCAGAGTTGCACCATCTTGTATTTACATAGAGAGTGAGTCCTCCTCCTTTCCGCTTTCCTCACGTATTTGCGTCTCTGTACGCTCTAACCATGCTAAACCTGGGTAGCTCCACATTAGCATCTGGGATGCTAGTTGTTAGCCACGTTTCACAAAAGCACAACAAACTGCATTCTCTGTAGGTCCTGACATTTTTCATCAGCGTGGCCAGTTCATCGATCTTGTTTGGTATTGAGTTTACATTTCCCAGGATCACAGAAGGCACCGAAGGTTTGTATCACCACTTTCTCGCAAGCCACCTCGTCTTTAGCTTAGCGCCGGCTCTTCTGCCATGATACCGCCTTCTTACCTCGTCAGGTAAATAGGGAACCACACCGGCGCGGGCATTTGTTCTCAGCGCTTGAAGTTGACTACTTGAATAGACGAGTCTCGGCGTGTAAAAATCCATCTCCATGTAGTAAAAAAGTAGTAAAAAGTGTCCAGGGAACGAGTCCACATAAAAGAAAGTGGTAGGAGTGATCAGTTAAATAGATAAAATAGATACAAAGGTAAAAAGGTAAAGTTGTACACGGAGCTACTGGAAAAGCTGCCACTCATGGCGGCACCTGAGTCACATATATAATATATACAGTATATATAAATGACTCCATAAGAGTGAACCTAAGTGGCTACACTCCACCATACACCTCTCTTGTTGACTCCATGCAGTGCCAGTTATCTGACTAACTAAAAAATACATCACACATGCAACTGGACATGTGAATACTCTTGTGAAGTGAAACAGTGACATGTAACAAAATGACAAATGAGTAAGTAATATCTGTGTATTTGTAATTGCATTGTTTTGTTTTGACAGCATTCATGTTTTAATCCAGTTGTGTGAGATACACTAGAAAATGCATACAGACATACAAAATGCACTTGCAGGTGAACTAATGCAAAATGTGAGTTGTGGACACCAACATTTTGTAAATGTTCAGGCAAAACAAGCTTATTCAGTTTGTTTCGGTTTAAATAAGCTATGGGAATAAACGTTAGAAAACATGAGTAGTTCTCTGCCATTTTTATTTTGTAAAAGTAGCTCTCAGGGGAAAAAAGGTTGGAGACCCCTGATCTAGATCCTTACCAATTTGCATACACAGCAACACTTCTCAGTTTACTTTATGAGCACTTGGAAGGACCAAAACACAATTAAGATTGCTGTTTATAGATTTTACATCAGCTTTTAATACAATCTATCCCTACATTTTAGTTGACAAACTGATTGATAAATTCTGTTTGGAATCTACCTTGGTGTGGTGGATTCTAGACTTTTTAACTAACCAAACACAAAGAGTAAGTTTTAATGACTGTTTTTCTGAAAGCCTTAACACATCCTTGGGGACACCTCAAGGCTGCCATCTGTCTCCTTTTATGTTTATGTTACACACAAATGACTGCAGCAGTTTACACAAGGACCGACACATCCTGAAATTTGTAGACAACTCTGTCATTGTGAGTCTTCTACAATATAATGAGGTCAGCCGTGGACCTGCTGTTGACGTGTTTGTTCAATGGTGTGATTGTTCCTTTTTAAAGATAAATATCTCTAGGATAAGTGATGTGGTTGCAGATTTTAAGTGCTCCCGTCTTCACACAGTCTCTGCTTTAATTAAAGGGGAGATGGTGGACATGGTAGAAGACTGCAAATATCTGGGAACAATCATTGGTAACAAGCTAAACTTTGATATTAACAAAAAACACATTTCTAAGTGGGGGCAGACACAGCTATTCTTCCTGAGAAAGCTTAATGGTTTTCAAGTAAACAAAACCATGATGACACTTTTTAATACATTTTTATTGAATCTGTTGTTATATTTACTTTTATATATTGGCAACACAGCGTTAAGAATATAAACTATCTTAATAACATTACAAAAAAAAAACAGTAAATTGTATTGGTTTGTAGCAGTTCTCTGCCACTGAGCTCTATCACAAACAGGTTAGAAAGAAGATCGACTGTGCTCTTTTTCCTAAATTTCTGCTGTTGCAATAAGCCTGCAGATTTAGGTTCTCAAGAATAAAGACCAACAAATTAAAGAACTTTTTTTCTTCCCAGCACTATAGGCATTTTGAATTCTGTCACTTGTACGGATGTTTCTGAACTCTGAATTATTATTTTGTGTACTGTTTAAGGTAATTATTAACCTTTGTACTAATCTTGAGTATGTGTCCTAATAATAACACTAGTTTTTAGTTATTGTGTGTTGGCTTATTTTAGTGTATCTGTGTAATAATGCTAATGCTACTGTAACCTAACATGGCAATGCTACTCCAGTCCACCTATCCATTAACAAATCTGTCTAATCTAGGTATGAGGTGGGTGGGGGAGAGGGCAGATCCTATCTAGGTGGTAACCAGAACTAGACAAGAACTATTTGTTGATGAGGTGACAGCCCACCACAAGGCATTCTCATTCACGCACACACAGCGCCAACTTACAGTCAAAAGTTAACCTAACCTGCACATTTTTTACATTTAATCGGTTCAGTTTTTTTTTTTGTACAGGGGAAGTGCACTTTA